>NC_050530.1:22486162-22555001 GCF_002922805.2 Oryzias melastigma | reverse complement strand
TATCTTCAAGGAAAATATTAAAAATGGTAAAGTACACAAATATATTTTATTTAAAATACATTTTTAGACTTATACATGGATAGTTCAAACTAAACTGCAATAATGACAATATGAAGCTATATATTTTTTTAGCAACACAAACTTAAAAAACAGATTTAGCATTACCTATGATAATACAAGTGTGAATACTACAAGCTGAATGTGGCAGCTGAAGATGCTAGAGCTGATAGCTGAAAATGCTGAAAATTATAGCTAAAAATGCTAAAGCTAATAGCTAAAACCGCTGAAGCTGATAGTTTGCTAATATATTAACTGAATGACAAATTAGGCAAACAAACTGGAAACATGTAATTATGCCATAACAGGTAGCCTAAAGCTCAAATATTAGCTAAACTCTAAATTTACTTAAAGAACTTCATACAATGTCTAATTTTGCCAGAACAGCTAGCATAATGCCAAAATATTAGCTAAACTCCAAATTAGCCTAAAAACACAGATAAAATGTCTAAATTAGCCAAAAACAGCTAGCTTTTGCTAAAATAAAAGAGGAATTCCAAACTACGGTATATTAAAAAACTCAGTGGACGTTTTAAAGTTTGACTGGTGTCTCTAGCTGAAAGTATGCAGAGGTTCATTGGCTTCAATGTGCTCAAAGTTTTTGAAGGATTTGATTTCTCATTTATCTCCTGTAGGGCATATTTTGCTCAATATTTCAAAACCTATAAAGTTCATGAATTACAAAAGTACAAGCAGTAATGTCCTGAATGAGCTGTCCCAGCTTTTCTGTTTGAAGTTTGCATGTTCTCCTTGTGCGTGGTTGGGCTTTCTCCGGGACCTCCGGCATCATTTGCCAGTCTGAAAGCATGCACTGAAGATCAGTTTGTCATTTTGATTTGTCCTTAGATGTGAATGTGATTGCGTATGTGAGTTGGCACTGCAATGCCTTTGCCCAACAGTAGTTTGGACAGGCTTCAGCAGTCATGTGACCTCAACAGGAACTAAGCATGTTCAGAAATTGGAAGGATTTTTCGACAAAATAAACATTTAGCCTTCAAAGTTGTCTGTGTACTTTATTGTTGTATATCTACAAACAGTATACTTCTGGCTGGTGTTTACCTTTTTACCAATATGCAATTCCTCAAGCGCTAATGCTTTAAAACAAATAGCTATGATCTTTTAACAAATATTGTGTCCCAAAGTTTTGATACCGGAGCTTTCATGCACCAGGAAGATCTCACTGATCAATCTTATGTTCCTACTGTCTTTACAAATATCCTGGTGCCACTTTTAGAAAATATAAATAAATAATTGTTGTATTCAGGCAGGAAATTTTGAAATATTACATAAAATTGATTTAATAATGGGATGGGAATCCAGCAATCAAAGCCTGCAGAACCGAGTAAGACATAAAGGAGTATCACAGACCATCATGTTCCATAGGGATTGTTGTGTTGACTTTCACTGACTGTGCTCACTCAACCAGTCAAGTGAGTAACATGCTCACCACATCATAACTAATGAGTTATCAGCATTCTTCCTCCCCCTATTGTTCAGCTAATCACTGGTTCATGGATACCTGCTCCTATAAACGCACTTATGTGGAAATATCAACCTTTGTCCAGCAATGCTCCCAATCTCCCCATCGGTGCGCATCAGTGTGTGGTTGGTGGGTTTAAGGTCAGGAGTGGTGTGCGTTTCATCCCGCCCCAGAGCCGGGGAACATCCGCGGCGCTTTGTGTTGTACTGTGGGAGGCGATGGCGAAGAGACGCTGACGGTAAATCGATAGTGATGGATCAAAGTGCCGCATGGCTGGAGCCCCGCGGTGTCAGGGTGCGGGGAACAACAAGTGACTTTTACACCTCCTCTCTTCTTCTCATTATCCTCTCCTCCTCGGCGCTCCTACTTCTTGAAGCCCCCACTCTGTCTTCTCTGTCTCCCCCTGCGCTTTGCACTAGTTTATGTGTCTACCTCTTAAGTGTGTGTGTGTACAGTAAGCAAGAGAGGTGATTTTGTCTTTTGTGCCATGGTGTCAGATGGCATCAAGTAGTAGTTGATGGGGAAAATAAAAACCAACAAAATCGATATGGAGCCACTAAACCTTACTCATCCTTGTAGTTATCTGCACTCCATGTGTCCACATGTCTGCCGTTAAAACCACAGAGTCCTGGTTGATTGATAAGGCCCACCTAGAGGGAAAATAAAGAGAAACTTATTTGCCGTACATCTAAATTTGGCAGGTTTCAGAGCGAAGAGCCGGGAAGGGACCACAACATAGTTACTTCAAAGACAAATATGTATTTTATCAATAAGCTAAAAAGTCAAACTTAATTGATTAGAAAATCTCTTTAACATGACTGTGTTGTGGAACTGCAGAATGCTTTCATTGCTAGAATGCAATATCCATAGAAACAGGATTTTCTTAATGTCAGTATCTTCACAAGAGCTGTTGTTGATTGAAGTATAACTCCACACACAACCTAAATGTTGATTTTTATATCATTGTTTGTCCTAAATTAACAGGGAAATATTTAGATAGAAGAATACAACTTGGCATTGTTATAGTAAAGTAATAGTAGAAAGTAACACAAGAGAATTGCAGTTTTAGATGGTGGTGTGCTTAAACACAGCAACTTTGGTGTTTTTCGTACACTATGGCTTGTTTTTCAAGTTTTAAACGCCTACAAATGGGAAATGGATATCTATCCACCGACACTTTATGGACATCAGTTTCAAACAGATCTTCTTTACACACAATATTGCAAACATCATGGCCAATCCTTGTAGATTGTTGCAGCTAGGAGGCACTGGGACAGGAAACAAAGGGGCAAATGCTGGGCTTGACCTCTGGAAAAACTCAGTAAAAATATACAATCGCCCTCTGCTAAGAATGTTTATCATAACCATAAAACCAAAAGAGGATGAAAACTTCACAGACGACAGCACAAAGAGGTTATGGGAGCAAACCAATTTCATGGATGTAGATTCATCCTTACTGACTTGAGAGTTAAACTGCTTCTTTGTGTGTTTTAGTTTATCACAGCAGCACATCCACATCATACATGCCAAACCTGGACAAGATAGACCCAGTAACCCCTCATTTCCTCAAAGTTCAGATATGAAGTGAAGTGAGTGCTGAAAATCAACCCATGGTTGACCATTTCTGATGGTATTCCCAGGAAGTTACTCAAAGGATGCACTCACGAGTCCACCCAAAACTCTGACACAAGCCTCCATCCCATCTGTTGGGAATGACAGTTCCACTGTCATTCCCAACACCAACACATATTGCCTAAATGACTACCACCCAATCATTCCCAACCTTTAATGATGACACACTTTGAGAGACTGGTCCGCCATCACCTTCAGACCTGCCTCCCTCACCTCTGATGCTTACCAGTTGGCAAACAGATCTCTCTACACTGCACTGAACCAGCTTGAACACAAATAAGGAAGGTTCCCACTGACTATAACTCTACCATTGACCCAATCAAAGCAAAAAATCTAGCAGCTAACACCACCAAGACGAAGGAAAACCAGCTACCCTCTACATCGCATTGGCATCTGTAGAGAGGGTCCAGAACCAGAGCTTCCTTGGTGCCATCATCACTACAGACCTCACCTGGTCCTGCAACACTAAAGCCCTCATCAAAAACAGTACTAAAAAACCATCCCTTGGATGAAGCTGCTGGTTTCCTTCTGCTGCTCAGCAGTGGAGAGCCTCCTAACATACGATTTGATACATCTGCACTGAGGCAGACAGGAAAGGCAATCCAAGGAATAATAAACACAGCTCAGAAGATAATCGGCTGCCTCGTTCTTTCTCTGAAAAGCCTCCATGACTCATGCTGCCTCAGTGGCGCTCAGAACGTTGTCAGGGAGCAGTCACACCCCGACTCCCACCTGCTTGGCTACAGGTGCAACTGAACAAGAAGACTGAAAAACAGCTTCTTCCCCAGAGCCATTATTTCACCAAACACACGCAAGCACTAAGCCGTTGATGGTAGAGGGGTCAAACTCATTTTGGTTCAGGGACCACATTCAACCCATCTGATCTTAAGTGGGCCAGGCCAGTAAAATGATAGCAACATAGCCAACTTGTTATCTGTAGCTTTGTTTTAGTTTTGTTTTTTTTCTCAGCCTCAATAGCCCAATCACTTATAACATTGTTTGTTGTGTTTATTTCTTGATCTCTTGTTTTTCCGGTCTTACGTTTCCTCCACTCCCCCTAGTTGATGAATTGCGTATTGCGGTCATTTCTTTAAAGAACCATAACTCGCCACAGGAACGGGCTAGAAACTTGCTTTTTCTTATATTTTTTTCTCTTCATGACTGGGCTGGATTAAACCATGTGGCGAGCCGGACACCCTTGGTTTATGGTTTTCAAATAAATACATTATTATCTACCTTACAAATGTGTGGTTTCAATTTAAAACTGCTGGGAAATATTTCATTCCGGCCTGTTCTCCCATGTCTTATTTTTGTACTTTTATAGGAAAAAGTGGAACATTATTTCTAGAATAACTTTTCCAGAACTTTAATTGAGTTACTTGGTTTTGTTTTTAACATATACATGTATATGGAAGAACTCTAATTTTTGTTGAATGAATTGAAGGCATAATGACAGTAAAGACTTTTTTTTCTGTAAACTGAGTCAAATGGACGAAAGACTACAAAAGGGTGAAAAAAAGTCTGTAAAGAAATATGAAATAATACAAATTGATTTGTCTTTCCCTAATTTTCCATTTGAGAATTGTATTTTATTCTTGAAATTGCTCTGTTTCATAAAGTTCAATGTTTTTATGCATTTTAGAATTGCTTTTATGAATCTCAGATCCGTGCTGAAGGAAAATTTTAGATGTGTCTGAAATTCAGAAAATGTAAAGATCTGCTCCTATGAAAATTGTGTTTTAACATGTTCTTGTGGCATTCTGCTGCGGATGAAGGACACATATTAAGAAAATGTCTATGCTTTTACAGGAAACCACACATAACCAGATAGGAGCACAGACTGCAGGAGAGTAGAATAAAAAGTCACAGTACATGTGGGTCAGACTGGGGAAAAAATAAAAAAAAGATCATAGATCTCTGATAGTGTTCAGGGGGCCGGGCCACATGTGGAGGCGGGTCGAATCCGACCCACGAGCCATAGTTTGGGGACCCCTGCTGTAAGCTAGCAGGAGAGGGTGTATGTAAATTAGGGCAGGCTTCCTCCATGCCAACAGCCCCGCCCACATAATCCAACACATTCTCATTCCCAAGTCGTCACATATTGACGTTTGGTTAAGGACCCCTCCGCATCAAAAAGTTTTTGATGTGCTGACTGATCCCATCCTCGTGCTCTCTTATGGGGTCTAGGTGACCCCACCCTTAAATTGATGTTTGATCCTTCCCATGACAAAAGTGGACAAAGGTGGACAAGACTTAATGTCTGCCTCGGACACCAGTAAATAGAAAAAAATCCTTGAAGAAAAAGTTTAGTGTGCTGTTTTGTGGGGTCCAGATGACCCCACTTTTAATGTAAACATGAGTAGGATAGCACAAGGGTTACATCAAGGCTCCCCCACCTCAAGGCCACACGTAGACCCCACCGGTACCCTTACCCGGTACCAAATGCTGATCGGTGCTGATACCAGATGCGGCTCAGTATCAGTTCAGGACACGGTCCAGGCTACGGTTTCGGTAGGTTCGGTCCGTGCCCTCCTAAACGACTGGACCCCCCCGATTTAACCCTTAAGCTATCCTATGGGGTCCAGATGACCCAAGCCTTACATTACCATATTATCCCCCTATGACAAATGTGGATGAAGGTGGGCAGGACTTTACGTCTACCATGGACATCAGTGAAGATAAAAAATCATTGAGAAAAAAAGTTCAGCGTGCTGTCTTGTGGGGTCCAGATGACCCCAATCCCAACATCAACTTACCTAGGATAGTATTAACTGGGGACACCCAAAAATGTTAAAAACGGACGTGGAGGAGTCCTTAACCATGCATGACTATGTGAAGACTTGGGAATGCTAATGTGTGATATATTATAGCTAATAGACCACTGGAAGGGATTTTAACATAGATAAAAAGACGACTGGAGTTGGACTTTAAGGAGCTCAGTTTAACAGTAAAGCAATAACTACATATAAATACTTCACCTAGATCAATGTACAGATTTTCTTTGGCTGCTGTACTGCTCTTTTGTTGACTTTTTAAATGCTGGACCAATGTTGGACAGATTCACTGAAAAACATTTCTTGTTCTCGACTTTGTTCTGTTCTGGCAGCATCAAAATAAAAGAAGTAACCACCTGGTTCTGTTTTCTAGGAGAAAAACATTGGCCGGTCCGCTCCCAGAGTCACCATGGTAGGGATGACTGTTCTGTGTTTAAGGTCAAAGCTGCCTCTAAAAAAAAAAAAAAAAAAACTATGATTTTCTCTTTTTTTGTTTGTGAACTCATTCATGAACATGGGAACGTTTCTGTTTGGAGGCAGCTTGCACCCTGTACCTGTTACCTGTAGTGCAGTGGCTTCCTGTTTCTACTCGGCGACCTAACCTGTGTCTTTTCCTCTTAGCTCTACTGTTTGTGCGATCTGTACATGTATACAGTCTGCTTATTTGTGTGCTGATTGCAGGGGTGTAACGGTACAAAGACAGCCAAATGTGCTAATTACACAAACTGGTAAACTGGGCATTTGTGGTCCTACTGGAGGGATTTTCTGTTCTCAGCAGCAACACAGAAGCAATTGGCAGGCTGGGTAAACTTAGTGTTTTCTTGGGCACAGACCTGCTATGTCTGCACATAGATTGGGTTCAGTTTTCCAAACATTACCCAAGAACTTTGGAAAGGAACCAAAATGGCTCCATGAAAGCTGCCTCTGGGGTTGGGTCAAATTACTAGGAACAATCATGGTTAAGAATAAATTACAACAAACAGATTCAATCTCATCTGTTTATGCTTGAACTGTAAAGTAATGATGTTAAACTCACAAATTAAGACGTTGAGTTGGTTTTTAGTATCAAACATGAACCCGGAGAAGCATCGAGGATGAGCGATTACAAACGTGTCCCATCCTCTTCGTAGTCCGCTCACATCGGAGCTGCAGTCTGCTGCTGTTCACACATGGCTGCACAAGACTGCAGCCCAAAACAGCCAGAAATAAGAGCACTCATGGAAAACAAAAGGTTATGCGGAGAAATACACCACTGCACTCCTCTACAGAGTTCAGAAAATTGGTTTGGTGAAATTTATGACCCTACCGCCTTGTCTTCCATAGATATTAGGGATGTAACGATTCGGTCAAACCACTATTCAATTCGATTCACAGTTTTAAAGTCACAATTTGGATTTTTCCCGATTTTTTTTATTTTCTCAGCAAAATAAATCAAAAGCATTTTAAGTATGTTTTCTTTTTGACTCTTACATCAAGCTGTCTGTTTTACCAATAACAGAAAGGATTTAATACCAACAAACAATTATACATAATACTGAAATGATGACAAATCTTTTCATACTCGGTTAATGTTGTACTCCCAGGCCTGCCCACTCACTCCCTGGCGCGCTCAAACACTCACAAACAAGTTCGCACTTACAGAAGTGCCCGTACACTCACAGGCACACAGACATGCACACATAGGGGTGCGTACACTTACAATAAAGTGAATGAGCCTGCATGGAAAAATGTCATCTGCTCTGCATTTTTCCAAATTCAGGCACAGGCCAAGACAAACCGATTTTATTTAATTGTCTGATGAACATGATGACGAGTATGAATCGGTTTTTACCGATTCATGAAGAATCGTTACATCCCTAATAGATTTTTAAGTGTTTTTAATTAATCATTTTTCAAGATGTACCTAACATGTGAAGTAAACTTATATCATTTAAAAAAACTAAGTCTACATTGTGCCTAAGTGTGATTTGGGATTTTGTGCTGCATGTTGTATCCCAACGTTGAACCGATTTGTCCAGAGCTGAATCTGGTACCGTAACACCCCTCTTTGGTTTTGTTCTGACCTGATGATGTGGGCCGGCTAACTGCAAACAGGAGGTCTTGTTTTTTCCGTCCTTTTCTGAACTCGAGTATTTCCGAGGTGTCCCTCCTGATGCGCGTTGCAGCCGGCCCGCATCGTACGTGCCTTAAAACCCAACTGTTCTCATTTCACTCCTCTGCTGTGACTCCTGTCCTTTTGAAATGTATGTTTTGAACTGCTTCACTTTCTGTGTTTGTCCTCTCTACTGCTCAAACCTGCGCTGTGTGTGCTCTCCGGCTCTGTCCGTCTCAGTGGAGAGGAGGGCTGGTCTATGAAGGCATGGATAAAGGCAGTTTTGATGATGTTACTTCTTCTATTTTAAGGAGACATCAGAAAAATCTGTGCTTATCCTTGCTTACGATATACGGACCCTCCTCTTCCTCCTCTACCTCTTCCTCGCCCTTCGCCTCCTCTCAGAGGAAGTCTGCTTTTCAACAGCCTGCAAGTGGACTGGGTCGGTACGTCTGTCAGCTGCTGGGAGGACGAAGACGCTAATATTGAAGTTTCTGTGATGAGAAAATGCTGCAATGTTTGGTTTTCAGAACTAATATCTGTGAGAGCGTCATGAACACAAAGGATTTAACATACAAGGTCACGAAAGTCCCCTGTCCGTTCAGTGTCTATCACATGTCACAATAAACTGGATATGAGGTCCATCTCAACCTTTTGCCCTTCCTCATCCCTGCTGAGACCATCACGGCGCATTTGTCAAGTAGGAGAAGCAGTAACATGTCAAGTGACTACTTGGCCTTTGGTGTCTCCAGGGATGATTGTGAGTTATAAGATAAAGAGTGATGCTCACTGGCAGTGGGGGGGGGGGGGGACCTGGATGGGGATGAACCTGCAGTCTGGAGCTCTGGAGACTCATTACAGGAGCTACCTCTGAAATTCTAATTGCACTTTTTTTTTCCAATAGCTATTAATTTCTACCAATTCAAAACCTGGGTTAATTAGTTTTAACTCATTAGCAAACCAGCAGGCAGAGCCATATAACAATGTGCTGAATTTGTAAGCTCAGGTATGCAGCTGCTAACAGCGGGAATAAAAATAACTTAATTTAAACGAGAGAATAAATATTGCAATGAATGAGCTCTATTAGCATTTATGACTGGAAATCAATTTAATTTCATAATCGAAATGATTATGTGTGCCTATCTTTGATCCATAGAATAAAAAATTATTTTCAACCATCTATGAAATGCAAATTTCACATACGATTAAATGTTTTTTGTTTTCACGACCTTAAAAATGTCTGATACAATTCAACTGTATTTTACTTCTTCCTTTATCCTATCTGAAGGTGTTTTACACAGCAGCGTGTCGCTGCAAAAGCAAGAAAAAAAAAGCTCATAAAGAGACTAAATATTGGACTCAGTGAGAGGTCGGCTCATTAAGCTAAAGTTTCTTCTTAAGTGCACTTCCTTCCACGTTTCTTTATGCAAATTCAATTTCATATCTGGCCGCTTATTTGCATGTGCACGGAATGGAAAAGTGGTGAAATAAAAATGATTGAAGTCTGACTAATGTCTGAAAGAGAAAATCAACATCACATGGATGGAAGAGAGTTTAGTTATTTATTTGTTTTAATGAAATATTTGTTATTTTTGAGTTAATTACATTTAAATACAGAAAAAGGCTGTCGTTTTCCAATACATCTGTTTTATCCTTGCTTTGGGTTTGGGTTTTTGGAGGTTTTCTTTCACTTTGCACCTTATATGCTGAAAGCAAATTCATTCAGTCAGTTTTCATTCTGGGTTAGTAGTAGTTCAAAAAATGTTGATCTGGATCTTTACTTAAAGGGTAACCAAACACTGAATCAACTTTTTTTTGTCTGTTGGCTTTATAAATTGGGCTTTATGAGTGCTGTTTGTTGGTTGTTACAAAATTTTTGAAAAGTTAAAATAAACGTGTTTAATTCTTGAAAATATAGTTCAAAACAGTTGTTTTGCTGACCCCCTACAGGTTGAATTAAGGTATTACATTTGAATTCAATGATTGGTCAAACCATTGAAGTCTCACGTCATGATCTGCAGCTCCAGTAATGACAACGGTTCTGTTCCCAAGCCCCACCCCTCTGACTAGATTTTCACATTTCGGTTGTGGGCGGAGTCAACCTCCAACTTCTCTGTTTGGTTACCCTTTGAACTCTGAATCATAGAAATTATTATATAAAAGACCCAGATTTGGCCATTTAGTCAGAAGTAAGCAGCAAAGTAAAGAAATAAACAAAACAACTGTTGCAACAACAACTCAGGTATCTTTTTTAAAAGTTATATATATATATATGTATGTTAGTTTTATATTATTGTGTCTGCACATTAGAAAAAGTATAAAAATACAGGCATAAGGGGAATGTAAATGCAGGTTCTTGAATGTGTTTGTTTACTAGAACATGTCAACCACCTACAGTTGGAAGAGGTTTCTTTTTGCTTCAGGGTTTTCTATTCACAGCTCTATTCTGATACATGAAAGAGTCTCATAGAATTGCTTTCGAGCACAAACAGTAATTATTAATTTCTCTTCATGATCAATTTTCAAATAGTTGACACTTCCATAAATTAAAAGGGACGTCATCCATTCATAACTACCAAATCCGAGTCTCTGATTGGTCAAAGTTCAACCTGGTTTAAGCTACGTTCACAGCGTCCTCTGCAACGCTCGTTCAAGTGGCCACTTTCAATGAAAAGTATTTAAGCGCCCGTAAACACATATTTGGGGGATTCCTTATTAAAAACTCTAGCGTTTACCTGTAGCCACACAAGTTTTTATGACCATTTTCGTGCTCGAGGTTGAATACATATTGCAAGTTAACACTAGAAGTCCCAGGCTTTTTTTGACCTCCTTGAACCAAGGGGAAGCTAACTGGCTACTCTCCTGGCTAACATTTGCATCATTTTATGTGTAAATGTGGTCATTACCTGAGGCAGGCAGTGAGACACTTGTTAGTCTGACCTTTATTGTACACTAGGGGTGTCAGACTGATTTTGGTTCAGGGGCCGCATTCAACCCTTTGGACTTCAATACCCTATGGTCAACTTATCTGTAGCTTTGTTTTAGATTTGGTTTTTTCTCAGTTGTAAAAAATGTTTCAACCAACAAAGTAGCCTAATCACTTCCTATTACATTGTTTATTATGTTTATTTCTTGATCTCTTGTTTTTCCAGTCTAGCATTTCCTTTGCTCTCCCTAGTGGCGGAAATGCGCATTGCGGTCATTTCTTTAAAGAACTATAACTCGCCACAGTGGAAATGAGGCTTACCAGCGCAAGATAACATTTGGCCGTTAATAACAATAATATAAAATGATCTGGAGGGCCGAATATAATTACCTGGCGGGCCAGATGCAGAAAAAGAAAGTAAAACAAAAATATATATTTTTAAATGTGTGATTTACATTGCAAGTTTAAAAATTTAAATAAAAAAGCATCCAGTAAATACTTTTTTAAAAATGACAGTAAAATTAAACATAAACACTGTAGTTAAAAATGTGAAAATAAAAGCAAACGTTGGTTTAAAATGCAATTTTTTTGCAGTTTGTGGTATTTTAGATAATTTTTTGGAATTGACCTCAAGCTAAAACTCTCTGGGACTCCATCAGAAAGCTCTCAGTTGTGATTTCATTCAGACGTTTTTGCTACAGTTATTCAAAATTTGCAATAACGATTGGAGAGCTGTTGGATTCTTTGTGGGGAAGCTGCAAGCTTGCGGCAGTTGCCTTGCAGGCCACAGGCTCATTCTTTCAGCACGGAAATGATCCTAGAACATCCGATCCAAGAATCTCGGAGATTTAACGCCAACGGAGATTACAGAACGGTTTCATTTCAGCAGAAGATAGTGTCGTTCTGAATTTCAAACTCTCCACGTGAAGCAAACTGAAGGGAAAACAGACGGAAGGAGATTAAAAAGCAGCGTTTTATATCAGCTAATGATGCTTTTATGTCTCCTTGTTATATTCCGCTTTGAACCACAACGATATTTACGCGTGGCTATAAAGTTAAATTTGTGTCTTTAGCTTCTTTCAGGCTCTGATGCAGTTAAGAAGGAGCCAAAATGAAGAGAGCTGGAAGTTCTATTAATGTTACTTAAAGATAAGCACTATCACCAGCACTGCAAATGGGTCAGAGTTAAGCTTCCTGCTCTGCCAGGGAAATCAATGAGGAGGTGGGAGCTACCCAAAGCTTTGTCCCTCACTAATAGAGTGAAGTGGGACTATTATGGCGGTTAACATTTAGCGATTAAATGTGAACACTCTTTGTCAGTTGTTAAATGTCAAGCCCGGGTGGCTTCCCTTTCCTCCGCACCCGTTGAGAGGACTGGAAGGGTGTTCACGGCATCAGGCTGACAGCCGAGCCAGTGGGACAAAAACATCTATATTCATACCTGTCACACGCACCTACACGCATGTGAAGCGTGCACGTACGAGCACTCCCCTGCAGCTCTCGCGGGTATGTCATAACCGCCGGGGCTGAAGGGACGGTCGCTTTTAGAGAGGGAAGTCGTGAGGGGAGTGGAGCAGAGAGCTGAGCATGGCTTTTTAATAGATGTGGAGCTGTGGTGGGGGAGGTGGGGGGGTGTGATCACCGGCCCGTGCCGCTGGTTTCCTCTCCTCTTCCTCTTGCAACGCCCCGCCGGATTCCCGTGTTTCACACTCTCTCTTCCTTATCTGCTTTCTGTCTCACTTTATCCCATGTCCACTGGATTTCTGTCTCCCCCCCATTTTGTACAACCCCCCACCCCCACTCCCATTGCCTCCTTCCATCCCCCTCCTTCCTGTCACTGATAGATATCCAGCCTTCAGGGTTTCCATTAACTCTTGCTGTGAATCAGCTGTGTTTTCATGTCCATCTGTGTCCCCGCGACTCCTCACTTCTAAACTCTAGATTTGCATTTTCAAAGCTTAAAGGAGGCTAGACTTTTTTTAAAGCGTAACCAAACCCTAGATCAACTCTTTTTGTCTCTTGACTTCTATGAATGGGGCTTTAAAAGTGTTGTTTGTTGGTCATTGTCACATTTATCCATCCATCCATTTTCTTGACCGCGTCTTCCCTTTCGGGGTCGCGGGGGTGCCGGAGCCTATCCCAGCTACTGAAGGGCGAAGGCGGGGTACACCCTGGACAGGTCGCCAGTCTGTCGCAGGGCCTCAAGCACACACACATTCACTCACACATTCATACCTAGGGGCAATTTAGAGTCACCAATCAACCCATGAAGCATGTTTTTGGACGGTGGGAGGAAGCCGGAGTCCCCGGTGAAAACCCACGCATGCACGGGGAGAACATGCAAACTCCACACAGAAAGGTCCCAGCCGGGATTCGAACCGGGGCCTTCTCGCTGTGAGGCAAGAGCGCTAACCACTGCGCCACCGTGCAGCCCATTGTCACATTTATGACAAATTAAAATAAAAGTATTACATTCTGTGTGCTGCCCCCTACAGGTGGAATTCAGATATTACATTAGAATTTTGTGAATGTCTCGCATCATTTCAGAAGTCTCATATCATGATCTGCTGCTCCAGTAATGATAACAGTCTTGTTTTCCAGCTCCACCCCTCTGACTGTGGGTGGAGCCTTCAACTCTCCTGTTTGGTTACCCTTTGAAGACTTGTATCACACCGTTGAAGTTAGACTAAACTAGCATTTACACTTTTACTAAACATTGTTCATCTGGTGTGTTTACACTGTTCTATCACGAGAGTTTATTTTTTTTAACTTACTTATGGTTTCCATTTATTATCTATTATGTCACAAAAACAACTGCCACCCACATGTGACGCGGAGAGGTCCTTAACCAAACGTCAATATGTGGCGAGTTGGGAGTGAGAATGTGTCGGACTATTCAACACATTTTTAGACGTGCTTGCTGTTTCCAATAAATCACGGGACCCGGACCCTCGGGACAGGCTACCTGATTGTATAATGGATGCGGAACAGGGTTAGGATACCAGTACTGGTACTGGGTTAGGATACCAGTCCGCGTCCTGAGGGTTGGGGACTCCTGGTTAGTGTATGCAGTTTTTCCTTGTCTGTAGCCTGGCACCAAGCGGTCCTTGGATTGGTACCAGTTTACGGCCCAGAGGATGGGGAACCCTTGTTTAACGGGAACAGCCAGCACATCAAAAAACGACCAGTTGGGGCCACCCAAGACGTCAAAAAGTGACCTGAACCATACGTCCATATATGACATGTTGGGAGTGAGACTATATTGAACTGTTAGAAAGAAGGAAATTAGACAATCAGATCATAGTTTGTGTGGACATCCTATAGGCCTCCTTCGGGCACTTTTGTATCATGTGCACACCCCAAGAATCCAGTGTGTGCTATGGTCAGTAAGGAACAAGTGTGTCCTCCTTACTGATGACTGGAGCACACTATATGAGTATATGCATTATCATAAGTGAGTGTAAATTACATTATCCTTACCAATACTTCACAATAAACTCATAAAACACATCACAATTGTCATTATGACATACAAGCCTCAAGAAAAATGCACTCCACTCAACAACCCTCCGCAGACAACCCAAAAACCCACAGCACTCATATGAATCAACCTCCATATCAGCGCACGTGACTAGGAGACATTAGGTTTGCATTAAACGCTGATCTTATGCCGAGCAAGAAATGTGTGCCACGGTTGACATTTATAGCTGTGCATGAATGTTTGCATCATTCAGTGGCTACAACATCACACCCTGATTAGCAGTTATACTCCTTATATGCAGCGTTGCATTGCACACTGACAAGCTTCTTTATAAATCCTCAGCTTACGCACAACAACCTAGATGTAGTCATGGTAAATAGGCTGAATAAATATTGAACGCTCAAGTGGGAAAATCACAGTTGCTTCTGTCAGAGTTGATGCAACACTGATCTGTAGTTTCGGGGGGGGGGTTCCTCAGATTTCTGTATCTCAGTTGATTTCTTTTGGCTACAAGTCGGCTTTACCCACAAAATAGATAAAGAAAAACTAAAATCTAGAAAAAAATGTGAGATATTATTTCATTTTTATAGAATAAAAATGAAAGAAATAAGGATTATAGGATTATAAATTAGGATTATATTCGTATACATGCACTCGCCTGATAATATCTGACAGAAATGAGCACTGACACAATCCAAATCACATGATTTTACCTCGCTGGAGTATTTTTATTTCCCCGCTGGTCTTGACCTTTTTTAAAAAGTAGCATGCTTAAGAATTTTTAAACTGGGAGTCACTTTATTGGAAAGGTCATTTCAATTGGACTCGATGGCCCATATTTGCTGCCAAAACCAATATTTACTGAGCTGCTGAAATCCATAATCCTACCAGATGCATAGAATGGCAACATGTAACCGTACCTGATACTCACACGATCACGCTGCCCAGCCAAAGATTAGAAACTAACATCAGCCGTAACCACGGTTCATCTTCAGCTCAGTTTGTATTTCTTTATGCTCTCAAGTGATCAAAGAAGTTTGTGTGGCCATGCTCTGTCTAAAGGAAAGTTCTATTGGAGAAGAACAAACAAACAAAGTCTGATATATATATTTTTTTATGTTAAAATGGTAAAAGATTAGTTGTATGATCCTCCCAGCCCCCATGCATTTAGTGTAGAGAGTCAGTAACAAAAGATTCTGATAGAAAATAAGATAAAAATGTCTCCATATGTGGTGAATTCATGTTGTGGAAAACTGGGTGATCAAATATGCAAAAAAAAAAAAGACAGTTTCTGCTCATGAAGTTAATGCACCATAGCCACGCATAGGTGTGTTTATAATTAACTATTTGGATCTACTGATTGCTCCTCCCATGATCAGCAGAGACAGAAGGTAACCAGTGAAACCATCTCTAATTTTTTTCATAATTTTATGACATCCATCAATTTCACAGGAATTGAGCACAATTTATGGCCACATTCCCTTCAACTTTGGTGAAGATTCTGTGGCTTAGTTTGGTTTTTCTGTTCAGTTCCTGGTTTTGCCTCATGTTTTGAGTTGTTCTCCCATCAGTCACTGCAGGTTCATGTTGATCGTCCACAGCTGCTTTCATTTCTGTTAATTATCCTTATCCAGGCTATTTTAGTGTCTTGTTTTTTAGGTCATCTGCTCTGCCACCTTTTTGTTTCCTCTTGTTTGTTTGTCTTGTCAACCTCATCTCATGAATTTTGGGTCCCCCTTCACCAGTATTTGCCTCAAAACACGACCAAAACCATTAACACAACTGAAAAACCAAACTTAATCATGGAATTCTTACAGTACCCCTCCCCAAAAGGCAGATCCCAGATGCCCAAAATACCTGAGAGGAGGGGACCTGGAGGAACGAAACAAAAACAAGTTCTGGGAAACAGTTAGGGCTTCTGCAGCCAGACCTAGGTGAGGGTAACTTAAAACATTTAAGTATATTGTGGGGAAAAAATTCAGAAACAAAAAAGGTAGCAGAGCAGATGACTTGAGGTGGATGACCTGAAAAAACATAGACCTGAAGAGACAGAGGGTGCTTAACTGAACTGAAATTTAGGCCATGTCCACACCTAGGCGGGTATTTCTACAAACGCATATCTGCTGACCTCCGTTTTACAAAAAGTGTTGCGTCCACACGTGATCGTTTTAAAAATAATTCCATCCACACGTCCCCGCCTACTTGCGCTCTTGGACGCGGTTATGAGCTTGGCAGAACAGTAGTTGACAGTGGAAAATTGGAATTTCGATAATAAATCCTCCTAATGGAAACACCACAATTTCGAAAAAACTCTCATTTTTCCAAAAAAAAGTTTATGCGCTTACAGTGGGTGGCATTTGGGGTGTATCGAAACAGACATTTTTCGCAAAACTGTTTTGGAAACACTTTTTTTCGAAATAGACGCGCCTCTTTGTGTGTCTGTCCTGAGCTCAACACGCAGACGGCAGGAGAGATCGAACAGCTTCATGGCTTCATCTGCAGCTGCACTTCTGCAGCTTGGAGCCTGAAGATGCTGAAATCTCGTTTGAGGAAAAGCGCGAGTGCAGGACAGAAACTTAAATGCATCTCATCGTGTCTTTAAACAAAGAAAGGTCCAGCAGCTTACTTGCTGGAATGGTTATTCATTTAAAAACCACTGAACAGGTTTCTCACCTGAGACTGTCAATAGACTCTGCGCGGCACGCGCTCTCCAGACAGAGCTGTGACATCACCCCAATGCTCCTTTTTTAGTGAATCAAATAAAAAAATACTTGTTCTCATTCATCGTCGTGTTTTTAATGACTTATCGCGTGAGTTGGTTCGTGAGTTCGCAGCTAGTACTGACGTGTATGCATTTATTGTCGCAAAAAGTGACGATTAAAAACGCAAATCACCGGTTATTCATGTCCACACGCAGACGCAAAACCGGAGTTTTCCAAAATCTTCACTTTGGCCGGAGTTTTCCAAAAGCACCGTTTTCAGTGACTGAATCCTCCGGTTTCGTGTGGATGATAGGCCGAAACGTATAGAAATATATTCGTTTTAGCAGATACCCGGGTACGTGTGGACAAGGCCTTATAATCCTTTATGTTTCAGCCAATATGGCACAGTCTAGTCTTTGATGCCAGTCTTTGTACTGAACTACAGTCCACTCATAAGGACAATAGGTAATTACTTGAGAGGTCCCCTTCTTTCAGGTGTTTTGGGCATCTGGGATCTGCCCTTTTGGGGAGGGGTACTGTAAGGATTCTATGCTTTAGTTTGGTTTTCCAATTTGCTCATCTATTGAGTTGTTCAAATCACAAGTTTGAGCTTCAATTAAGTCAAAACAGCAGATTAATAAAAATAGATTTCCCCAATAATTGCCCTGAATCAAAAATAAAGTGTAACTGTAAACTGTAAAAACTGTAAAACGAAGCTGTACTTTATTTTTGGTGTAGAGTTGGACTTTTTTAAAAATAGGAGTTAGTGGGAAGTTGTTTCTTTTTGGTCTTTTGAGGAGCTGCAAATATTATGTATATCTCTTTGATTCATTTCTTTATCTTCACTTTGAATTCAAGAACAGGGTGTAAGGCTTAAGTTTAAATTGAAAAAAAAGTACACTTTATCCACTTTTATCTATTTTAGATCTCATGGTTGTTGGATAGGGAAGCCTGATGCAGCATCTTTTCTACCTTTCCAAACTGTTTAAGGTCATTATGGGTCTCTGAGCTCATGGGGTTGAAATTCGGCCATATTCTAGTCTGAAAAAATGTTAGTGGGTTTTATGTTTGACGTATCTTTTCTTTCATAACACTGCAACTTTTCTAATATGAAGTCATTGTTTAGTAAAGTTGGAGTCTGTGACTTTTGGATTGTCCTGCTGAAATACATGAAGCTTTCTCTGAAGAAAATGTTATAAGTAAATTAGCATATGCTGCTCTAAAACCTATATGTAGAATAAAATAGTTATAGTTTTTCCAAAACATGGAAACTACCTATTCATCCATGCTCCAAACGCCACCACAATGCTTTAAAACCACAAGGATGCTGGGATATCTCCCTCCTCAGCATCAACTCTACAGTGGATTTCTAAAACTTATGTTACATTACACTGGAGCTTGAGTTGTCCAATGCATGCACAAATACCCCCATTTAATGAAAAGAAAGCTAGATAGTAATGATATTTTTATGAACTTTTAGAGATTTGCAATGTTGCGTAAAATGTGTTTGCCTATAGTTCATATTTTACTTGCCTCAGTTCAGATTGCTTTATGTTCCGTGTTTTTTTTCTTTTTTTTGTTTTAAATATGTTTGTTTTGTATAATTAAGTAGAGATGTAAATTAAATATCATTACCAAAAAAGCTAGATAGTTGTTCAATCAGAGAAGGAGCAGGACAAAATTATATAAATATCTGCAAGTTTTGGATTTGTACTTTTTTTTTTTTTACATCCTTTAGCGTCTCATGTGAAATCACCTAAATGAATGAGTGGATGTGCAACAAACTTTTTAGCAAAAAAAGCAAGTGGAACATGTTTTAATAAGGGTTGTAACGATCAACCGACTTAATTGACATGTTGATCTTGTTACGTCTTGACAGGTAAATCTGTCTGAATTTTAGGGGATCACCAAAAACGGACCGTAACATATGAAAAGCTGAAGATGAGGAACACAATTGAATTGAGATCTGGTTGGTTTATTTTACTATAACATACTATACCATCAATACACAATACACGACATGCAGGAACAAGTAATCAGTCCATCATGACAGTCTAATGTATGAAACGTGACCATGCAGTGTCATAGAATGATCTAATAATGTTTCCTTAAGTATTTTTTTGATGTCGAAAAACAAGAGTGGGTTGAACTTTAGGACTCTAAAATGTGAATGGATTTGACATTAATTCTTGTTTGTTTGTTTGTACATATATTTAATTTATATGTTATATCTTGAAGACATACAAGGAATCTGGAAAACTTCACCTGCACTGTTCAGTACCAGGTATTTATCTCTGAGTCACACTGGTGGAAGTTTTGGATAAAGATCAATTTTAGGTCAGTAAATCAGATTGTTAAAAATGAATCAATATCAACTATGAATCGGATTGGTGACTACAAACTATGTGAATCGAATCATTGTTAAAATAAATAATTACACTCCTAGTATTAGTTCACAATTCCTATCCTTCACCTATTTATCTGCACATTGTGAAAATAGATCTGATTCTAACCTCTTTGCAGTCTGTGCTTTTGCATGAAAGGCCAATTTTCTCATAACTCTTACTTTACACCTACTTCAACTCTGCACACATTGGAGTTATGACCTAGAGTGGATGAACATTGTGTTTATTGAGTCTTTATTTCATCTATTCTGTGTCCTTCCTGCCTGTGTGTCTGTCTCCTGCCGTTTGTTTCGGTGTGAAAACTGTGACCTGAGAAGATTCGCAGTTGTTCAGACACTCTGATGACCTTCCTTGTGTCTTTTGCTGCTTCGCTTCTCTTTTCTTCACTTGTTGCGCACTTTGCATTCATTGGTGTTGACGTCTATGGTTTTGCTCGTAGACCGTGTTATGAAAGCCTCTCTAACGTCGGTATGAAGTTGGAGGTATTTTACCACTCGGCTCAGCTTGCCTCCTTACCCCCCTCCCCCCAGCGCTTTATCTGGATGTGATGCTTGGAAGTGTGGTATGAAACAAAATGACGCACCAAATGTCAGATTTCTGACTCACTTGCGAGCCATCTGGATTCTTTTATGCAAACTCGCCTAGGAGCTATTCTCCTGCGAACACTGTAAGCAAAAAAGAAAATGTGGCGCGAGGAGTCGGGGGCGACCAGAGGAATGTTTCTGAGACTGCTCCCCAAAGCCTGCTGAGCACAGATGTGTGTGCGTGTGTGAGGCTGATTCAGTCATTAAGTCACCATCTGACAAACACACAGCTGTGTTGTCCACAAACTGGCTGCAAACGGACATTTAGCAATCTAAATGGGAACCCTGTTTCACCCTGCAGTCTGTGCGGCGCGTCAGTCACTCATAATGATGAGACGGCGCCGCTGGCTTTGAAACTGCCTCAGTTTGCCAAAAAAGGGGGATCAAGTCAATGACTTATGTATATGAGTGTATAAAGCAGGTTCCCTTAATGATTGGCAAAAAAAAAAAAAAACTCACTGGAAAGCCCCAGTTTCATCTCACACAAAGCAGCACAAACACAAAGCTGATTAAATGCGGCGGCGCTTCGAATAAATGTCATTGTAATCAGTCAGAGCACTTCCACTGGCCGCGATATAAAGCATCCCAGATGTTTCCCCGGGGCGTCGCTCTGCGTCGTGGCACGAGCAAGCCGCTCCAATCTTCTTTTTTCTTTTTTTTATTCTTTTTTACCTCACACAGATTGTGATGGACAAGTGTTAAAAATACACAAATATTTTTTGGGCTGGGAAGAGTTTCTAAATACTTCCACCAAACATCCAGTATGTTTAATCCTAAAGGTCACATGTGTCAAAGGATCCGGCCCTCCGGATAATAATATAACAATATAACATTTAATTTTATTGTTATTAATGACCCGATGTTATCTTGTGCTTATTTCTAATTTGGATAATTTTGACAAAATATATTTTTATGGGAAAATAAAATATTAAAAGTTATTTAAGGTTTAAGTTGATTTATTCTGGAATGATATTCCTGCCAAATATTCATAAGTATGTTAAAAAGTCACGGTTTTAATGTTTTAAAATTGGCATTCTGCTAGCTTTTTGGACTATTTTTACATTTACTAAGATTTTTTTAGGCTGTTTTGGAGTTTAGCTAATATTTCAGCTACATGCTAGACTTTTTGGCTACATCTGGTTATTTTGAAGTGTTTTAGGCTGTATTGGAGTTTAGATAATAATTCTAGCTTTTTTTTGTCGGCTAATGTAGGCTTTTTTCAGTTTTTTAGGCTATTTTAAAGGTTAGCTGTTTTTTCAGCTACATGCTAGCTGTTTTGGCTAATCTAAGTTTTTTTTTTTCTTTTTAGGCTAATTTGGCATTTAGCTAACATCTTAGCTGGCTGTCAGCTTCAGTGTTTTCAGTTATCAGTTTCAGCATCTTCAGCGGCCAAATTCAGCTTACAGCATTCACACTAGCATTATTGGAGGTAATGCTATACATGTCTATCTAGTTCATTATTATGTTAAAAAGTTACAGCTTTAAAGTTTTGAAAACTTAGTTTTAGAGTGTTCAATAAATGTTTATCCTACCTTAGGTGTGCTTTGGATTTTGGCCCTTTGTGCGATTGAGTTTGCCACTCCTGCTATAGGTTGTCCAAACAAATAGATTTAGTAATGGTGGTCTAGTGGTTTGCAGTTTTGCGACACAGAGAGAGAGCCCAGGTTCAAATTCTGGTTGGGTCCTTCCTGTGTGGAGTTAACATGTTTTCTCCGGTTTCCTTTCACCGTCTAAAAACATCATGGGTTACTTTAAATCTGGGGTGGGCAAACTTTTAGACTTGTGGGCAACAAAGGGGGTATAAAACTTGATAGAAAGCCCGGCGAGAAGAGAAAGAAACAACATAGAATGTGGATGAAATCCTGGCTTTAATTGGATTTAAAATTACATTAAAACGGAACATTTTAGAGTTTTTATTTCAAAATGTGCAGCTTTTGCTCTCATTTTAGAGCCAATTTTACTGATGGGTTGATGTCCCTCTGGGAAAAACACAAACTTAAAGAAACAATGTGTTCATGTAGTGATCTGAAAAATGCCTATCAAACTTGAAAAACACACATGAACATCAGAAAAACAGCAAATCTCCTAACACATCATGAATAAATGCTGAATAACTTTCTACACCTATAGACAAAGGTCAATGTATTTGTTAAATACAGAAAAAATGATGGATGGAAGGATGGAAAGAATAAAAAAAAAAATTGAATCGTTTCTGGAAAATATTATCGATACCCAGCCCTATTATTAAGCATTAGATATATATAATTTATTTTGGTTTAGAGGGCCGCATGTCGCCCCCGGGCCGTAGTTTGCCCACCCCTGCTCTAAATTGTCCCTAAGTGGGGATGTGCGAGTTCGTGGACCTCCAACAGGCTGGCAACCTGTTCAAGGTGTAGGGATAGGCTCCAGCAACTCCATGACTCTGAAATGGTTTAGAAAGTAGATGGATGGAAAAAAATGTCTGAAAAAGCTTAATTTCCATAAAGTAGAATATTAAAGTGGAGTCAAAAACGAAGCTTGTTTTGACCAAGTGCTTTTTTTTCTACCTTCTTTCACATACATGAGGTGAGTTTAGTGCTTCATGCATAAGACATTTACTGAACCACATAAGACCCACTCTGTCTTCTCTGCTGGCTCTGAGGCTAAACCTGGAGCGGCATGCTGAAACCTGAGCGACTCCGTGAGGCCTTAGGAGTCCTGAGGGTGCCACAGTTTGCTGAACGTGTTTAATTGGTCCAGACATAAGGCAGCAACTCTTAATGAGCCTCGGCTCTGATTCTTCACGGCGAGTCGTTCACCTCAACACATCTCTGGGGCCTTCAGACAGAAGATAGAACCAATGGGGCAACAAAATATGAGAGCAAGCAGTGCAGTTTGGGGGTTTTAAGTGTCAGAAAGTTCACTTATTAGCTATTTTTTTTCTTCTTTTTGTGTAATTTAAGTAAAAAGAAGTCTAAGACTGAGAGGAAATGGAGCCAGAATTCACTGTAAAAAGGGAAACATTGGACCAATTAGAAAAAAAACATAATTTGTTACATTTAAAATATTCTAATTAAATGTAATTTAATGAAAATAAAAAAAATGCATTTAACAGATTACAGAGCTTTTGTTAACTGTTGTTTTACTTTTCACAGTGCAAAAGAATGAACTGTATATTAAAAGTAAAGTACCATAAAAATCGTTAATAAAATAACCTTTAAAATGTTATTTTGAAACAAAGAAGACATATAGAAATAGATTTGTATGAAAAGGAGAGAAAAAAGTATTGAACTCCTCCCACATTTCCAAAGTCAATTACATTTACAAATTATTCAAGCAGTTTGCCATTTAAAAAATACCAACAATATTTGAACTGTGATCATAGAATAGAAGAACACATTTGCATTTGTAAATGAATAAATACACACACATATGCACAATTAGATTCACAGAAGTGTCAGTGTTTTCATGGAACAATGTCTCAAAGAAAAAAGAAATAACAAGCTCTTTATGCAGCTTCAGTTGAACAACGTCACATTTGTTGCATCAGTGATTATACAACAAAATCTAATTGAAAATGCAGAGCTAGCGTGCGAACGAGCGTGCACTCGCACAGAAATCTAACAGGAAAAGTGACAGGCAGGTGCTGCTAATCAAATGCACTTGATTAGCAAGTCATGCCGACGTGTGACAAACTCCGGGAAGGCAGAGGTTCTGTTGGGTTGTTCACAAAATGCAAAGAAAGAAAGAAAGACGTCAGTGCTGATCTGATAGAAGCAATTGCCACTGCACGTCGATCTGGAACGGCTTATTCGGCTGAAGTTCAGTCGTTTCTCCACAAACGGCTTTATCTCGAGTGGAGTGGACGTCTCCAGCAAATCCACCTCTCAGTCAGACCGTAAACCCAAACCCCAGAGACCTCTTTGAACATTTTAATAAGGAGAGGTCTCTGGAGAATAAACACAGGCGGTATTTAATTTTAAACAAAACACTGCAACAGTCTGCGACGTGCAGTTAGAGCTCTGATATTTCTGCAGATATGGAGAATGAGACCCCAGACTCTGAGGCAGGATATTAGAAAAGAAATAAGAAGACTGACGGTGAACAGTGTGGAAAAGTTGGAGGACAGGAAGACAGATGGTTCTGGAAGAGAGGCAGAGATAGTTGATTGGCTAAATGTAAAAGATAAATAATTGTATTGGTCTAGTTACAACACTGGGTGAACCAACAACCGGTTTTCACATTTTCATAATTTCTTGATGTGAAATGTTGAAAGTTATGACAGATAAACAGGGAAGAGACTTCAGAGGTATATTAGTTTAGATGAGTGGAATGTGCATGAAATAGTTTCTGCACTATAAGACACTTAAAAACCTTTAAAAAAAAAACAATGTCCCCTATAATCTGGAGTGCCTTGTGTTGAAGTGAATTTAAGAGGTACAAGCCACTTTGTCAAATTATTTGGTTGGATGTTATTGCGAATACGCTAACGTGGCTAACATGTTGCAGTTTTGGAGTGTGTCTTTTTTTCTATATGTTACTAACAAGGTGGGAATTTAGCGGAGTCACAGTAACGTCTGTTGTCGCTGTATCTGTCTGTTTTGTCATGTGTTGCCTTACAAGGTTGGTAGTTAAAGGTATTGTGAATACGCCAATGTATTGCCATGTTGGACTTTGTTTTTGTTTACGTGACACTAACAAGGTTGGGAGTTAGCATAGTTTCAGTAACGTTTATTTTAGCGGTATCGGTTCGTTCTTTTACGCGTTGCTCCTCAAATGTTGGAGTTAGGTATTGTGAATAAGCTAACGTGCAGCAGTGTTGGACTGTTTTTTATGTGTTATTAACAAGGTTAGGAGTAATCATTGCAACATTTGCTTTACCAGTTGGTTTTTTGGCATGTTGCTTTTCTAGGTTGGGAGTTGGAGGTATTGTGAATATGTTAACAAGGCTAACATGTAGCCGTGTCCGACTGCTAGGTTGGAATTAGTTTAGTTACAGTGACCTTTGTGTTAGCGGTATCATCTTTTTTTTACGTCTTTCAGAGTTGGGAGTTAAAAGTATTTTGAATATGCTAATGTAGCTAGCGCTTATGACGTGGCAAATGCTTTTAATGTAGCTAACGTGGCTAATGTGTAGCTGTGTCAAAGTGGGTTTTTTTACGTGTTACTAACAAGGATGGGAGTTAATATAATCCCAGAAACGTTTGTTTTAGCAGGATCACTCTGTTTTTTTATGTGCGTTGATTTTCAAGGTTGGGGGTTACAGTTATTGGGAATACGCTACCACAGCTAACATGTAGCAGTGTTGGACTGTGTGTTACTAACAAGGTTAGGAGTTAGCATAATCACTGTAGTGTTTACTTTAGCGATATCAGTCTGCTTTTTTACGTGTTGGGAGTTACAGCTATTGGGAATACGTTAACATTGCTAACATGTAGCGGTGTTTGACTGTGTTGACTAACTAATGAGGTTTGGAGTTAGCTTAGTTACAGTAACCTTTGTGATAGCTGTATCATCAGTCTGTTGTTTTTACATTTTGCAAACAGAGTTGGGAGTTAAAAGTATTTTGAATGTGCTAATGTAGCTAACGCTTCTAATGCTTCTTGTGCTTCTAATGTGGCTAACGTGTAGCAGTGTCCTAGTGGGTTTTTTTGCATGTTGCTAACAAAAATGAGAGTTAACTTAGTCACAGTAATGTTTGTTTGTTTGTTTGAGCGGGATCAGTCTATTTTTTTCTATGTGTGTTGCTTTTCAAGGTTGGGAATTACAAGTGTTGTGAATACGCTAACGCAGCTAACGTGTAGCAGTGTTTGGCTATGTTTTTTTATATTTTTAAGTCTTACTAAAAAGAGAGAGTTAACATAGTCACAGTAATGTTTGTTTTACCAATATCAGTTGTTTTTATGCTTTGCATCAAGTTTGGAAGATAAAAGTCTTGTAAATATGCTAACATGGCTAACAGTTCTAACGTGTAGCATGTTGCTATAATTCTAGACTATGTCCGAATTCCCACCCTAATCCCTATATCTAATAAGAAACTATATATGGTGCAGGACTATCTAGTGGATTTTAAAAGCAATTTAGACACCATGCTCACTTTTTATTTATTTATTTATTTTAACACCAAATATGATGTCACGGATCTAAATGTAATCAATTCGAACATTTTACAACATCTATTTGTGAATTAACTGTGTTCTGATGATGAGAATATTGATGGCTTATTAAACAAATACATTTACATACCATTCTTTGATGGTGCATTTTATAATCCAGTGCAGACTATAGTGCGGAAAATATGATACTAAAAAAAATATGGTATTAAAAAAAAAGGAAATGAGTAAAACAGTGGTTTATTAAAACGTTGAGAAGTCTCAACGAGCACTATTAGGCATGGATGTGGAGCAATTGTAATGTGTGAGAAGACAATACCAAGAAAAAAAAAACTGCCGCAGGACAATAGAAGAACATCAAAGGACAAAAAAGGGGTGGAGCTTTAAAGTAAAAAAGGACATTAAAAAACATTGTTAAATTGAAACACTATTTTCTTTTGTGTGTTTGAATATTCATGCTGGAAAGTCATTTGTCCCTCAGGGATTTTGCATTGTAGCACAGCTTTGGTAAAACAAAGGAAGACATTGGTTGCCCTCCAGCTGTGCTGCAGTGGGTTTTGCTTTGGGTTTTTGAGCTAGTCACAAGCGTAATCCTTTAGCATGTCTGAAGTAACTGTCAGAAAACACTGTCATGAAAAACATCTTGCAGGACAGAATGATGCTGATTGTGATGACTCCAGTCACACAAACATGAAGGTGTAGTGTACAGTTCCACTTGATTTGATATGCATCTTTGGTTGCGGTTTATTTGTGTTTATCTATTGGTTTTTGTTTTGAGTTTCATGTGGAGCTGTACCTGCCCGAGGCGGCCTAAAGATGGTGCCAAACGGAGAAGCTCTGCAAGAGGGTGCTACCACTACCTGGACTCCATGGGGAGATCAATGGAATTAATGTTCTGTTTTAAGACTTTGTATCTCACCCACCCCCCTCCACTGTATCACTAGTAGTTTAACCCACTAGTTTAAAAGTCCCCAGGTGTGTGGTAATGGCAGGTCAGTTATTTGAGTTCTTTCCTAAGTTACAGCTTACTTTATGTTTGTTGAGTTGACCTCTTTTATGGGCCCCTTTAAACCGAAAATGTTTGTTCAGTTGGATTTTGTTGGATATTAAAATGATTTATTTTTGGACTAAAACCCTGTGCTCTTAGTAGTGATTGCCTGGTCCATCACACTGATTAACTGCAAACACAAAAAAGTATTTTTTTTATTTCTAAAATTCCTCTTTTTTCCCAAACACAGCATAAATTAACTCTGATGATTTTTTCATGAAGGTCATGCTGGCTTCTGCTGCTGCTGCACACATGCAGCACCGCTCCAGAATGCTAAATCTTTTTGAAGGTCTTCTGCTGTCCAACTCTAGTTTTTTTCTGGTAATCTAACAATCCCACAAGTGCCTTCTCAGAGGACTTACTTGATCCTTCAGACATCATCTTGACCTTCAGAATTTCTGTTCAGCGTCCCTCCTTTCAGCATTATGACTTGATCAAATGGCTCAACGTTCTCCTTTGATCGGGCATCAGCTGTTTTAACTTAAAGCCAGGTTTACGGTGCTTGGATCCTGATACAGATCTCAACTTTTCTTCACCTGGCTTGTTTTGAAGATGACTTTGAAGGATCAATGAAGCTATCAAGCTGATTTAAGCCTGAAACATTGATTTTAGGTGTGAAAGCACAAACCTCCCAGGTTTTCTAAACTTTCTTCAGAATAAATAGAGAAGTAACTGTGTGGATTCACCACTCCAGTCATTTTGTCCGTGGGAGGCACTATTACACATAGATATGAATAATGGGAGCGCACACAGGTGACGTGAGCCTCCGTAGCTGCAGCGAATACCGTCCTAGCTCTCCTCCCTGACTTCTGTGACAGATGTAAATGGATGTTCCAGCAGTTGAATCTAATGCATTTTTAAACAGGCGCGGCTGCAGACACCAACGAACGTGTCGCGACGGCAAAACTGCCGCGGAGTCTCATCTATCGCAGCCTCCTTTCCATCGACTTCATGAAATCCTCACACACAAACGCTGGGAATAGCTGTCATCCGTCAGCTTCTTAGTACAACGTGCTGGGTAAAGCTCCCATCCTTCATCTGAAGCACCTCCACGGCGCCGGGCCGAACTGCCGCGGCCCCACACTCGCGATGGATGAAGTTTTGGCTAAAAGTGTTTATTCTGTGCCACCCATGTGAGAAGGCAGGGAATAATAGTGTCTCTTCATCACTCAGGCCTCACTTGAACACAGAGACACTTGGAATTAGTTTGTCTGCACATGCAGGCAAAGTTGGGAATGCAGAGATATCACAGGTTAAGATTTGCATGTTAGAAGAAAGAAACCAGTAATGACTGTAGAAGACGTGTTCAACGATGGTCATAATTGTCCACCAACCGTCCACTGACGTTTTTCACGGCTGCTCTGAGATTGTTTTGCTAATTTGCTAAAACATGTTGTGTTTGGATTAAACTGTGGGACAGATTTGAATCTGGCTAAAGACAGTAGATTACCTGAGAGCAGAACGGCGTGATGGTTTCGAAAAATGAAAAGTTTTTTTTTTTTTTTAATTCAGAACAACAGCCTTTATTCATAATTAAACACCTGCTCCGGATTTTAATTATCCTCCACGGTTATCTCTTGAATTTTCTCTACGTTTCTGAGTCAGCTGATACAGCTTCTCTTTTGCTGCAGTATCACCGTTTTGACGCACGGCTACATCCTCGGTGTACACCCCACATGCACTTTCATGGTCCAACACTTAATGGGAACGCTCGCTTGGATTACCCGGACCATTCTAAACCAGACAAGAGGGGACTGGTCTGATCCTTATTGATTAGTCCCCTCCAATTCTGTTTCCCGTTTCTGCTGCTTTTTGCTGCAAAATCAAAGCGTGAATAGAAATTCTGTGTACAGCTTGCATTGTTTTATGGAAGTATGAACATCAGATGCGGACATGATGGAGGTAATGGAAACATTTCCATCGATTAATGAGCTATTATTTTTTTTTCTGTCAATGCACTTTTACATGGACTGACCAGTGAAAATCAGACTTCACTCTATTAAATGTGAAGCTGCAGAATCAAGATAGTTGCAAAAAAACAATAAATAGTCTTTGTTTGACATAGTGTTTGACTAGAACGTCTTTATATTGTTGGTCAGACAAGAAAAACCTTTTCGAAAGATGATTGGAGGGGACGGGGGGGGGGGCGGGGGATGCACGAGGCCAATTGGGCATCAACACATTAGATAACTAGAGGAAGTTTCTGGGAACTTCAAAGTATATGAGATTGTTGGAAACATCTTAAAAAGTAAACCGAAAAAAGCTTTGGGTGTTTAAGTAGCAGATTTCAGGTACAGAAGCACTTTTTGTATTTTGATGGATTCATAACAAAACATCAACTGACAGAACTTGTGAATATATTCATACACTTTTAGTTTTTAATAGTTTTTCAGACTGATCAGCTCTGTCTTTTAACATCATGAAATATCATGTTATATCACATTTATCACATGATATATCACATTTATATCACATGTTAATATATATTTTAGAAACATAAAATGAAATCCATACATTTCTCTTCAAACTCAAGTCATCAACACTTTTCCTTGTCCTTTTCTATTCACATCCTAATTTATACTTTTGCAATGATATATATATATATAGTCTTAAACTTAAGAGTAGGATTAACTTACCTACCATTTTAAAATAGAATTGATTTGTTTTAATTTTTTTTTAAATGCACAACAAAGAATGAATTATGACAGCTCAAGCTTCAATGTACCAAAAAGTAGCACAACCTGATTAATAGATAGATAGATAAAAAAACATACAAAAGACATAAATAGACTCAAAAGAAGAGAAAAAAGAGACAGATGTTTATACTTTCAGTACACAGTCATACCAGTGTTTCCACGGCTATATGCAATGTTGGTAAGAAATAAAATAATTATCTTTACAGACTCATTCAAGGGACACATACATTTATACATTGGATTTCTTAAAACACACATTTCACTAGCACTGGTCCCTCTGTTCCTCCTATTCAACCATGAGTTAACATTGAATATTTTTCTTCGATTAAACTCTTATATTTCAGAGTTTTAAATCCATCATGTCCAAACATTTGGATTTGTTTTGTTAATTTAATTTTCTGAACACAGGAAGGTACATACAATATTGCTACTCGTCCAGCTCTTAAAGAGAGTTACACGTTTGGAAGTCTGAGTTGTCCAGACCTGGATCAGAAAGATCAGGGTTAGCAAACATCTCTGGCTTCTTTTTGAGGCATTCCACTTTATCACACGACTGTTACTGAGACTTTATGGTATTTGTATGTGTCATTAAGGTGCTTTTTTTTTTTATTTTTTTTATTTTTTTTTTTCTCATTTGTTGCTGCTTATGTCACCTATACTGCATGGGGTGAAGGGAGTTTCTAGAACGATATGATCATTCTGGTGTTACAATACTTACAATTGTGAATTTTTCATGTAATGAGTGTTGTAGCAGCATAAAATGAGCTCTATTGGATTTCTTACCAGCATTTGTCACTCAAAGTCTGAGAAATTAGGAAAACAAAGAAAATGTTTGATGCTATAAATTCCCAAACCTTTATGATGAGCGGCTCTAACCTTACTTCAATCTTTCAACTTGAGTCTAAGCAAATGCATTACAGATCATGTGGTTCTGTTTACTGTGTATTTTCCTAAAATGTTGACCATGTATTATTTAATTCAAAAGTATGTTCTCTGCTTCTTAAGTACATTATTTGCATTTTTAAAATGTCTCCGCTGCTGAAGCGACTGTCAGCGCTTTCTCGCTAACTCCACCTCAGAGTTATCCTGAAAAATGACGAGTGTACAATCTGTGTGTCCGACTTGCTTTCAATCGTAAATAATGAAGTTTGCCTAAAAACAGAACGGCGTCCTGTTCCAGGACAGGATGTGATAAATGTTGCATGCCCGCTCCGCTTTTCCTACCTTTTTCTATCTAAATGTTTCTGCTGCCGCCTCCAAACCAACAGATCCCGATGTTCTGAAGTCACAGCACATCCCATTCATTCTGGAGACGCTGCGTCTCGCTTTGATCCTTGCAGATCAGTTTGTGAAAACTAAAGAGATGTTTCACCTGCTGGCGCTGTCTTTCTTTTAACAGTCTTTCAAAAATGTCAAAGATTTGTTTTATGGTGAATTGTCTCTTTAAGCCTCCATCATACACACACACACTTCTGCCTCATGAACACTCAACGGATCTTTTACTGCTCTTGTCATTGCAGGTACCCATCAGCACAGCTATAACCATGTGGCTTTAGGTAGCCCTTCACGCACACCTAAGAATGGTAAGAAAACCTAGAAATGGGGAATTCTCAGCCTGTGAGTGGAAAGCCGTCTGGAGCACAGAGGAGTACAGTGCATGACATGATTGTATGAAAAACCCATTGACATGGTCTTCATTTCAATCCGTTCCACTGTGAATCTGCTCCGCTGCTGAAAATGAGGCTTTTATGTTGAAGATTGAATCATGACACTGCCACAACCACCAGTGCGGACTGTTTCTCTGACTCAGTTGTCCCTCCATTCCCTTTGTCCCAAAAGCAAATGGCAGGAAATGGACCCGTGCCCATCTAGGTCATAGCGTCCTCTGGCTGGCAGCGCTCTTGAATACTTCTCTGTTTTTTTCATTTGAGTAGCGAAACTTATCAGCGTAAGCTGGCGCTGCCTGCAAGGAGCATCACTGTGAATCTTCTTTATGGCTCATGCCCTTCACCTGTCTGCTCGCTGCGCCTCTTGTGATGGAGCCGTGGCTGGCCTGAGGTCTCAGGCTGGCAGATCTGAAGGAGCGCTGCTCGAGTTTTAAAGTGAGGGGGAGGCAGAAGAGATTAAAGCCACAGGTTGCTGCATGCGGCAAAAAGACCAAATAATGAACACAGATAAAGCATCACATCAAGAAAAGAACTCAGCATTAAACTCAAATAAAAAAGTAAAATCTCCTTCCTCTTATTTTAGAAAACGTTTTTTCTATAAATGTATTTAATTTAGATCTCCAAGCTAAATCATGTTAAAGTGTTAAAATCCATTTAATCCTGTATATAAACTGCTGTATTTCTGCACTATGGGACACACTTAAAGCTTTATTTTTTGTCTTTAAATAAAAGGTACCATATAATCCAGATCCCCTTAGAAATAGATTAATTATTGTTGTTTACTGACGGCAAAGCAATTTTGAGAGGTACACGGCACTCTGTCAAATGTTTGGTTGGATGTTATTGTGCATAAACTAGCATGGCTAACAGGTAAAGTAGCTGTGCATAGTGTGTTTTTTGTGTTACTAACAAGCTTGGGAGTTAGCGTTGTCGCAGGAACTTTTGTTTCAGTAGTTCTAGTCTGTTTTTTGGGAGTTGTAAACAAGGTTAGAAGTCTTGTAAATATGCTATTGTGGCTAACGTAGCAGCGCCAATCTTTTTGTTTACGCTTTACCAACAGAGTTGGGAGTTGCAGTCAGTTGTTTATTTAGCAATATCAATCTGTTCTTTTTTATATCGGATTATTTATTTATTTTTTATTTGTTGCTTGCGAGGATGGGAGTTAGCGTAGTCACAGTTAAGTTTATTTTTTTAGCGGTTTCTGTCTGTTTTTTAATGTTAGTTGCTATTCAAGGTTGGGAGTTTCAGGCATTGTAAAAATGCTAACTTGGCTAACATGTGTTGAACAACAACCTTTTTTTTAGTTGTTACTAGCAAGGTTGGGTGTTAACTTAGTTGTAACAAAGTTTGTCTAAGAGAAATTAGTCTGCTTTTTATGTGTGTTGCCCTTCAAGATTGGGAGTTACAGGTGTCGTGAATACGCATACACAGATAACGTGTACCAGTGTTGAGGTATATGTTTTTTTTTTTTTTACAAGTTACTAGCAAGGTTGAGAGTTAGCATGGTCACAGTAACGTTTGTTTTAGCTGTATTAGTCTGTTGTTTATGTGTTACCAACAAGTTCTAAGAGTTACTAAATGATGGACTTATCTGTGACTCTTTTGTTTCGCTTAACACACCTTATAGTTTAGAACACCTTAGCCCTATGTATGACATTATTTCAAAAATAGCCTGTACAATGATGGTACACCTTATATTTTGGTGTTCCCTATAGTGTGGAAATTACTGTATTTACAACAAAATTAGGAAGACCAAAGGCTTTTGAACAACAATGCTAACAACGACAATCTATGGGTCCATTTGAATGGACAAGGTTCAAGGCTGGTACATTGTCAAGTCTGTAGTTTTGCTTAAAAACTTGCAATTTCAGTTGCAATTGCAATTTCCCCATTGTGGGACTAATAAAGGTTTTCTTAATCTTAAACAGACTCTGCATTCACTTAGCATCATTATTGCAGTGTCTGGTAGCATCCCTTAGGTACGGTACAGAAGCTATTTCCGTAAAGCTTTTTTTGTCCATGTTTGGACTCAAAGAAGAAGGAAAACTGGTCCCTGTAAACCCTCAGGGAAAGTTTGCAAAAGTCACAGAGCTGAGATGTCTCTTTGATGGACAATGGTGGCCTTCACGTCAATCACCCATCATCACGTCTCTTTCACTTTTCTGTCTTCTGAGGGAACAAACATGCTGCCTGTGAAAATCCTCCAGCTAGTCTGACCACATTGACCTATAGCTCCCACATAGATCTTGTGATCAGACATTTTTAATAAGGTTAGACATTGGAACAAGTTTTGGTTAGATCATGAGTGGGATCTCCATTTTTTGCTGTGGTTGTTTTTCTTATCTAGAAAGTCAAGTATTCCTTAAGCTGTTTATAAGACTAGAGCCAAAATGAATGTTAAAATAAGATGTTAAAACTTATAACTTCCTTGATTTGAGCATGAAATCTGGAGCCAGAATGACTCCTTCATGGACGTAATTGACCATATGGTTTAAACACCAACGCAGGCAGGCACTCACACTCTGTCAGGGATAATCAAGCCCTTAAACTTGGAACAAATGCCTGCAGATCTGTGGCAAACTTGAAGAAAGAACCATTTCAACCACATATCTGACACTGGGGCTTTGATCAAACGCTGAAATCCTTCAATTTTCAGCGTGCAGTGTGTTTTTTTTAGATAAAGACCAGTGGCAGACCCCCTCCCCCCACCCCATCCCCCACAGAAGAAACAACCGGAATGCATTTCTACATATCACAAGCAGAAAATCTGCAATCACACAGAATTGTACAGAACAAACTGGAAGCTCGAAGCTGATTTCATTTGAATAATAGTTGAGGGCCGGGGTGGGGGTGTGGGGGGTGTGTGTTGCTGTCGTCATGCTGAATGTGAAGGTCTGTTTGCCTGTGTTCTTTTTTCCTCCCGTGGATCTGCTTCTAAAATGTTTGTTTTTCACTTGGGTTTGGTAGCTCACCGGTCATTGAGGCGCGGTAAGTCACACGTGACTCTGGTTTCATGTGAGTGGTCATTCATCGCATTCTGACACACGTTTGTACTCCCCCCAGCTCGAGCCAACTCCTGCCTTTTCTGTCCTCCTCTTGTTCCACTTGAACTGCTGACTTTCAGACCTGATTTAAGTAGAAATGTCATGTGATCGCTGATGCTTCCATGAAGTTTATTTTATTTTGATTATTGTCAACAAATCCTTAAACAGATGCTGTATTTGTGATGGAGCTTAAAACAATTAGAACTCTCCTGAACTCTGGTACAAATCAGTGGGTCCTCCAAAGAACGAGATACAGATCCAGTTTGGTGCAGCTTGCTTCAATGTGAATGCTCTACACAAGAGATAGGCAACTCCAGGCCTCTAGGGGCACTGTGTCTGCTTGATTTCCAGATACCCCTGACAATTAGAACAGACCTTTGAGGCCTGGAGTTGCCTGTCCCTGCTCTACACAAAAGCTTTGAGAGCACAATCAAACAAATAAAGAAATATCAGGAGTCGTAAAGGTATACAAATCAAATGACAGTGTGAATCGGATTAGTATGCCATGTTTGTTTAAATTCCAGAACTACCTCAGTGTAAAAACAAATTGTATGCTTTAAAAACACTGCTGAGCATCGTGTCCAACCTACTTTAGTATTGCCAGTCCCAGAACTTTAGCGGTCAACTCTCCAGGTGTGAGTCCTATTAACTAAAGCCTTAGTCACTTGCAACTGTACGAGTGCTATGGCAACACATTCTCATCCTCAATTCGTCACATACTGATGTTTGGCTAAGGACCCTTCTGCTTCACTTTTTGACGTTTTGGGTGTCCCCAACTCGTCGTCTTTTGATGTACTGGCTGTTCATAAAATCCAGGGTCTGCAATCCTCTGGACTCTGTACCAGGCGTGGACTGGTCCTCGGGATGTGTCCAGTTCCAGTACCCTAACCCTAACCTGGCACCAGACACGAACTGGTACCAGACACTTTACCCCGTATGCAAACAGATACTAGGTTAGGGTACCGGTACTGGGTTAGGGCACCAGTGAGCTCCTAGAGGAGTCCCACTTCGCGGTTCAGAGGTTGGGCACCCCCGATTTATTAGTATCAGCCAGCACGTCAAAAAAAGACGAGTTGGGGACACCTGAAACGTCATTTTCTGACGCAAAGTTGTCCCCAATCAAACATCTGTATGTGACGACTTGGGTATGAAAATGTGTTGGCTATGGATTTATGGGTTGTCTGGGTCCATGAGTTGTATAGAGGAGTGTCTGCATCTTAACCCTTGTGCTAGTCATGGGGTCCAGATGATCCCACTCTTATATTGATGTGTTCCTTTCCATGACAAAGTGGACATGATTCTATGTCTACCACAGACACCAGTGAAGATAAAAAATCCTTGAAAAGTGCACTGTCTTGTGGGGTCCATGTGACCCCAGTCAACAAGGCCAAGTGGGCCCTATACAGTTTAAAAGTGGGCCGAAAATGTTTGCCCCGAATAGGTTTGTCCAGAGTTTCCATGGTGGCCCAGATTTGTTTTCCCAAAATTGACTCTGCTGTCCAGGGACCGGCAGTCTGGACGGTGACCCTGCTAGATCTGCTGGCCTCTGGGTGGCGACACTTGCTTGGTCTGCCAGACCCTGGACAGTGGAGCCGGTGCCAGTGTCCTGCATGTTTTCCAACCAAGCTGCCATTGAAGCTCCTTATTGGCCAAACACCTGATCCAGGTAACCAGCAGCAGATAAGAGAGGATTTCTGGAGAACCAGCAGGAGGCCGGCCCTCGAGGACTGACTTTAGACACCCCTGGTCTACAACCTTGATATTTTGTCACCTGTGTGCTACGTACAAGCTTGCCCATCTTTCGCACCTGGACAACCCTTATGCACCCATAAGGGCAGCTGTGACTAAGGCTTTACTAGTATGTTTTCTTCGTTCCAAATCTCTGGTTCATGTAACCTCAAAGCAAGCCCAGATCATGATGGGTCTACCTCTGTGCCCGTTACTGGGGCTGCATTGAATTTCAACAAATTTCCTGCTTTGCGATTCTCCAGACAAACTTACATTTATCTGCTAAAGCAAGACACAGATTCAGATCCACCTTTTAAGAGCGTGACCGGAACTTAACCTGGTCCCTATGAATGCACTCCTGAAACGACTGACCACCGTCATCATTGTTGTTGCCTACCTCAGTATAGAACTTCAAGCAGTTGAAATATTTTTTTCAAGATTCTCCAGTCTTGTAGCTGATGTTTTCCTCTCTTGTTAGCACACACCTGAATGCTCCAGAGCTGCAAAGCTTCTGCTCTCTCAGAGATGGGAACGTGTAGATCTTTAAATTATTGAGTTGAATTTATTTTTTGCAGCATTTGGCTGCTGCTTACTCTCATAATGCTTCTGAAAACCCCAGAAGTGTTTTTTAGTTCTTCCTAAACTGCTTCAGAAACACTATTTTGTGAGATGAAATGAAAAAATAAGAAGCATAATGTTGGTTTTAGGAGTTTATTACATTTTTTTAAGTATTTCCCAGAAACACTCTTTTAGCACAGCTCCAACCTTTAAATGTATCACTTCTAGTTTAGTTTTTTAAACAAGTCCACATACAGAATCAACGTCCTGAAGGATAGTCTAGAATTTCTGCTTTTTTTTCTCCAATCCGTGTCTGTGGGACACAGAATGTGAGACCAACATTTTGAGTTTCCTCCTCACTTGTTTCTTGTTGCAGCACAGCTCAGTGGTTTGCTGAAACATGAAAGGCCAGCGTTTTATTCAGCGGCTGGGCTGTCGAGCTCAGCCAGCTTGTAAAGTTCATCCCTGTTCAGCCTTTTCTGCGGGCTGCAGAACAAGGCTGAACTCTTAGAGTTCTCACCGTGTTTTTGTCCTTTTTTTTTTCCTCTGTTGGGTTTGTTGGCAGTAAAAAAATCTAAATCCACCAGAACCGGTGTGTTCTTTAACCTCCTCGGGAATATTTTTCTGAGACTATTTGAGCCAGGTCTGTGTAGTTGTCCATCATGATGAAGCAGTGAAGTGTGTTTGGTGTTCCGAAGCTAACGGCATGGTACAGTCTGAGTCAATTCCCTCCTCAGTGATGCAGGATGGTAGACACCTCTCACAAATCATTCCTTTCCTTCAGATGACCCCCCACCTCATCCTTTGAGCTTCCCCTCTTCTCGTATGTCACTCGGATTGTTCGTCCCTTCACCTCTTTCCTCCTCTAGCTTCCTTTTTTATCTGTCAGTCGGAGGCTGGACGGAGCCACGCCCGTGCCGCCGCGCCGCGCGACTGACTCGCGGCTCACAGGGGAAGGCGAGATAGAGCGAGACTGAGCGAGGAGGGAAAACTGAAAGAATTAAAAAGTGGAGGGAAAGTGGGCGGCAGCATGGTGGGAAAGATAAGATTGATGGAGTGAGAAAGAAGCAGATGAATGGGACCGAGTCTGAATGTTTGTGTGCACGCATGTGTGAGGAAGACAGATAAAGAGTAGAGCGAGAATAAAAGAGGACTTACCCCCCACCTCCCCCTCTCCGTCCCATGTGTCTTCCAGCCATCATGTCACGTTGCTTCAACAGCAAGCCGGCCCAGGCTTTGCCCCCGTCCCTGAACACATCACGATGCTGTCATGAGCAGGGTCACTCTCCGGCTCTCTGTTGTTGTCTGGTGTGTTGTCTTGTTTTCTTCCCCCCCACTTTTCCTTCTTGGCCCACTGTCCCTTTGTGTCAAACCACTGTGCCACCTGTCAAGTCGCTCCCACGGCAAATGCACTCTGACGTTTCCGCCTGTGCTCCCACACCACCGCCGCCAGCGAGCCGGGGTTCCAGATATGCAACTATTTCTGAAGGGCAGAGTAAAAATATGACACCTGAGGAACCAGAGACTAATAATTCTGAAGTCGACTGACAAAACCAATGACAAACAAGTATTTTGCATTTGACCCACCATACTGGCTTATTGTTCCTGTAGAGTGCCAAAGTTTCAGTATCCTTGTTTCATTTACTTCAATTCATGTGACTTGACCTCCGTCCAAAACAACATTAGATTAGACTCCTGAAGGACAATATTTTTACTGTTATTCTCGGTCAGTTTTTTAAAATTTCTCAATTAATATGGACAATTCAACTCCCATTCTGATCATCTTTTTTGTTCTCAAAGTTTTCCCAGTGCTCTTTTCATTATAATCATGCCATTTTTAGCCAAATTAAAATTGAAAAAACATGAAGTTTTCTTGGACAGCATTTCAGGTCGTCGTAAATGTGAAATTGTTCTCAATCGGATAAATAAAGGTTAAAAAAAATCATTTAACTTTATTAAAATTTTTGCGTCTGAGTTGTGGGCAGGACTGTTAGTTTGTAGTAAGCCCACCCCCACTTCCTATTATCCATTTTTTTTTTTTAGTTTTTGTTACACAATGTTAATTTGATTAGATTTTGACAAATTTTAATTTAGTATTGAAACAAGAAAAAAACTGTTTTAGCTGGGCGACACTGAGCATTTGAGTATACGATACCGGTCAATATCGCCGATATCAAAACCAATATTGATATTCTTTGTAAATGCGGAGGTTGATGACATGAGCCTTAAAATCTTAATTGTTTTTAATCGCTATAATTTTTTGTAAGTTTCCTTTTTTTAACTACTTGAACAAAAAAAAAACAATAAAATAAAATAAAAGCTGTTAAAACAATATTTCCAATTAAATGACAAATTGTTATTAAAATAAAAAAACTGCTTGAAATTAAATAAAATGTAAGAGGAGAATGCAAAGCAGTCGCAAATAAAAAAAGAAAAAGAAAAGCAAATAACTTTGATACAAAAATAAATAAAAATGTAAAATAATATGAAAAAAAGCACAGGCAGAAATATAAACTATTTGTAACTTCTTAGATTTCAAATGGAACAATGGAAACATGAAAATATGAATAACTTGTAAAGAACTATCAGAGGTTTTTGTCCAGGAACAGTATATCGTGATATCGATACCAACTTGAGATCGATACGATCAATATTTTGGATGAATTTGCCCAATTGTTTTTTTTTTTTATGTCTTAAATTTTTGCTTAAAATAAGTGTTTTCGCCCATTTTTAAGATTTAACCTGGAGTATTTACTAAAGCCTAGACATTTTTTTTTAGATAATTTGACTTGTTTTTAGTGAATTTCTACTGAAAACAAGTAATTTTTTTCTAGAATAATGATGGTAGTAGTAATTTGGGTCTTTTCCCTTTAAGACCAATGCTATCGCCAGTGACAATAAAATGAACAGTAACAAGCATTTACATAATTCCAATGTATTCTGACACCGAAACATACCGTGCCAGAATAAGCTGGTTTATAATAACTGTATGAACACTTAGCTCCTGTAAAGTGTTGCATATTAGCTCAAAGCTACGTTTCTCCGCTTCAAAATTAGTTGGAATTATGTTAATTATGTAAACGCTTGAACAGTTACAGTAAAATGAAAAAGCATCAACTTTGGAGCTAAAAGCTCTGGTGGTAAAGGGTTAAACTTCTAACTACTCTTGTGTTTACAAAACAAACCTAGTAGCCATTGGGATTCCTTTGAAAATGATCTGGTGTGACCTTAAAATGAAAGAACTTTTTTATCCACCCGTTTTCTTTGAAGGATTCGTCGTCGTCAATCTGAATGCAATCTGCTCTGCCTTGAGGAAGTATTTGTAGACCTGAAACTCCAGCCCGGGTTTTAGCTGACTGTTTCCCTCCACTTCAGCAGGTGGCCGTCTGTGATGGTTGCCTCAGGTCTCATCTCAGTCCACTGTCTTTCTTTTTTACTTTCTGGGGGTGGTGGTGGGAGTTGGGGGTGATGGGGTTGTCGGCGAAGCCAGCCTGCACATCATTTGCTCTTCTGTGTTTGTATATGTGCGTATTTGTCTCCAGAAAACAATCGGATAAGCAGCATCCTGACCTCGCAGACGGAACCCTACGACCTGTCTTTCTCTCGCTCCTTCCAGAGCCTGTCACACCTGCCTCCTTCCTACGAGGCGGCCGTCAAAGCCGACCTCAGCCGCTTCTCCTCCCTGAAGAAACTCAGTAGGTCTAAGCTCCCTGCACTCATGCAAAGTGTAGGCCCCAACGCCCTGCATGGTCAAAGTACTGCATCATGTGTGCCTTCATGAGTCCCGACTGGAGGGGCTCTAAAGAGTTTCAGCAGGAAAGACGGTTCTGAGGACAGACGTCTTAGTTCTGGGAGATTATCCGGACTGATTAAAAAAATTACATTCATTTCTGATCGCCATCGTCAATCGCCATGCCTCCCCTGTCTCCACTATGAATCTGCAGCCAGTGTTGCGCTCAGTGGCGCCCGACATCGGCTTGGTATTGATTCACGGAATGTCGTCTCGTGACGTCCTCAAAAACAAGAAAGCAAATCTTCCTTAAGGCTCGTGTGGCTTGCACGCAGGGTTGTAGTTACCCGCCACAAAGCAGGTGTCTGTGGTCTTTTTACTAGAAGAATGCCCGTGAGAGCAGACAAATTAGTCTTTGATGGCTGGTAGAACAAAACCGAATCCATTCAATTGTCAGCGATTGAAGCACGCCACAGAGGCATGGTTAATAAGCACAAATATCCCGGGGCAGTGTCCTTCATTCCTCCTAACTTTCTTTCTGCTTTCAAAGCAAATCATTTGTTGCAGCAAATAGCCGAGAGGCTCTGCAGCTTCTCTTGTCGCTCAGCCATTGCCGGCTCACTGATACATCGTGATGGACTGAGCTAGAGGGAAGACCGAGGAGCGGCTTCATTGTTGAGATAATAAAAGAGAAGAATGCTACTGCTTATTAATGCAAATTGGTATCAAACTGAAGAAAAAAAACATTTAGTGTGTTGCGGAGCGGCGCTGCATCATGACTTATTCATTCACTCTATGATAATACGGTTGATGAGCTTGCAATGCCCTGCCCAGATCTGGAGGACTATTATGCTGGAAATAGGAACATCTTGTTTTTATTATCTCTCAGAGTGAATCGATTTGCAGCGGGCACCCGCGGCCCGCCAAGAGGAACTTTGGCTGAATCCGGGGTGGACAGGTGGCACGGAGACTCTCATTACAGAAAAAACACAAAGCCTGTGAAGCCACTCAGGACAGAGAGGGGAGAGCTCTACTCCCTGGAGCTTAGTTCCCGTTCCCCAACCCGTCAGTCACGGACACAAACTGACAGCACAAGGAAAACGCTGCTGCTTCTCACAAAATGTCTGATCCAGTTTTTATACATGTATGCCACTCTGTCTGTGATTATGTATTCAACACCAAGTCTTTTTGCATGTGTTTGTGTTGAGTGGCATGACTTTGAAGCTACACTCTGTGGTGGTGGATCTCTGCCTCTGAATGCATGTCTCCTTTTGTGCAAACACGATTAAGGATAAGGCATCCCCTGCAGGATGCAAATGAAAAAAAAAAAAAAAACACTGGCGGCTCTCGGGGGTGACCTGATTACGCAACACAAAGAGCTTTCCAGCATGTACATGAGGTGCCTGCGTGCTTCCCTGCGTGGCTGTACAACACCATGGTTCCTGGTTTTCTGCTTTCACATGACCTTTGAAAAGTTTGCCCCCACAGCTGCCTGTTGAATCCCAGATGAAGTGTGGATATGTTATGTGTTGAGCATGAAATATGTGATCCTTTCCCTGTTTTTTATTCCCCTCCATGGGCTTGGAAAGATGAAATTCCGATGGGTCCACCGGCACCACTCCCTGCATCATGTGCAATGTTCTCCCCTTCCCTTGCAAGCCCTTCCCAAGTGTCTCTCACTTCATTAAGCTCATTCTAACTCAACTTCTGTTTTTTCCCATATCTTTCATATCTTCAGCTGCAGATAAAGAAGTGGAAGAGTACTACAGCCGAAAGCGTCACCTGCCTGACCTGGCAGCGAGAGGCACCCTTCCCTTGCACGTCCTCAAAATAAGTCAAGAACAGGTGGGTGCAGAAACTCTTGCACTTGAATCTCCGACAGTGGGTGGCAGAGCCTTGTATTCCTAAGCTTCTGAATAAACTCACCTCATTCGTCTTTTGCTTGGCAGCATCGGGAGCCGCAGCAGCAGCTGCCTAGCCAGCCTCCACCATCCTCCCAGGCCCCCTCCCAGTCTCAGTCGTCGCAGCAGCAGGCTCAGCAGAGGCAGAGGCCCCGCCGCGTCCAGAGGGCCATGTCCCAGGATCGCGTTCTGGCCCCTCAGAACGCCCCGCACCAAGAGTACAGCAACGAAATGTCTCCGTACGGAGGCCGGATTCTCTCTGACGAGCAGCTGCTGTCGGCCGAACGTCTTCGATCCCAGGAGCGCCTCCTGCCGCAAGACCGCCACACCTCTCAGGATCGCTTGTACTCCAAGGATCGCATGTACTCAAAGGACCGACTCTTGTCGCAAGACCACCTCTACTCAAAAGACCGACATTATTCACAAGAGCGCCTCTATTCACAAGATCGCCTGTACTCACAAGACCGCCTCCTGTCCCAGGATCCTCTGCTCTCACCAGACAAGTTTGTGATGTCACTGAAGCGCGGCATGGTCAGCAGCATCTCTGGTGGCTTTCGAGGCAGCGACAAGTCCATGTCGCGTGCAATCTCGCACACAGATGTCTTCATCCCGACCACTCCTCTGATGGATCGCTACAAGATGACCAAAATGCACTCCCATCCCAGTGCCTCTAATAACGGCGGCGGCGGCGGCGGCGGCGGCGGCGGCGGTGGCAGCGGAGGAAGTGGTGGGGCAGCGGTGGCAGGAGCAACCATCCATTCCAACACTTTGGCCATGAACCACACTGCAAACAAGAGGCAGGCGTTTGCCTCCAGACGAACTCACACTGTGGAGCAGCTTCACTACGTCCCACAGCACCACCAGCTGCAGCAGCAGCAGCAACAGCAGCAGCCGCAGCACTACCGCACAGGCAGCAAAACAGAAGTGACGGTCTAAGGACCAGCTGAACTCTGAGCTGCGCTGGAAAGGAGCCCTCTCGTGTGCCAAGAGGTGGAAATGACTGGTACAAGGTGCATCGGCCATTTTTAAGAGTAAAATCCTCATGTCATTATCTTTGACTGAAGTTTTTGCAAAGTCAGACATTAAAGAACCAAGATCATCCACTAGCCAACTGTGAGACCGGAAAATTGAGCTCCACTGTACACTACACACGGGCCCCTCAAGATGTGAAGCCAGAGGGGGTTGTAGATGGGTTGTGGGGGACATTTAACTTATCAAGCTACAGTCCTCTCCAAACGCCTGTAACCCTTCCCTAAATCTTTTCTTGTGTTGCATTTTTATAAGAAAAAAAAAGAAGTATTTTTTGAGCGAAAACTGCCTCTGAAAAGCAAGAATATTTAAAATCATCTCCAACTAGTTGACAAACATACATTTACTCCAGTCATCCAACCATTCTAAGGAATTAAAAAATAGGAGAGCGCGATCTTAGACCCAAAAGACTTTCAGAATGTCATCACCGTGAGAAGAAGGCTAACAAACACTCGGCATGTTTAAATGATTTACGTTTCTACTGCATCTAAACAAGCCATATAACTGGAATAATGATGGTAATGTACAGAAGAGAAGCTAAACACTATATGGTCATTAGTTTGGCCACAAACTCTTCCGTATTATTTTTGAGGCCATATGTCCAATCAAAACATTTTCACTCCCAACTCCTCACGCACTGGCGTTTGGCTAAGGACCCCGCCGTGTAAAAAATAGATGTTTTGAGTGTCCCTAATTCTTGATTTTTTGGACGTGCTGACTGTTCCTATTAAATCGCGGGTCCCAACCTCCGGCCAGCAGTCCAATGCCGGAATGCAGAGCACACCCTAACCCAATACTGGTACCTTAACCCTGCACCGATTTGTGTCCGGTACCACGCGTGAGCCCGGTTTGCATCAGGAACTGCATCTGGTACCAGGTCGGGTCTAGTACCGCGTCCAGTATCACGCCCAGTGCCGGGTTAGGTTAAGGGCACTGGTACTGAGTTACCAGTACCAATGGCTGGTACCCGTACTGGCCGTGGACTGGTCCTAAGGACTCGGCCATCTGGTACCACGTCCGATACTGCAAGGACCCTTGATTCTACAAACAGTCAGCTTGTCAAAAAATGACCATTTAGGGACACCCACAACCTCACCTTTTGGGTCCTTAACCAAACGTCAATATGTGACGACATGGAAATGAGAATGTGTCAGTCCGACAGATAAAGCTAGTTCCAAAGAAAGTCAGGAAATAAGATGATACACTTAACATTGAAAATATATTATATTAAACCCAGTCATAAAAAATGAACCACTGTTTAATGTGAAGGGATAGTAGGAATGCAAGTAAAGATTTATTCAGTGTTATAGGAAAAAGGAATGTCTATAATTTTGTGCGGTTAGGCTGTGAAGTCTTGCATTATAGGGATGAACTCAGACCATAGATCCATAAACCCGCGGTCTAGATGCTGATGGTGTTTAGAAGCCAGACCATTCCAAAGCATCGCCTTGGTCCTCGGGGGAGACTGTCTTGCATGTTTTCCATAATGCCTTGCTAAAATACACCTGATTCAACCCATCATCAAGCTCTGCAGAGGCCTGATAATGACAGTAATCAAACACAGGTGTGTTTAGGCAGGGTAGGATTGAAACATACAAGACGGTGTTCCTGAAAGACAAGGAATGGGAAGCACTGGTCTGGAATACACAGGGAGACCACCATTCATGAATTTAGTAGCAAACATAGGATTGTGATTGGCTCAGAAGAAAGGTGTGCCGTGTAGCATGCGGTTCAAAGTGAAAGTCTAATTGATAATGATGTGTAGAGTGATATAACAACCCAACAGGCGTACCTGGAAGTGAGATATATCTTTATATTTTTACAAATTTTACAAAACTAGCAAGTATGTGAACCTCAAGGAAACACTTCCAGATTATAAAAGCCTCGTTTCCACTGAAAGGACCGGTACAGGAGAGCTAGGACGGGACGGACCAGTTAATTCTTGCGAGTGTTTCCACTGTTTTCACGGTGCATGCGTGGTGTAGACCGCTAGCGTGTCACTGTAGTGTGACGACTAGAAAAGCAACAACAATGGAGGTCATCTAGCAGCTCGTGTCTTTCTTTCTTTACTTTGTCTACATTATGTATAACAGGAATTTAATACTGTTTGAAAGACATTTGTGCCGCAAAGAGGAAAGCGGAATCGCTAGCTTAGCGCTACATTGGTGCTTTCCAATATTGTCATCACTTTCTGCCAATCAGACGGTGGCTACAGTGATTCTGCCACAACCGTCCCATTCTATTTTTCTATGGGCCAACAACAGATGGGGCCCTCAAGAGGTACGGGTCGGAATTGTTTAATGGGTCCATTTAACAATGGAAATGCTCAAAATACCGGATTGAATTGGACCACTTGGTGGAAACGAGGCTGGAGAAAACTGTTGCTGATTTACACTTTTCTGTAAAGTTTAATGCTGATCCAAAGCTTCGTCCTAAAGCTTCAATGTGAGCAAAAATCTTTTTTAAAAGATCCAATACTAATAATTCCTAAAGTACATAATTACCGATGGTCTCAGCAGTCAAACAATGCTGAGTCACCGTGGACAATCATTACTCTCATGTCGTTTTTGTTCTTGAAAGGATTGTACATCATTTTCCCTCCAGTCGTATCTAAACTAATAACACGTTTTATTTCAAAAATTCCAATTACTGATTCAAAAGAAGGGTTAGGATGTTTTGAAAATGACTGTAATTTGTTGAAAGTTCACAGTCTTGATTATCCTGTCTGTCCACAGCCTGCCTCCGAGTATGTTTTCGTTGGAAACACAGATCGTGTCTCTTTAAGCCTTTATCTGCACCCCCTCCCCCCACACTTTTTTTTGTCCCACAAATCTATTCTGTGACCTTTTCTGGCAAATCTTAAAGGGCTTTGCATGGTTAAACACAAGAACTGATTCCTCCATGACTACTGTTGTGCAACACAACACCACCACGGGTGATGAACTACTGTGAGCTTGTGACAACTTTATAAATATATAAATAAAGGGACTGAAAAGAAGAAGAGCTCTTTGTATGCGCCGCCCTCCTCATTGCTCCGGAGAGCCTCAGAAGTGGAGAAAACGATGTGATCAGCACTTCTGTTTGTGCCTCTGACAGACGCTCCATTTCTAAATATGACATGGTTTCGTGGGTTACAAAGCACAATCAATACAAATTAATCAGTTCTAGTTTTACCGATGTGTTGAAATAGTGATGGCTAGCTTGTTTTATTCTGAAAACAATGGCAGTTCTCTTTTTGTTTTGTTCTTTGCTTCCAGTAGACAAATGTAAATATGCTATATTAGAAGCAGTAATATGGACAAGTCTGGACTGGAAGGACTTTGTATTAGACTGTCTGTTTTCAGTAGATTCTTAAAACACAACTATAAATCGTCACTGTTTCGTGAGTTCAGAATAGAAACCCACTTAACCGACCAGATAAATAAATACTATACTGTGTGTTTTGTTGCAAAACATTTTGAATAAATGATCGATTGAATGAATGCCATTGGTTGTTGATTGCAGATTGTTCGTAGTTGGATGTAAACTGTGTTCCACTGACATCAGAAGACTTGAATTTAATGAAAATGGATGATAATGTGTGTCAAAGTAGGGTCAAATAAACCATCCATATTTTTCTATACAAACAGCATCAGGAGACTTTTTGTCTGTATTTTCTTTACGTTTACTCACTGTGAGCTCATGAGGTGGATCTACAGACATGCGGTCTTCATTTTACATACTGTTCAGTTCTAAAACAACCTTGTTCATTCCATGTGATAAAATGTGTTTAAATGCTGACAGCCGAAATTCACTTGTGAAGATACTGGAGTGTGACTCACCACCGTAGGAACTGCAAATAATTTAGAAACAGAAATAATTCAAATTATTCGGTTAATGAGAAATTAGCCAAAAAAATGTAAAAGCAAATAAAGTTCATCAATAACTGCAAAAACGACCAATGAAAATTACAACGTTTGCAAAAAATGTCAACACCTAAGGTTAGAATAGGTTGTATTTGTTTGGGGCAATACTGAAAATAATTGCCACAAATCTGAACCCACAAAGCAGGTGAAGATGGGACTTTATTAGATAATAGAATTTCCAGAGTTCAAGTTCCAGAAACTCAATAACAACAAATTCAATTAAAAAAGGGGATGCTAAAAGACCCACTCCAATAAAAATAGTGTTTTTGGAGTTTTAAACATGTTCTAGTGGCATTTTCTGATGATGGAGAACATATGTAAAGAATATGAAGCATAAAATTACACTTCTGATTGTTTTTAATTCAAATTGTTGTGCATCTGAAGCAAACAAAAAATGACATTAAGCAAAAACTTTGTATCCACGTATGTCTTTGTTTTCCTGCTGTCGTCTCAAAGCTTCAAACTCTACGGCTGGATGGCCCCAATATTGCTTACCAATATGGTGGCCAGCAGGGAAGCAGATAGGTGATGGGAAGTGGGGGTGGGCTTGCTTTTTTGCCGACAGTCCCACAATTCAGAGGTGAATTTCTACAGAACTACTGCTGACTGCAGAAACTATGTCCTAGAAACTAACAGAGGTGTTTTGGCAAGAAATCGGATACATGTCATTAAAACGAGGGCTGTAAAATTATGGTGCTAATTGCGATGAATTAGTCAAAAATTTTAACACAAAATTGTTTTAAAAAATCATCTCATTTTTGCATGGTATGGCTACTTTCATGTTTCCGACACATGGAGGAGCATTTTATCTCAATCATACCATGGTTATTTATGAAAAACATAATAATCAAGATTATTAGAACTTCAGTCTTGTTATATTTTTGAGTTTATTCATCTTCTTAGTCGCTTGTCTCTTTCGGGGTCACGGAGGTGCCAGAGCCTGCAGGGTATTTTAAGTTAAAATTATTTTTTCACCAAAGCAGACTGGGTGCGGTGCGCACACCTTTTTGAGAAAGGTGAACATCATGAGAAGTTAAAATAGAGCATCACTTTTGAGGGAAGGTTCACCTCTTAGTGCTTGTTTTTGTCCAGACAATGAAGGACAAATTTATTCTAAAGAAACAACAGTCTAAATAGTTGAATTCTTCTGCAGTGTTTCATTTCTTCCTTCTTAGAATCTCTTCTCTATTTCTTTTTTGCTTCAATCCGGTCTTTAAAATGATCAAATTGATCTAAAAACGTTAAAGGGAACTATAAAATCAACCTAATGTTCTCTTCTACTGTCTTGCTGTTGGGATAAACTGTGGAATAAGTATATAAACACTTTAATTATGGCATTAATAAGAAGTTTGAGCTCAATATTTTTTAGATGTTTCAGAAAGTGTTTCTACTTTTTTTAATGTGGTAAATTACAGCATTCTGGCCCTGTTGTTTTTTAATTTTTTTTTAATTATTTTTCAAGATTGACAGCGAATAGCCCTTCAAAGGTGGAAGTCTTCATTAAAAAAGAAAAAACTTAATAAAGCCATCTTTTTAGTTGTATTTTGATCTTTTACTGTGACACAATATCACATACTTAAATGAAAATATCTGAAAATGAGGCTTTTTACAGCAATTATTAGGCTGAAAAAAATTGTGATTAAAATAGATTAATTTGATTAATTAATTACAGGTCACAATTAATTAATCTAAAAATATAATCAAATGACAGCACTAAATAAAACACCACTAGGAGTGCTTTTACAATTTTTCAAAAGATGATGGAGTAAGATAAATGTACAGTAAAGATTCATAGAAATCAGATGACATGTTTATGTGAATCCTGAGAACTGAGCAGATGTTTGCTTGACAGAATTTCTCACGTCAGATACAAACTAAGAAGCATCACAGGGGATGACTTGAGAACATTCTTTGAAACCACGATGAAACTAAACTGAACACCTCTAATCGACAGACCTTTCCACAAATGTGAGCCAACTGATCAGTGACCTCTGCAGCTCCCAATGCCAGCGTTGAGGCTCCTAAAAGAAAATTAGAAATGATCTCATTATTTAAAGATCTGGACCAGGTCATCACTGACTTTTAGGACAGTTTGAAGAGCCAAATCAGAACATCCTTGTGTTGTTATGTAGTAAGTAAGGTGAGGAGATCAGCTGGTTGGTCAGCTATCACCTCATCATCAGAAATTCTAGCTGTTTACACACAAAAAGATGAGGAGTGTGAAAAAAAGTGTCTCCCTGATGCCAAAATGTTTCTGTTTTTGGTGTTGTCTTGTCGTTTCCCATTAAGAGTCCTCGCTCCTAATTCCATTAACAGAGGCAGCTGAGGCTGATTAACAACTCTCTGCGACTTCACTGAGCAGATCGATATCTGGAAGTTTAATTGACTTGATGTCTTTTATTAAAAGAAATGCTTCTTTATCAAGCAGGACAAAGGAGCCTTTTAGAACCACTTCTCAGCTTGATAAATGCTGCATTCATGACCGTAAAGAATCTGGAGAAGTCAACATCAAGAGAAGGAAGTACTTACCACATTTACACGATTAGTCCTCACAAGGGAACAGTTCTAGAAAGGCACGATTTTTGACACTATACCTTAGTTGATTTTAGGGGTGTCAGATTATTGAATTCACTGTGATTCATTAATTACAGACAAATTAGCACATTATTTTTATAGTGTTAATATAATTTTTTAATATATATTTATTGTTGTGTTCTCAAATATATGAAACATGTGTCCAACTATTTAAATGCATGAACTTTTTTACTTAAACTCAGCTTTCAGTGAACGTCTTGGTGTCTGTGTATTACTGTGTACACGTCATCAATGTGCGACTTTGTGGTTACTAAGAACTAAAAAACAAGCCCAAAACACCACAACTATTATCTAATATTTAAGGGATGAAGCCTGACGAGTGTTTCGTTATCATAAACTAATGAGGTATGTGGAGGGCCAATCGCCTCAGACAGTAAAGTGTAGGATATTATATGTCCACATACATGCATTATGGTATTAATAGGAAAGTGTAAGGTCAATATTATTGGATTGCTAAGGAAGTGGGTTTCCTACTGTTTTTATGTGTTAAAATTTGTTTAAAATGAGCACTCTGGACCTATGTTTTTCTTAATTGTTTGAGAATGGAAAAAAATATCCCTTGTTGGTGAAGGGATATTAATGACATCATGAAACCATTGACTGTGTTTGAGAACTGGACTGAGTGACCCTCCCCTGTCACTCCAAGCAGAAAGTACCTGCTTCAAACCAATTCTCCCACCTCTAACTTTCTCCACCAGGAGATTTTCTGCTTCATTTATCCACCAGGAAATACTCTGCTCCATTTATCCACCAAAGAATAGTCTGCTCCCTTTCCTCACCAGGAAATAGTCGGCTCCCTTCCTCACCAGGAAATAGTCGGCTCCCTTTCTCCAGCCGTCTTCTCAATATCCCCCATCTGCTTGCACCATTCTCAGATACGTTAAGGGCCCATGAAGCTAGCTCGTCACCGCTAGGAGAAAGAGTTTGTGTTAGCCTATAGGGGTGAAGCAGACTTCCTGGAGAGGCGGGTCTCACTCTGTGACATCAGCACATAAGAACCCGCTCCTTTTTTTTCTTGGCATGGGAGAGGTTGCTGTCAAGAGCACAGGTTTTTAGAGGATTACTAAGAAATGTGAGGATTACTCAAAAAATACTGAGATCAAAATAGCGCTTTGGGGTTCTTTATAGTCAGGATTGAACAATACAACACTTGAAAGCTCAAAAAGTTGATTTTCATGGTATGACCCCTTAATTTAGCATATTTTTGCTGATACATTTTTTTTCATATCATTTTCTGTATAGTGCAAATTTTTGAAGTTATTAACTGACCAATCAGACACCTCAATAAATGTAGGTGTAATTAGTTGGAAATGTTTGGTTGACAGATTTTGGACCAATCACTGCTTACTGATGTCATCTGGTTCCAACATGGCGGCGCCCCATCACAAATTAAAAAAAAAAAGACAACTGATTGACTTTATGAGTGATGTCACACTTGCTCAGTCCAGTTCTTATATAGAGTCAATGTTTCTTCAATTTCACATTTTCTGCACAAACTCTCCAACAATATCCAGGTTATGTTTGTTTAGTTCATTTATGTTTTCAACGTTATAAAGAAAATGTTTCAAGAGTTCAGCGTTCTGAACTTACAAAAACAAGTTGAAACTCGAGCCAACAGCCTTTGCTGTGATTTATCTAATCTGGACACTTCTGATACAGTTTTGAATTAATCTTCCTGTCTGCCACCTTTAGTTAAGACACTTGCACTGTGTAAACATCCTTCATGGCGCTGCTCACTGGAGTGCAACAAAAATATACAATTATTTCTGCCTGCGGAGAGGCTCTGCTTCAAGGAACGCTTGTGTAATTTCCAACTCAATCTGCCAACTCCAAGCAGTTGATTGCACAAAGCGGGGGGTGGAGGGGTATATGGGGGGGTGTTTCGCTGCTTATCAGGCTGCATGCTCCGGACAGGATCGCTTGTCAAACTGATGGCTCCTCATGGACGACGGCTCCGAGTTTGACATCTGAATTCAAACCAGTCGGTGCAAGTGAAACCCTGTTTTCCATTTATGGAAATCCACAGGTGTGAGCTCCAGCTGCAAATATCAGCCCTCCACCTCAATCACACCGGCAGTCAAAGATAAGGAAAAAAAACAGAATCAGTTTGGGCTTTTGATTTATTCTGATATGGAAGCACATCAGCATCTAAATGAGAAAACATGAGATTGAAATCACAAGCAGTCCCTGAACGGGAGAGCAGCTTAAGCAGAGGAGACGGGATGGCAGGATATGGTCAGACACTTTTAAAGATGACCACTCAGTTTGGTAAAAGCACTACAGAAAACCTGAAGAAGAGAAATATCAGAGAAGGGCCGACAGCTAAACCAGATCATCAAGATTATTATTGATCAATACATTTTAAGAGGATATCATAATAGAATATCTAAAACCCTGATTTGATTTTGCCAGCTTTATGCTGAGAGGTGTCAGGACTTGGTGGTGTAGGATCATTGATGGTAGAAGTGGACAAAGCACCCATAGAAAATGCCTTTCCTCCGGTTCCAACATAATGAAGTCAATTCAGTCACCATATTTCTGCGATGTGGATGTTGCCATGTTGGAACCAGATGACATTAGTAAGCGGTGATTGGTCGGAGTGAGTCTGAGTCTAAATTTCTATGGCAACCATTCATAATCAGGAGCTCAGAAGAATCTGTCAAAAGGTTCAACGAGGTCATTTTACTGTCTCTGCTAAACCATGGCTCATTGTTTATATACCATTCCGATATGGCGTCGCTCTATATGTTGGACCAAAGTAAAAAGCATCTCTAGTATTCTATAACTCATGGGGTGTGGGGGTCTGAAAGCTAGCAGGGGAACAGGTAAACATATAATTGATGGGTTATGAAGGTGAGTTCTCTCTTTGACAGTAGTCCCGCCCACAACTCAGAGATGAATTTCTAATGCCGCTCTGAAGAAACTATGTCTAAGAAAAAGACACGTTTTCTTTCTTTTTTTTTAGGCTTAAAACAGCATAATCACCATTAAAAGATAACTGGGAACACTTTGAAAATAGATCAAAAGATGATCGGAGTGATCAGATGACCTGACAAAGAAGACCTGAAAAGCAAACGCTTCTACACTATTAAAACAAGTCAAGACAGCTGTGGATGATTGACGACATAGACCTGCTGTGACTGACATGGAACACTTAAAAACAGAACAAGAACAAGCGAACCATCACATAAAAAAAAGAAAAAAAATCTAAATTGCAGTACACAATGCTCACATGAATAGGAAGATTCAGAGATTTTAGACCTCTTGGAAAAGGTCATCTTAGCAGCCTTTCTTTTTTCTTTTTTTTCGTAGGCAGTCACAGCAGCGTCTCAATCGAAGATTCTAAAAAATAGCCACCAAAAAACCTTTTTCCAATTTAGACTTTAAAGGTGACTTTTCGTTCAACTGAATACATTAAGTAAAATTGAAAAGAGAGCCCAGGCTGCACAAACATGACCTGTTCTGAACTTGTGTCTGGCGTGAGGAACTTTCTTTGAATAATGACTGCAAACAGATGGGGGGGGGGTAAATTGTTAAAAAAAAAAAATGAAATTGTAATTGGAAAGTAGGTCATTTTTAGTTCATATTCATACAAACACAACTGTTTTACTCATTAAATGCAGTCTAAAGCACATCAGAGCCTTGTTTCAGAAGATGAAACCGAGTCACAAAAGAAGAAAAATTCTTTCATTTGAAGGAGAAAGCTGCAGCTTTTAGCTTCTCTTTCTCCAAAATCTTATTTAGAATAAAAGCAATTTGCTGCAAAACAACAAGGAAAAAAATGTAAATGATCTGATCTGAATTTAAGCTGCTGGAGACGCTAACCTCTGAGCAGACATTTAGTCATGTGAGTGAAACAAAACCTTTTATTAAGTTTGTTTTGTAAATGTGCTCCTGATGCATAAAAGGCTATTGAAGTAAAGCACTTTAAAAAACAGAGAAAAAAAAGATCAATAAAAAGATTTCCTTCATGCCATTTGCTCCTCTCTAAAAGCAATAAATCTGAACATTATCTGCTTCTATGGCACAAAATGAATCTCTTCAATGCATCAAAAGCTGTATTAAAGAGGCTTTGATTGTAAAGATGCTTCAGCTGATCGAGACAGATTGAAATTGGCACTCAGACGCGGCTGATAACTGCTTTGCCACAAAGAGTTCAGTGTCAGGAGATGAGTGCCGCTTGAGCAAGGACAGGAATGAGGAGTCGGGTTGAGGTCCAGCTCAGCCAGCTTCTGCCAGAACCCGGTCCTGAACTCCCGACACACAGGACCCAGAACCAGCTATAAGTGGTGATCCACACACTCCAGGCAGCTAACAGACGTTTGTGTTTTGCGACAGATGCCAGAGTCGGATAAACATTTAATTAGCAACTCATCAGCTGTGTCGAAGCTAATTACTCTAGACTCCAGCCAGAGCCAGAGCAGCTCCTGTCGCAGTTGGTTTTTGGAGCAGCTGAGTCTGCTGCAGGATGGGGGGGTACCAGGAGCGTGCAGAGCAGCCGCTCTTCCACAGTTCACTACACGGCGAGGAGCAGGGCAGACAGTTATTCACAGGACAGCCGGGTCTGGGCTGGATCCGGTGTGTCTGCTGGCTGACTGCCGGTACGGTGAAGAGCATGTGAACCAGGGGTGAGGAACGTCTACTGTCACAGTGAAAGGCCATTTATGAATCAACTGCGTTGGTCCGGTACTGGTTGGTATTTACTGAGTTGATGCTTTGACATCGAGCTGTACCTTTAAATTGTTGCACATTAGTGTAACCCAGGGGTCCCCAAACCACAACGCACGGGCCGCATCTGGCCCGCCTCAACATTTTGTCCCCCACACCCTTCTGCAGTCTCAACTAATGGGAGAGGATAAACTATTTATTGGTGTAATAGTAAATAACTTTTTCTTTATTTCTTTATTATTTCTTCCGTACATTTTTGGACATCTACAGCTCTTCAGCTTTTTCAACTATTTAAATATTCAGCTCTTTTTATACTAGATTTTTCAACTGTTTTGGCAGTCACTAAGGATTTCTAGGCTATTTCGAGGTTTAGCTAATATTTTAGCCATGGGCTAACTGTTTTAGCTAATTTAAGCTTTTTTCAATTTTTTAGGCTAGTTTGGAGTTTAGTTAATATTTTAGCTTTATGCTGGCTGTTTTCTTTTAATTACATATTTTACCAGTTTTTTAGGCTAATTTTGCAATTAGCTTAAATTTCAGCTACATGCTAGTTATTTTGGCTAATTTTTGATTTTTTTTTTTTTATCAGTTTTTTAGGCTAATTTGGAGTTAAGTTAAGATTTTAACTTGCACATATTTTCAGCTTCAAAATGTGCAAGAATTTTGTAAATTGCTTAAAGATCCACTGTGATAGTTTTTGCTGTTTTAACACGTTCTTGTGGCTTTTTTTTCAGATGGAGGACATTTATAAAAAAATAAGCTATATGAGATTATCGATTGAAACGTTTGTAGCAACGACGTATCAGCTACTAGAGGTGGGCCACAAGTTCCCTGCTCCGCTCCATTCTGAAGAATACTACATTCATGTACGTCTTTGTTTTCCTCGTCTGAGCTGGAATCTGACTCAAAGCTGTACAGCTGGATAACTCCAATATTCCTGATCATTTTTGTTGCAGCTATAATGTTATGTTGGGGATGTAAGGGGCTGTAAGCTAGTGGGATAGTGTCTCTAAACAAATGGCTGATGGGGAGTCAGGCAGTCTTAGTCCGAGCCAAGAGTCCCATCTACACCTAAAGGTGTATTTCTAATGAACTATTTCTGCTCAGCAGAGACAATGTCCTAGAAAACAACAAAGGCTTTATGATTTTGGCAGAAAACATCATAATCATAATTAAAAAGTTTCAGTAGAAACACTTTAAAAATAAATCAAATGATTATTGGAGAGGGTCTTTAAAGGGTAACCAAACCCCAAATCAACTTTTTTTTGGCTGTTGACCTCTATAAACAGGGCTTTAACAAGTGCTGTCTGTTGGTCATTGCCAAATTTTCGATGAATTAAAATAAACTTATTTATACTTGTTTAAATTTGGGGGCTGCACGGTGGCGTAGTGGTTAGCGCTCTTGCCTCATAGGCTAATTGGTGACTCTGGGTTGCCCCTAGGTGTGAATGTGGGAGTGAAAGGATGTGTGATTGAGGCCCTGCGACAGACTGGCGACCTGTCCGGGGTGTACCCCGCCTTCGCCCCTCAGTGGCCGGGTTAGGCTGCGGCACCCCCGCGACCCCGAGGGGGACAAAGCGGTCAGGAAAATGGATGGATGGATGTTTAAATTTGTTCATAAAAATAAACCATCTGTGTGGTGCCCCCTACAGGTTGAATTGAGACATAACAGTTGAATTTCATGATTGGTCAAACCATTTAAGTCCCACATCATTTCAGAAGTCCCACGTCATGATCTGCAGCTCCAGTAATGATAACAGTCCTGTTCCCCTTTGACTGGATTTTCACCTTTCAGCTGTGGGTGGAGTCAGCTACCAACTTCCTCTTTTGGTTACCCTTTAAATTAAGGGTGTCAAAAAGGTGAAGCTAATATCTGAAAATGCTGAGGTTGATAGCCAGCTAAAAATTTTAGCAAAAGGCCAACCCCACCCCCCCCCACCACCCCCCCCAAAAAAACCCAAAACTTATGTTAGCAAAAACAGCTAGAATATAGCTGTGAAACTATTGCTAAACTCCACAACAGCCTAAAAAACTGAAAAAAATCTAAATTAGCCAAAACAGCTAGCGTGTAAATATCAGCCAAACTCCAAAATGGCCTAAAAAAAATTAAAAAGAAAAGCTAAATTAGCCAAAGCAGCTATCATGTAGCTGAAATCATAGCTACGCTACAAAAAAGCATAAAAAATCTTAATGAATAGCGAAAATATACCAAAAAGCTAGCAGAATTTATAATTTTTTTTAACTTTTTAACATAATTATAAATGGCAACAGGCAGGAATATTATTCCAGAATTAATCAACTTAAATCTTAAATAATCTTTAATATTTTCCTACCCATAAAATGTATTCTTTTTCAACATTATACAAGTTAGAAATAAGCGCAAGATAACATTGGGCTGTTAATAACAATAAAATAAAAGGAGGGCAGCATATAATTACCTGGAGGGCTGGATCCAGCCCCCGGGCCATGACTTTGACACACATGCTTTAAATAGTCAAGGAATTATGGTACTTTAAAGTGTGTGTCATTTTAACACCTTTGGTGTTAGAATGTTATGCAGACTAAATAAAATCTCACACTCACAACACAGTTCCCAGTTTCCAATGTTATTTAAAGAGGGAAAAATGAATTCAGATGCCTCGTGTTTTACAAATCAAAAGGTTAAACCTTGAGTTTAGGTTTTTAGATGAGCAACTTGGACATCAAGACTACAAGCTTCTCTGTTTATCAGAATTTATTTCATTTCCTTGTACCAAAATATACTTGGACTGTGGTCTCAGTACAGATTCTCACACGCAGTAGGAGTGAATAACTGTAATAAGTATTAAGCATGTCCAAATATAGACAAGAATGTGCAGTAGATTAGTTAAAGGTGTGTTTCTAAGGCACCTCAAAGGTGATAACTAAAATCCAAATATAATGACTGTAGAAAATAACCCTGCTGGATAATTAGCTCCTGTGTTTGTATGAAAATGTGAACATATCAAAGACAAGCTGTGCAGCTGCAGACTGAAGACAGAAATCCAGGTGTCTCCATGGTAATTGTTGCAACAGTCCTGCAGTCACATCATGACATTTCACTATGCTCAAATATTCCCCACAACATCTCTATACCGTTCACAAACGCTGCTCCACACTGACCTGTAACCTAGCAACCACCCAATATCTCACACCAGCAGATGATTAAAGGTGCCTTGGTTTTCCTTTCAAGCACTGAAACATGGGTAGACACTCGACACTTGAATCGACAGATTAAAAAAATCTGGATCTCCATCTTGTTTTGAGTCTTTGCAGATTAGATGCCACTACTGTGGTTACTGCCACCCTAACACCCCTGAGCACCTGTGTCACAATAGATTTTAAAAATGGTGAGTGTAAATAAATCTGTATTAATGACCTTCATTGAAATATATTTGTAATGATTATATGTGAGAATTAGACTTTGGTTTGGTTTTTGTCAGTTGTGTTAAGGATTTTGGCCATGTTCTGTTTGAAATTGTCCCTCAGTCACATCAGTTTCAGGTTTGTCAAGATTCACAGCGTTCTTCATTTCAGTTAATTACCTAAGTGTCTGGTTTTCAGTTTTTACTTGTCAGGTCATCTGTTCTGTCCAGTCACCATTTTTGTTTCTCCATGGGTTTTTGGTGATGCTTTGGTTAACTTATTAAATGTTTTAAGTTCCTGTAACCAAGCCGGTTTTCCTGCATTTGGGTCCTCCCACCACCACTTCCTAACAAAATGACCATTTGGACCCAGCATATATATTTTTTTTTTTGCTGCAGCGGCAGTTTTTTGCCACAACAGTCCATACCACGCCACGTCAGACGTGATTTCCTGCAGCCAAAATCTAGTCATGTCAAGCCACATCCACCTGACTGTTGGGGCCATTCTTCCTGTTCCTGAAGAGGGTCACCTGGACCACTCCGTCATGTTCCCTGTCCCTGAGGATGGCCAATGCTCATTCACCCTGGCTGTATTGCCTCTTCCAGTTTAGGGTCACCGGGACTGCTCCCCTTTATGCCTGTTCCTAGGGAGGGGTTCTCCCTCACATCCTCTGGACCAGGGTAGGCAACCCTGGTTTTCGAGTGCCACCTTCCTGCATGTTTTCAAGGCCCGACCAGGCTCTACCACTGATGGAGTTTTTGGAGAGGACTTGTTCTTGAGAACAAGTAACAGAACCCGCACCATCCAAGACCTGGACACCCCCATGCTTCGATGTAGTTTGATCCCGTCTTCACACACTGGTACCAAACCTTCAACGAGAGGCAATTTGGGGTTCAGAGGCTTGCCCAAGGACACCTTGACACATGGGCAGGCAAGGCAGAAATAAAACCTGCAATCTTTCAATCAGAAGTCTTCAGCCCTACCACCCAAAAAAGAGACCTGTCGCAATCCTCCCATTCATTAGGGTAAACCTCCAGAAATGATGACCAAGCTGGGAAGCTATGACCAAAAGCCACATGAGCTCTCACAGTAGGAACTCATATGTCAAAAAAACTCCAACCCCTCCAGAAGAATTGGATGTCAAAGCCCCAACTACGCATGGAGGCAAACCCAACTACATCTAGGTAGTAAAACTGCACGACAACACAGACAAGTATCCTGAGGTGTACAGAAGTTCTACCCATCCATTTTCTTAACCTGCTTCATCCCCTTCAGGGTCACAGGACTGTCAGAGCCCAACCTGACTATTGTTGGGCGAAGGCGGGGTACACCTTAAAAAGGTCGTCAGCTTGTGACAAGGCCACACATGCATCCATACACACTCAGTCACAACCTAAGGACAGCTTAGAGCAATCAATTTTAGACTGGGGGGGGAAGCCGGAGAGGCTGGAAAAAACCTACGCAAGCACTGGGAGAATGTCATGAAGTTCATATTACTAATTTTGGCCTTAATAAAGATTTCTCCCTCAAAGGTGCAGAAAGGCCAGCAAGCGTTTAGGAATGATCAAGTCAGTTCAAGAACTTAATTGTTTCACTGACATTTCACGTAATCTTTCTGACCATCTTGGACCATAATTGTATATTTTTGCCACTTCTTTAATCTGCCCCCTTTTATAATGAGTATGTCTCTGGTTAGATGTCAACATTTTTGGCACCTCTGGCATTAAGAAATTGTCTCTGAAAGGGTGACAAGGTCTGTAAGAGAGCTTAATGTGTGTCAGTGACATTCTGACACTTCGCCATCGGGTCCAGTTGCATAAATGTGTAGAACTGCTGTTTAATATTTTTTTGGCAAGTTGAGCACATCCTGTCCCAACATTCTGATACAAGGCCAACCACAAAACATTTAAGGTCAGAGAAGTTTATTTATAGGTGCGGCAAAAATAGCAACACAAAAGTAGCTCTTTGCTCTTGTTGTTTGCATTGGTCAGGATGCTCAAATCAAAACTCTTTCTTAGTGCTTTAAAGGTGGATGGTACTTTTCAATAGAGGGAAAAAAATCTGGAAGAGAAAGACTAAAATACATAAATATATTTCATTTTTCACACATTTTATCAAAACTACCACATAAAAAGGATCTTTATAATCTGAAATGTCAAATCTAAAGTAAAATCAACTTGTGCTATTCTGTCATTACTTCTAAGACCCCTGACCTTAAAAGCACCCTTTTCCTGACTTTGTTTGTAATTTTTTCCATGTATTGTCAAACAAGCCGGAGTGCTTTCATGGATGTTTCTTGGACACACTGACTAACACATTTTAACTCATAAATCGTCACATATTGACGTTTGGTTAAGTCACTTTTTGACGATTTGGGTGTTCCCAACTCGTCATTTTTTAATGTGCTGGCTGTTGGCTCATGGGTCCCCAACCTCTGGGCCGGAACCAGTCCAGTACCACCAAACTGAGTGCACCCGGTGCCCAAACCCAGTACTGGTGCCCTAACCTAGCACCGGACACGGTACCGGACCCAAACCTGTACCAAATGTGTTACCTGGCACGAACTGTCACTGGATGCATCTCGAGGATCAGTCTGCGTCTAGAGCCTCGTCCTGAGGGTTGTGGACCCTTGATTTTACAAATAGTCAGCACGTCAAAAAACAACGAGTTAGGGGACACCCAAAATGTCAAAAAGTGCCGCGGAGGGGACCCTAACCAAACGCTAATATCTGACAACATGGGAATGAGAATGTGTTGAATTGACATGTAACACCTTTCTGTCAGGATGGGCTAATTGCAGTTAACAACAGTCAATTACCTTCAGTACTAAGCAGAACGGGCACTGTTAGCTAAGCTGCAGAAAAAGTCAAAACTGTAAGCATAAAAACAGCCGTGACTCTGCTCGAGCTAAACCTGCAGGTAGTATTTAATCTGAAAAATAATCACCAAAGGAGCCATCTGGTGTCTGTGCCTAAGACCTATTTAGAATATGAAATCAAACCATGGCCCAAAGGTTATTCATATGAAAATAAAAAAAATAAAAACAACCACAGATTTATGTTTATTTTCAGCAGTTCTGTCTACACTAAGCTCAGAACAAAAGACGTGGATATGATTTTTAAACAGTTTCACAGAGATATTTAATTATATAAATGATAACTAATTGAATGATTTATAATGATTTGTGTGCAGAAGTTATATTTAAAAAGTAACACATACAGACAGTCTCTGGAAAAGTCTTTCAACACTGATACACAACAAACCTACACAACGCAAAATGAGCCTCATGGTTTTACCACAGCTGTTATTATTATTATTATTTTCAAATGCAGGAATGAATGAATAATAAAACTTTCATCATAGTGTGTAAAATGCAGACTATCTATTTAAGTTATACTTGAGGTTCTATATAGATTCGTTTGAACAAAGATTTGATTCATATCACAGGATATGGTTGCTGATATAATTAATTGTCGATATTAGTTCATTTTGAACAATCCAATTCGTTCATAGTATCATTCTAGGACATCTTTAACCAAATATTCCACCAGTGTGACAAATGCTTACTCCTCATTTATTGAGCAATTCAGATTGTTCACTATTTTGTAGGGATTTCCGAAACTACAAATTCCGAAATTAAGTGTCCTGGAAATTTCCCAGAAATCTCTGCAAAAAAAGCTATTTGTATCAATAGAGTTTTGCAAATATAGAACACAATGAACTGTGTTTGAACGAAATGCCGTTCAAATGTCTTGAAAAAATGTATGCACATTTATTTTTTTGATAAATCATGACATCAGAACGCAGAAAGTCTTTGTAAAATCTTCATAGTTGTTAGGTCAATACCTTGGGTAATAGTAACGTCATATTTGGCAAAAAACACTACTGGCATTAAATTTAATTGCATCAAATACCAGGGGACTGGACAGTGAGTAGTGAGTAGTGAGGGAATTCAACCAGAAAAGGTTTTTATTGACAGCAAATCAAAGATTGAATATAATTTTAGGGAAAAATTGTTAAAAAATTGAAAGAAAACTTTAAATTTTTCAACAAGAAATACTTTTACATTTCATAAATGTTCACATGTTATCGAAACGTTTCGTAGCTTTAATTGACTTTTTGATCCAGTTTTTTTAGAGCTGGGTTGATAAAATCGATAAATCCATCTGAATTGATCTTAGCTTAAGAAGGCTAATGCTAAAGATCAGTCGACGTAAGCATACATTGCTGACTGATTAAATATCTTTACAAACTCACAATCCTGAATTTTCCAAACTCTTTTGAGGAATATTTTTTTAAACTAATCATTAGTGGTCTAAAAGACAGTTTTTTGCTCATTCTTTCTTCTTCTTCTGGAATAAGGTGTAATGCTATAGCGTGATCGCCACCTAGTGGCCAAACTGAAACGCCCTCCAGGAGAAGCAGAACAATCAGAGTTTTTCTGTTTGAGAATCCATATAACACTGTATAGTGTTAATCTAATACATTTTACATTATGTGAACTGTATCAGATTCATATGAATATCTTCAAAACATACAGTAGATTATTAATGTAATTCTAAACAAATGGGTTTAAATGTATAAACCGTGTAAACTCAAAATTGAATTGAATCAAAGCTCTGGTGAATATAATCAAATCCAGTCTGGAAATTATTGGTGATTCCCACCCCTAAAATGACTCATATTATTACAATGTTATAATATGTTTTGGAAATGTTGAGTCTAAAATTGTAAAACACTTCTATAACCCATGACAACAACTACTAACAAAAAAACACCGGACTCCAGCAACTCAAAGTTTATTTAGATAAAGACACCTAAAGCTAGCATAAATCTTGTTTTTCTATCACCGTCTTCCTTCCCCCAGCTTTCACCACTTCCTCCCCACCTCCGTACTTCTCTGGCACATCCTTGAGCCTCTCCAGTGAGCAGATAAAGGCAATGCCAAGGAAGCGCATCAACAAAGAATGACCAAAAGAAAGGCAGTTTGAGCACATGGTGTGAACCTCCCTCCACTGTACTTGGAGCTAAACTGTATATTTGTAAAGCTCCACACTTTGTGCTTTGGAAAAAAAATCCCTTCTTGAAATGGGAGAAGGATGGAAGAAAGAGGGGGAGGGAGAGAGTTTGTCTAAAGACTTGGAAGAGAAGAGGAAGCACTCAGGAACTGGAAGCAGGAGATAGGAGAAGTGACTGCATGGAGGCGATAAAACAGGATTTATTGAAGAGTATATAAACATGAAGCCAATCTGGAATGGTAGGATAAATTATCTCCATTTTCCTTTATTTTTTTAAGGAAAAATGTTTTAATAAAGAAACAAAAATGTTTCTGATGTAATCAGTTTGGAACTGTTGAATGAAGCCGTTTGTGAAAGCCAGGAAACAGCCCGCTTAACATTTTTTGTTTGATTTTGGACGTACTTTGAATTTTTTTTTTTTTTTGATCACTTCACTGGAAGACTATTGAAATCATCATTGAACAAAGGAATTAAGAAAGAAAAGAGTTTTGTTGCAGAATCATCAAATCCTGAGAGCACCTTCACATCAAATACAATTTGCGCATTGTTCACGAATTAGATTTTGGTCTTCCATGATACATGCATCATTCCTAAGTGTTTCTTGCACTAGTCATTCGTCAATAAGCACAGATACAGGAGTCAGGCATGAACCATGCAGGATTGTTGCACTGTTATTGCTATGTGCAATTCATTAGTGATTCATACACCACTTTAATGGGATGTGTGTGCCATATACGCGAAATTAAAGTTATATATTGGTGGTACATGTGTAAAAAGTCTGTTAGACATTCCTGGACCTGTGCGGAATGGTCATAAAACGCCACAAATTTGCATATGCATCTCCCAAACATCAAGCACAATTGCTTAAGACTTATGTAGTAAATGGATATAAAAAAACATAAAATATGCTTTTCCTGCGTGATTTCTAACCGACCAAAATTTTTGAACATATCAAAGTCAAATTCAGGTAAAGATCCGTTGACCCTTGACAGACATCTGCACACATCGAGAAATGACTAATGCAAGAATCGTTCATGAATTAGGTATATCACGTACCTATCATACAAGACTGAAATCTCATTTGTTGAAAATGCGCAGATTGTAAGTTTGACATGGCCTTAGCGAACCAGCTGTGCACCAGGGGAATCAACTATTTCATTAAAAACAAAACATCGCGAGGGTCCGCGGCAGGTGCTGACACAATATGATTACTGCTAAGTGCTCTGAATATAAAACTGAAGAAATTCAATGAATGAATTATGTGTTCTTTACCTGGTTTATTCATACTTCTTCCTGGGTTTTAACATTATTATATGATACATCTGTGAAAAATGTCATGTAAAAGACTACAACTTTTTTCACTTTTTCCATGTTTATTTGCCCATTTTCATCTTTGTAATATGATCACGATACGATGGCTCATACACCATTGTATGGCTCACAATATCGATGATATCATGGAACTGCAATAATTGGTAAAAATCATCTCTAATCACTTACAAAATATAGAAGAACACATAGTTTTAGGAACATAAATCTCCATGTTTTTATTTTGTACAACATATAATTGACACTTTTGTGCAACATTGCTGAAATCAGTAATAATATTTATTTGACAAGCATTGACACCAACTGAATTTGAAATGTTTGTAAAATTCATTGTTAATAAAAGAAAACATGAACAGCAGAGCCACTACTTGTGGCACTTGTTGTAAAGAACAGAACAAAAATTAAATAATTCAAGTAGCTGCCAGTCACATTGGTGCTCACGATTGCCAACATCGCCCCCTATCTACCTCCAAAGAATTTCATAGCAAAGGATGACGAATATAACATCTTACAGCCTCTTTAAACAAAAATAAAATATTGATATTTGGTGAGAGCCCATCTAGAACCAATCACAGGACTAAATGCCACGATATATCGCAATATCAATATTTTGGCACACCCCTACTTCAGTTATAGTACAAAGCTGTTTTTGCCATGTTTATGTGCAGTTTTCAAGTCAAGTTAAACCACTCCAGGTTTCTTTAACCTGATACTATATGCTGGGAAACAGCAAAATGCTTCCAATGAAAAATCTTTGTAAATCTGTTTTGGGCTTTCATGTTCAAAAGTCTTGCAGTAATGCTTCACTGTCCGGTTGCAGGCTTTACGTACAAAACACGAGGTCATTGAACGGGTGCTAAAAGTTAGACCAGCTGTAACTGAGCAAACAGGGTCTATCTGCCTGTGCTGCCACTCACCCACTTCTAAATGCATCTCCTCATTTAAATCACTAAAGATGAATGTTCAAATCACATTATTAATCAGCTAAAATGCAATTTCTCTTTCAAAATGCAACATATTACACAACTTTTTGCAACGTAATCTATTTATTGATCGATTAATTGTTGAATTAGAATTTATAATTTGATATTTAATAACAGGTGTGTTTTAAAACAATCAGAAAGATGCTAAACTGTTTTAAAGACCCATCATCCCTCAAAATGTCTGCGTTCCATTGCATTGTTTCAGTGAGGACTACCCAGTAAATCCCTGTTTGAATATTGCAGTTTTGCCTGTTTCATATCTGCAAACCCTTATCAAACAGCACGAGTTTGAAAATGTATACAACCTTATGCTCTTTATTTGGAATCTAAGTAGCTCCGAAGCAAAATGTAATACAAGCAAAAGCAGATTTGGAAGGTGGAATTGGTTTTCAATAAATGCACCAACTTTAATTCTCCTTTAATCATCATTTCTATTTTAGTTAATTGTTTAGGTCTAAGGTTTAAAGTTCAAACATTTTAAAATAGTCAAACAATTTTGATTAATTAAAAAAAAGTGTAATATGTGAAGTTGTCAACTATGATGTGTTTTTAACGAGTCGACTCAGAAACTGCGTAGCCACTTTAGTGGGCACATGGGCAGGATATTTAAACTCATTGAGACTGAGCAAACACAAACTGATTGCACCTTTTTCCCACAACAGCATAATAACATAGTCTCTACTCCTTTCAGTACTTTTTTTTTTAAGATCACATTTATTTCGTCTGTAAAATGTAAATTGATTCCAATTCATTTTCCTCCACAATGTGACTTTGAACACAGAGAATTATTTCAATTGTAGTGAATAAGGGCACTTTAAGTACTGTTCAGGGGTGTGTTGTTTTGAGCCGTTTTATTCATCAGGTTGAAAGTTTCAATTGTCTTCGTAATTTTCTATTCAGTTAAATAGAATGACTGATTAAACAATTATTGATAGACTCAAAGTCCAAATATAAACAACCATACATAAAAGAGAACATAAAAACAGTCACGTCGAATGCAATCACCAGTAAAAGTACCATAAAAGTATATGCTCATAATTTAACATTTAATCCTTTCAGCATGTAATTTCTCTAGATGTCTGAACTTTACCACACAGTTACAGTGGTGGACAAAAGTGTTGGTACTCCTCAGTTAAAGAGGGAAAAACCCACAATTCTCACTGAAATCACTCAAAACTTACAAAAGTAACAATAAATAAAACACCTGTGATGTCAATTAAAGGACACACCTGAGTTAATCATGTCACTCTGGTCAAATAGTTTTCAATCTTTCATTGAGGTACCATCATTTTTGTCCAGGCCAGTTTCATTACTTTGTTTTTTTTTTAATAACTATGTTAATCAACAATTCAAAATTGATGGCTGATTTTGATTGTTTAATTTTCAATAAATTTTTATTTATTGTTACTTTTGGAAGTTTCAAGTGATTTCAGTGAGAATTGTGGGTTTGTCCTTCTTTAACTGAGGGGTATGAACAATTTTGTCCACCACTGTAAATGTTTTCTACCCTTTTCCCTTAGAATGCACAATAAAACATTAAAATTTACTTTTAAAAGTATATGAATTAGCGTTTATTGGTAAGCAAATATTTTGCCATCAATCATGAGTTAACTATTTTAATCACTGCATTTATAATTAACTAATACAGACAACAAAGAGACAACAAAAAATAAATAAACTGACATTTAGATCAGTCCTTGTGGTGTTAATATAAACTTCTTAAACCTGAAACCTGTTTCTGCCGTTGTAGTGGAGCCAAATACTTAAAATAACTGTGCACCAATTTTGGTATAACTTATGATCCCCTCTTTCAGACAGCACTTCATTCACAAAAACATTTTCATATAAAAAAAAACATTTCACCTATCCCATGCTATCCCATGTGCAGGAAAAACCCTCCAATAGCATGATGCCACCACCCCCATACTTTACAGTAGGGATGGTGTTCTGGGGATGGTACTCATCATTCTTGTTCCTCCAATTAATGTTTTCAGTGACTCAATCAGTGTTTTTGTCCAGAACTTCCATAATTTTCCACAACCCGTTGGAGCCGCTGGATTGCAGAACTCATCAGTCTACTTTGGGACGAAGGCGGGATACACTCTGTACAGATCGCCAGCTTTCGCTCACACGATGGTGCTCACTCGCTCAGTCTGCCGTCAGACAGAGAGCCGCTCCGGGGTGCGGAGGCTGCCGGTTCGTGCCTCATCCAAACATTAAAAAAACTGAAAAAAGGTCTCCTAGTTTGGTGAATACGAGACAGTCAGGATTCAAGCTCAGCCACAGAGACACACAAACACAGCGAAAGCAGCTGTCATACAGACACAGCCCCCGGATGGAGATATACGCCCCCGGTAATGGAAGACTTTTTTAATAATCACATAAATCCAAACATGGAGACATGATGATTTTTGTAGAACTCTCCACAATAAATAAACATGTATCTCAACATTATCTGTGTCTTCCATACATACAAGGGAGAAATCCACAGACACCGTTCCTTGTTATAGCCATCATGCTATAAACTTTAGCTGGTAGCTCCTCACACATGCGGCTTCGGCATAGAGCTCAGACAGGTGGCGAGCGGCCAATTTGCAGAGCAGCGAAAAGGGACGGGCCATGCGGATTTGTCGCGCAAATAACATTGAGTGTGAATGGACCTTAACGTGCTTTTCTGAAATGGAGACTTGTATCTGATTCTTAACCTTTAGGCTGTGTTTTATCTAGTTTTTTCATAAAATGTTCTCCTACTTTGCAACTTTTTCCTCTATCAGATTTGTTAACTTACCGTCTGAACAACAGTTTTAGGTATAGAATTCTTCTTTTTTTAAAAATTAATTTTCTTAAAATTTTCGGAAATTGGTGTTTCTACAAGTACTAAATAAAAGATTTGAGTGGCATAAAAAAGCAAAGTAAATGCTCATATCCGAGCACTTCTCTGATTGAAAACAGGTCCATTCAGGTTAAGGACTTTCTAATCACAACTTGCTTTAAGTGACCTTCATGTATCTGCATGTGCTGTGCATGATGTCCAGCATCTGTCTTTCAGTCCACGCTTCTTCGCTTCCCTTCAGGCCCGTCTGCATGCAATGGTGAATTTAATTTTCTGCACTTCTCTAAGTGAAAGGGCCATGCCATTATACAGTACAATATCTGCAGCCGCGGTGTCTGTTGTCCTCTTATCTGGAGAGCAAGGCTGGCTTTTGCATTTTAAGTGGAAAGCTTGGTTGAATTCTAATGGGAAGTATCGACAGATATGGCCCGCAGACCGCGGGCTGCAGGACACTTCTTCCTTTAGTGCAGTGTTTTTCAACCTTTTTTGAGCCAAGGC
>NC_050530.1:22485251-22486058 GCF_002922805.2 Oryzias melastigma | reverse complement strand
GGGCTGCAGGACACTTCTTCCTTTAGTGCACAGCTGGTAGGAATGTAAAACGTGGCTTGGGATTGTTTTCTTTCCCAGACTCCGGATACACAGAAAAGCAGTCATTTAATTACATTTGCATCAGAATCCTAATCAATAGGCTTAAAAGGGCTTCGTTCCCCCAAGCAGCACACCTCCCACCTTCTTTCTCTGTTCACCGTTTGCCACCCCACCTTCACCAAACAGCTAGAAAGGGTTCATCATCCCCCTTTTTTGGACATCATTATGTTTCCCTATTATTTTTGTCCATGCAGGGTCGCACTCTGGAGTAACTTTGAGGATCCTGCTCCCAATAATGTGCTGTCTGCCCCCCCCCACAACCCTCTTTTCCCCTCAGATCTCACCTCTCCTGCAGCCCTGTCCCCTCTCCGCGGAGGGCTGGGTCAGTGGCAGACTCCTCTTTCCTGGCTGGTAATTATACTTCAGAAGAGCTGCTTGTGTTCAGAGGGGACTCGGAGACAGAGATGCAGAAACTTTGAAAAAGCTCATTGGAGAGCAGTTGGGAGGGGGGGCTGAGCAGTAATCAATGTGACAAGATAGGAGCGGAATCTCCCACACTGCCCAGGCAGGCAGGAGACGGACTGAAACAACCGTCTCTGAGCTTCTACTGCTACAGTCAGTTTAGGACTGAGACTAGTGGAAGGCTCTAATTTGAAAACAGTCTCTACTGCAGCATTAGACATAAGAAAATTACGTTTTGATTAAATTAATATAAAAAAAACAGATTTACATTTTTTCTACATGTACTTATGGAGGAATTTCGATATT
>NC_050530.1:22456110-22485183 GCF_002922805.2 Oryzias melastigma | reverse complement strand
TATATATATATATATATATATATATATATATTATAGTCTTCATGAACAATAACTATCTGTTTTGATTAAATTAATATAAAAAAACAGATTTACATTTTTTCTACATGTACTTATGGAGGAATTTCGATATTAAATTCTCCTAATGGAAACACCACAATTTCGAAAAAACTCGCCTTTTTCGAAATAAAGTTTTTGCGCTTAGAGGAGGTGGTATTTGGGCCGTATTGAAACAGTAGTTTTTCGAAAAACTGTAATGGAAACACTTTTTTCGAAACAAACGAGTCACGTGACCATTAACCGAGTATGACGTTTCGGACAGGAAGCAGGAAAAGCTGGTCAAATGCGCTTTTTCACAGCAACTGGCTGCCTTGGGCACCGCACAGCGGGAGCCACAAGAGGTCCCACAGCATCACACAGCTCATCAAAAGTTGAGTGTGTCATGCGAAAATGCTGAATCCACAGCTCTTCGGTGAATTCTTCAACCACGATTTCCCAAAACTGTTTGACTCTACGTCGCTCCCACGTTTAAGGAGCCTGCCGCTCCAAGGCTCGGATCAGACGTAAACGTCTTCTCTGAATGGAAAGGATGAGAGCTAGCTCCATGGCAGAAATGTGAATGAATCTACTGCACATGAAAATAGTGTTTATATCCGTCGTCATGTTTTTTTTTAATGACTTATCGCGGGAATTACTTCGAGTTTTTCGCATAATCATGGTTTAATGGAAACGCTGTTTTTTCGAAACAGTGTTTTATCGAAATTCTAGAAATGTCGATAAAGTTTTGCGCAAAAGTGTAATGGAAACGCAGCTAGTGTCGGTGCGTTTGTTTTGCGTTGTTTGTGTGTTTACAGTGTTCCCCTGCTTATTCACGTTTCTTTATTCTCTTAATTTTCCTGTCCCTAACCCCCACAACTAAGGGGAAAAACTGTATTTTCATGTCTACAGTCCTTTTAGATACAAACATATAATCATCAATGCAGGCTGAATGCAATAGCGGTATTTTATTGTGAAAAATTGGTTATATTTTGAAAAATGACTGGGTTTTCTTGTGTGTCTTGATGTAACTTCCTGCAAGGTTTGATGCATATCGATGCATATACCCAAGACGTTGAAACGCACGCCGTTCGCAGCGCTTCATGTCTGGTGGGAACTACACCATAGATGTACGTACAAGGGCGCTGAATGAAAGTGGCCTCCGTCCTGCGGCACTTCCACGTGCGGTGTGAACCCCACATAAGGGCAAGGATAACTAATTTAGTTTAGACTGTTTAGTTTAGCAACCATCTCTTGTTTATATTTTATGACTGAATGTATGTTGAGGGCTGCACGGTGTCGCAGTGGTTAGCGCTCTTGCCTCACAGCAAGAAGGCCCCGGTTCGACTCCCGGCTGGGACCTTTCTGTGTGGAGTTTGCATGTTCTCCCCGTGCATGCGTGGGTTTTCACCGGGGACTCCGGCTTCCTCCCACCGTCCAAAAACATGCTTCATAGGTTAATTGGTGACTCTAAATTGCCCCTAGGTGTGAATGTGAGAGTGGATGTGTGTGTGATTGAGGCCCTGTGACAGACTGGCGACCTGTCCAGGGTGAACCCCGCCTTCGCCCATCAGCAGCCGGGATAGGCTCCGGCACCCCCGCGACCCCGAAAGGGACAAAGCAGTCAAGAAGATGGATGGATGGATGTATGTTGAGTCAGTGTATGACCGCTTTGCTGTTTCAAGTGTTGATTTCAAATTGTCTCTGAATGGAAGACAATTTTTCTCCTCTACAGATGGCTTAATTTAGCCCTTAGCCGATATTGACAATTTGTTCTGCTTAATCATATATTTATCTAAAAAAAAAGTAGATCTACTATATACATGTGTGATTACAAGTAGAACAGACCGTTATTATCGTATCAGCAAGAAGGTCCTTGGTTCAAGTCCTGACTGGGGGACCTGAAACAAAATCACCAATGAGGGACCTTCTGTTTGGAGTTGGCATGTTTTCTCCAGAGACTGGCTTCCTCCCATCATCCAGAAACATCCTTCATAGGGTTAATAGGTTACTCTAAATTGTTCCTAGGTGTGTATGGGTGTGGGATTGTGGGTCTGCGACAGAGTGGCAACCTGTCCAGGGTGTAACCTCCTTCGCCCTGAAGTGGCTGGGTTAGACTCCAGCAGCTCCGTGACCCCGAGAGGGACTAAAACTGGTTTCAGAGAAATACATTTTTATTGGTCTCTGAGGGGTGCAGATGGTCTTCTCCAGTTGTGTATAGCAACTATTTCATTTGTGGCTCACCCTCTCATAGATTTTTAAAAAATAACATCTCTTGTTTGTCCTGGTTGTGTACATGTTTGTCCTGTGAAACGTAAGAGAAACACACAACAGGCGTGTACTAATTAGTCTAGTTTCAAGGTCAATTTTTAATTCCCACGTTACATGTTTAGTAGTAGTAGTAGTGCTCTTTGGCAAGGACTCATGGGGGATGCATCGTCTCTCGTCTGGTTGAACCAGAGAAAGTGGTCAGCACTTTCCATGATTTTCTGTGATGTGGTAAAAAATCTGATTTAACTTTCCACTAATGAAAAAAGGTTTTATTGAATCCTTTCTTTCATCCCTTCTGGAACTACTACTACTCTTTAACTTATCACTGCAGCATGTTAGATGTGTAGGGTATTTCTTTATCTCTGCTAGTCCCTGTAAGTCAGGGTTGTCAAACTCAATCGCACAAAGGGCCGAAATACAAAACACACCTTAGGTCGCGGGCCGAAAAGGATATATACAATAAACAATAGCTAAATGCCAAATTAGTCTAAAAAACAAAAAAATAAATAAATAAATAAAAAAATAAAGGTTAGCCAAAACGGCTGGAGTGTAAATATTAGCCTAACTCCAAAATAAGCTAAAAAAACAACAAAAAAAGTCTAAAGTCAAACCAGCTAGCATGTAGCTAAAATATATGGTAAACTCCAAAATAGCCTGAAAAAACTTGGTATATGCCATAATAGCCCAAAAAGCTAGTAGAATGCCGCTTTTAAAAACTTTAAAACTGTAACTTTTTAACATAATTACGAATAATAAAAAGTTAAGAATATTATTCCAAAACAAATCAACTTGAATCTCAAATAACTTTCAATATTTTACTCTCCATAAAAATATATTTAGCCAAAATTATACAAGTTAGAAATAAGCTGAATGATGACATCGGGTTATTAGTAACCAGAGGTGGGACCAAGTCATCATTTTGCAAGTCCGAGTCAAGTCCCAAGTCTTTGTTCTCAAGTCCGAGTCAAGTCCCAAGTCAAACGCACTCAGGTCCCAAGTCGAGTCACAAGTCACGACCAACAAGTCTCAGGTCGAGTCACAAGTCATACTATTACTGTTACAAGTCATTTCAAGTCATTTATAAAACAATGTAATATTAATTACACAGATCATGTGTGCTTTTATGAACTGTATTTTGCAAGAATTTTAGCTAAATTCCCACTGAGTTGATGCATCTCCACTTCAAAAATCCAAAATAATTTATCTTTAACAAAAACGCAGTTAACCACATTTGGTAAGATGGAGCTGTGGTAAGATGGAGACAGCAGGGAACCAGGGTAGTCAGGATATTTAAGGGGTCATACCATGATTTTCTTAAGCCTTTCAGAGTGAACTATATCCATATATATGATCATATATTACCTTTGGAACACTAAAAAACACATTTATGAAATACTACCAGTTATTTTCTTTAGTTTTTGTCCTATCCGGAAGTAAAACAACTAAATTCCTGAGGCTCCGCCTGCTGCTGCATGTGGCTGCCGCCCATTTGATTTCATTCTAGAGCCAGCAGTGTGTATTCGTTTTTTCCTTCAAAAATAAATATCAATTTTTTTTTCAAAGATGGATGCAAATACCATATATCTGCCCTTAGTAGGCCCAGCCATCGCTACACTTCTTCACAACAAAAATACACTAAAGACTGTGCCCAATGGGGGGACTTAAAGGAGCCCCGCATCTAAAGTAACAAACTGTTTGAGCTGGAATTTATTCAAGACACAACAGGAAGATATACGATATTCTGCATCTAAAATGAAAGTGTTTTTTGCCGATCATCATTAGCTCTGTGGAGTAATTCGGTGTTGGTGTTAGACTGGGGGCGGAGCTATCAGAGCATACGCTTCCTAAAAGAGGCGGTCTCACTCTGTGACATCAGATCATGAGGCTCGTTTTAGTGGGTATGGGAGGGGCTGCTGCTAACAGCGCAGTTTGTAGAGGATTTATGGTAATCAGAAATGCATGAGTGAATCAAACTACCACTTTGAAGTTCTTTATGTGAGGAATGAACATTAAAATACACTTAAAAACTCAAGAAGTTGGTTTTTCATGGTATGGTCCCTTTAAATCCCCTTACTACAGACCAGTGATGTGCACTTAAGCCTGTGGGTGCTGAGGTACTGACTCTTTTAGTCTGATTTATAAACCACTATATTTATCAACTTATGATTCTGTTTCATATCAGCATGTTTTTTATAAACAGAGCAGATAAAAGAAGAAGAACTGAGGAAGAACGTAAAATGCAGATTGGTTTAGTTTGACTCCAAAAAACAAAACAAAATATATGAATAGTATATCTAGGTTTATGTTTAACATTTCTGTTGTGAAATTATTTTTTGTTGTTTGGAAAACTATTTTTTTTTTTTTTCAGTACAAAATTTCTGTCAACTTACTGTCAAAATATCTCACATTAAGTTAACAGGAGTTAAGTTAAATTCTGTATTCAAAAAAAAGTAGGATTCAAAACAAAAATGCTAAATGTAAAACTAAATGTGGTGTATGCATGTATATATATATGTATATATATTTATAAAGTGACTTTAAACTAAATTTTATGTATAAATATATATTGCAAAGTTATGCACAAAATACTATTTTGTTCATGCTGTACTTGAACAGGAAATACGGAGATTATGAGTATATTCATGATTAAATTCATTAGAATGAAATAACTTGTATTTATGGTGGACAAATCTCTTTTTTATATAGCAGGTGAAACAATAGAATAAAGACATGTAAACTAAAAACTCATGAAGCAGTAAATGTAAACATTTTGTCAATGAAGAAAGGAAGGAACAGCAAATATTCAAGAGGGAATGTGACCCCCAGAGAAAGATTATGCTTTTTTCTCTGAAACACACCACAAAGCATGAAGGCAGCAACAGTGGTAAACCGAAAAATAGGGAAAGAAAGAGCCCTCATGCAGCATCTCTGTGAATTCTATAATACGTTTGCTGGATTTCTATCAGAAAACAACCGAGCTCGGGTCCCAGCAGCCCTGCTGCTCCTGCTATGATCGCTCACGTCCCGCCCATATCCCAGGTAAAGATCTGAGCGGTGGAAATGGCAAAATCACCTGTTGTCACTCTTTAATTATACCGAGCTGCACGGTGTCACAATGTACCGCTAACAGTTTACAGTCCCATTCATTTTAATGCAGCTAGCGGTTAGCCGCTAAGCTAGCGCCAGCTTTCACTCAGAACTTACTTGATTTTGCTGCTCCTACTGTCAGATGAAGTTGGTTGATGTTGAATCTCTGTGAGTAATCCTTTAATCCACATGTTCTGCGAACTGCAAACTGTTTGTTGTTGACGATCTCAAAACTTTTATGCCAGAACTAATAACACCGGCAAACAGGAACTCGCGCTTTTAAAGGGAAGGCGGGGCTTTGTTTTTCTGCAATTTGATTGGTTGGGCTGTCACATCAATCAAACGTGGCTCTAATTTGATTGGATATTGGGCCGACACACACGGATGTACACATACACAGACAGAGAGACCGTGGCGCGGCTTTTTCTCGATATACTTTATAATATACTTTATAATCCGTGGATTTGGGGGGGAAAATAACAAGTCTTTCCGAGTCAGAGGGCTAAAGTCCGAGTCAAGTCACAAGTTATGTATATCAAAGTCCGAGTCAAGTCACGAGTCAGAGGTAGGAAAGTCCAAGTCGAGTCTAAAGTCATCAAATTCATGACTCGAGTCCAAGTCATGTGACTCGAGTCCCCACCTCTGTTAGTTACAATAAAATAAATTTATCTGGAGGGTCGAATCTGGCCCCTGGGCCTTGACTTTGACAAGTGCCGTAAGCCCTTTTAGTCCCTCCGTTGTACTTGCTGGGTTCTTGCTTCAGCCTGAAGTGTGATGGTGTCTTTCTACTGGTCAACCTCTTCTGTGTTAGCATCCAGCTGTGCAGCAGCTCCATCGATGCTCTGGTAATAACAGAGGAACCGTGTGCACATCTCTGCCGCACTCACACCTGCTGGTGTGAGTTTGATGGTTTCCCTGGGGTTGCTTTTGAAAGCAATGTGTCACAGCTCTTGCCGATGGTGTCCTCTAATGGGTTTTCGATTCAACTTTTACATTATTATGTAAATAGATGACTCTTTGATGTGGAATCGGTGCAGTCATCGCCCAGGCTGGGAGGCCCTTATCAAGATGACGTTCAGCGAGGAAAAAATACTCCATCGGAAATTAATTAAAAAGCCATAAGAAGTGGCGGCTCCCCTGTCTTTTACATTCGTCTGCTGGCCTCCTGCTCGGCTTCTCCCTCTCCGTCTTTTCAGCCTCCAGCCACAGGATGAATGCTTTCATTACACTGACAAGCTCTGTGGAAGCCTCTCACTTCTTCTCCTGGTTCTTTTTTATTGCCAAACTATTTACATACCAAGAAAAAAGGTTTGTTCTCTGACTTAATGAAAATGCGATTAAACTCAGTCGTTTAATTTGTATACTATTCATTACCCTCAAAGACATTACGGGCAAACTTAACTTATCCCTTCTCAGCTGCTGCTTTTCCTTGGCTTCTCAATCAAAGAATTAACTTTTTTCTTCTTTCCGTGACGCTCCGCTCCTGCCCATGTCCCGTCATTTGTAAAGAGTTCTAACTTCAGCCTTCATAAGGAAGATTAAATACGGAGAGCAAAGGGAAATGAGAAAGTAAAGCGGCTTATGAATTAATGACTGGAGTTATTAGTGCCGTAATTAGATTTAGCGTATGGGCAGTGCAGCATGGTGAGATGTGGGAGGGGTGAGGGGGTCTTGGTGGACTCCTTATCATTCACAGAATATCCTGTACATGTCAGGACAGCTGAGATGGAAAATTGGGCTCATCCATGCTTGTGTAATACTACAAGTCGGCGCCACTGCCCGCACCACTCAGAGATGAGAGTGCAGAAAAGTCCGACCGAAGTTCTCCAAGAGAAACACTTCATGTTGTAAAGCTAAAAATGGCTTTCAAGAATTGTGTACCATTTAATGTGGTGCCACATCAAAATCAAGAGTGAAGATCAGGAAACACATGCCTCTTAACACTAGAAGGCCTGAGCCGGCAAGATTCCCCCCCCATCTAGCCCAAGAACCATCAGAGTGGCAGAATGGCTCATTAATTAGCTATTCACTTCCCCATGTAAATGTTAATGCAGCATGCATTACCTAATGTGCATTTGAACTAACATTCCACCAGAGCAAACAGGTTGTGTGGAGTTACCCGATGTATGTGGGCGATGTTGTGACAAGGTTTATGGAACCCTTTTTGGACAGGGGCAGGACTGTCACTATGGACAGTTTTGTCTTTGGCAAACAGGCTTCTCCAACACAACACAACTCTCCTTGGCACCGTCAACAAAATTCGGCGGGAAGTTCCAGAACAGGCTAAAAACAAAAAAGAACGGGAAGAGTTTTGAACACAGTTGTTCACTTCTGGCAGTGCCCTGCTAACAATTTATGCAGCTAAAAAGAAGAAAAACGTGTGTCTTCTCAGCATGCTGCAAAACAGCAATAAGGGGGGCTGTTTGTTTTGATTTTGGTATTTGTAAAGAGTAATTAAATAGTGCAGTTGGAGGCCTATTCCATTCTCAGTCCATATTTGAAAAATGCCCAGAAGGGGGCGGGGCTTGTGCAGCCAGACTGAGCGGCAGAGGTGTGGCTTAGATCTATGATTGACTGTTGCGCAATGTAGCATATACTGGGTCTACATATTGTTCATTTGAATGAGTCAAAAACCAAAAAGGCAGTACGTTTAAAGTCTCATTTGTAGATGTAAAGAGCCAAAAAGAGTTGACTTTGGGTTTGGGTACCTTGTAAACCTCCAACACTCCCCAAAGGTTTTCACCACGTAGCCTGTCAGTGTTAAAAGGAACTCTGACACCATAATTGCTTCCCACCCCACTGGCCTAGTGGTTAGAGCTTTGGTCTAATAACCAAGAGGATGCTGGTTCAAATCCCACTGTGGACTGATGTGTGTGTTTTTTTTTTTTAATCCCCTAAAAATTCGATTAAGGTAGATTAAACTTTTTTTTGATAATAAACAGGGGAAATAAATGGCAAAATAGCAATATGGGGGGCTGTTTGTTTTGATTTTGGCATTTCTAAAGAGTAATTAAATAGTGCAGTTGGAGGCCTATTCCATTCTCAGTCCATATTTGAAAAATGCCCAGAAGGGGGCGGGGCTTGTGCAGCCAGACTGAGCGGCAGAGGTGTGGCTTAGATCTATGATTGACTGTTGCGCAATGTAGCATATACTGGGTCTACATATTGTTCATTTGAATGAGTCAAAAACCAAAAAGGCAGTACCTTTAAAGTCTCATTTGTAGATGTAAAGAGCCAAAAAGAGTTGACTTTGGGTTTGGGTACCTTGTAAACCACCAACACTCCCCAAAGGTTTTCACCACGTAGACTGTCAGTGTTAAAAGGAACTCTGACACCATAATTGCTTCCCACCCCACTGGCCTAGTGGTTAGAGCTTTGGTCTAATAACCAAGAGGATGCTGGTTCAAATCCCACTGTGGGCTGATGTGGGTTTTTTTTAATCCCCTAAAAATTCAATAAAGGTATATTAAACTTTTTTTTATTAATAAACAGGGGAAATAAATGGCAAAATAGCAATATGGGGGGCTGTTTGTTTTGATTTTGGCATTTGTAAAGAGTAATTAAATAGTGCAGTTGGAGGCCTATTCCATTCTCAGTCCATATTTGAAAAATGCCCAGAAGGGGGCGGGGCTTGTGGAGCCAGACTCCAAAAGAGCCAAAAAGAGTTGACTTTGGGTTTGGGTACCTTGTAAACCACCAACACTCACCAAATAGATGCTTTCATATTTTAACGTTTTCTCATCTAAGATGGCATCCCGGTTTTAACCGTATGGCTGCATAGCACTGATATGTGCTCGCTGTTTTTCTTTTTTTTTTTTTTTGGTTACAGTAATGTTAGCTCTGGATTGTGAGGTGCTATAAACTAGCTGCAGAGAGTGTAAATAAAGGAATCCTGGGATTTTAACAACTAAATTCTAAAAAACTCCTGCTGCTTTGCAGAAAATATATCTCAAAAAAATTGGCCAAGACCTTTTAAATTTCAGCTAAAAACTACATATTTATAATTAAAAGACCATGGGGAACGATTATAGATTAGAAAAAAATGTAGTTGGAGTGGGACTAATGTGCCCTTGCCAACTCACGATCAAGCAACGACTTTTAAGAAAAGTCTATTTAAACACGCATATGTCCGCAATGTTTCAACATTTCTTACCAGATCGCTTCCATCTGTAGGTGGTGGACGGGTGTTGCGTCCCAGCCAGCAAGGTCAAATGGGCCCCGTATGGTTTTAAAATGGAGAGCAGAGCTTTTTAGCTGTCTACCGCGCAGCTGGTTAGCATAGTGAGCTAACGCACGAGTTCCTACCTGTAAGCTAATGTGGGCAAAACTTGGAAAATGCAGACAAACCCAAATGGGGGACCGTGTTTTTTCCGCCCACCTTTTAACCAGTTGGGCCCACTTGGCCTTGCTGGCTGGGATGCCCAGTGAACGTAGCATCACAAACAAAGATTTATGCTAACCCTTTAACACCAGAGCTGAAGCTCCAGTGTTTACATTCTTTGAACTATAATAACTTCTCAACCATTTACACAATTAGCCTAAAATTCCGACAGATTCTGAAGTGGAGAAAAGCGGCTTTGCACTGGAGCTGCGCATGTTGTCAGCTTTAAATATCAATAAAAATGCACATTTTTTGGAATGGGTTTTAAAGCTCAATAGTCAATGGGATTTTATTTTCTTTTATTGGTTTAGTTGTATTCTTATTTATCTTTTATGTATTTTACTGCAAACTGCTTTTGTAATTTGATGCTGTTTTTATTTTGTTCTTAATTTGCCTTTTTTTTAAACTTTCTTCTTTCTTGTATCGTGAAGCACTTTAGCATTGAAAGGAGTTGTGAAGCGATATATAACTAAAGTTTCATTCATTTTTTCACTGATATGCGACGCTTCACAAGTCTTGTAGCCGTTTACAAATGTTATCAGCTAACAAAAAGTAATTCTGCTTCAGAAACTGTTACATTAATTGCAAAAAAGGTTGAAGAGTTAAGAGCATGTTTTTTTTATAACCTGTATGTCTCTGGAATTTCTTTATTTCCATAATATCAGCCAACTCTACTGTCAAATTCCCTTCATTTGAATGTCCTACTCTAAGTCTTACACTCCTGTCTTTCCTTTCTCTTTACTCACAAAATCATTCTTGTTCTCCTTCCACCAACAATTCGTTGATATTGGAAGTAGGGTCACCTGGAGCCCACAATGATTGTTTTTAATCTTTACTGGTGTCCATGGCAGATATGAAATCCTGTCCACCTTTATCCACATTTTTCATGCCAATCGGGTCATCTTGACCCCATATAGTGGAGCAGCTTAGTGTCATTTTTAGCCAGAATCGTTCAGTTGATGATACAAGCATGACATTTGGTACAGTTATAGTCTCTGGGTCTAGTTACAGGAAAAAAGTGCTAGCCACACAAAAATCCAATATGGCCGCCATGGCAGTAAAGTTGGCAGAATATCATAAAAATAGTTTACTTGATGATGTTTTCAATGATTTTTTGCCGCGAAAATGGACTGCTAATGCCAGGGTGGCAGTGAGGATGAGCTCTTTTTGCCTAAAAAATGCCCTATAATGGCCTCCGCAACACAAAGCCTCTGGCAGTCAAGTTACCTGATGAAGTACTCATATGTTTTCAATGTAACTCATTACACCAACAACCTTTGGTGGCCATCTTGGAAAATGGCCCCCATTTTGGAATTTAAAGTGGCTAGCACTTTTTTCTTAAAATTTGGTGTCTTATAAGTACTTCAGCCAAATTTCATGCTTGTATCATAAAATGAAAGATTTTTTGAGTTAGCTGCTTTACTAATAAGATAGCACTCAGTTGGGCCACAACCGATCAGGTTTGAACATTTTGTTCATGATTGGTATTAATGATTTAGCTTTTGCATTATGTCAAATAGTCTTCCCGACTCAACTCTCTGGATTCACTCTGCCAATAAATCCAAAATATGAGGAAACATACAGAGAAGCGTCCGCTTGTTTGGCAGAAATCTGTGTGTTAATCCAATATTCCATTATTGCACAAATGCATTTATTGAATAAAAGATATCAGGTAATCTCTTTTAGACGGTCACTTGAAATCTGATAACTCAAAAAGGAAGATACAAATCAAATTTTTAGTGTGCACGTAAACAGGCTCATTGTCATGTAAATTGAGTGGGGATCTTAAAGGAATAATTTATGCCTGAAAGCAGCAGATTTGCAGTTTGTTTGCTGTTCAGTCAAGATTTTTCTTCCTGCTTACGAACTGGTAAAAATGATGCAACAAAATGACGATGAAATCCCTCTTTCCTTCACTCCCCAGTTCCCTTTTACATATGCAGGGTGTAAAAAAATGGATGCTGGCTTGATGCTGAACTCAAATTTCTTAAACAAGGACGTACATCTCAACAAGGTCAATTTCTGGTGTTATCTGAGAAGAGCCAGACAATATCATGCTTCTAGACTGTTCTATGGTTTCCACAGTGGTTTCCACAGCTACCGAGACCTCAGCTTCTTTACCTTATCAGTTCTTCGTCTCTATCTAAGTCCTACCATTACCTTAGTGCTTCGTCGCCAATGCATCTTTCCCCACACCATTACCTGAGTGCTTGGCTCCCTCCCAATCCATTTCCACAATCCTTAGTTTGCCGATGTCTATCTGCCTGATAAGTCAGACGTGCTTGTGAGCGCCGCCCTATGCAGAGCCAAAGGAAGGTCCACAGAGGTTAAAAGGTAGAATATTCTGGTCATGTGTACTCAGTTAGAGGTAATCAATGTTGGGCTAACTCCCTGTAATAGCCCACCTGCATGACTAAAGCCAGAGCTAAGCCAGAGAAATGACAACTTCTTCGCTCTCGATTCTTCTATTCACAGAAGCTCATGGATTCTCAGATTGTTTCTTTCTCCAAACCCTGTAAACTGCAGCTTTTGTGTGCTTTGTGTTGCTCAATAGCAGCAGTGGACTTGGATAATTCTTCGTCGCACAAGAAAGTGTGATAGATTCACAAACCTGTTTGGGCTAAACCAAGCTGTTCACTCTCACATTAATCACATTAAGCTTCATTATATCTTTGCTTTCATTGATATGAAAATGCTTCTTTCGGTGTGCATAATGGTACACTTGTTTTTTTTTAGCTTCATTTATGCTGCATGTTGTTTCTCTCCAGTTGACGGGTCACAGATTTCGAGGCGATGCATCTCTCTCAGCTGTGTTAAGCAGAGAAGGACTGTGCAGAATATTAACTACTTTTGAAACCCTGTGTGTGCGTTTGTGTGGCAGTCAGCCTGCTCTGCACTTGTACTCTCAGTGTGTCATCACGGAAGTCGCTCCCCGGGGCTCTGTGGCAGGGGCAGTGAGCGCCTTCACGACACCCAACATGGCACATGCTAGAATGAACCAATATCGTCTTTTTGATTCCATGGGGGGTTATGAGGAAGCTTATTTAAATGTCTCTCCCTCCCCCAGAGATTTCAATGCCATTTACGTCTAATTTTTATTTGCCTGTCTGGAATAATGAGCCTGGGAGACGTTTGGAGGCTAAGAGTGCCAGACAAGTTGTGACAATTAAAATTGAATCTCATCTGTGAGTTAACTGCCATCAAGTTATCTCATTGTCAGTGCTCTGCGTCTCTGAACTTTCACAGAATAAAACTGATCGCAGGGCTTTCTCTATTGACTGCAGCAATATTGTACCATTGATGGCAGTGTCTTGATCAGGAGCTTTATGGCTCCCTCATAAATAAATGTCAGAGTTTTTGCTTTATTTCAATCGTCTTTTGAGCTCTTTATCTGACGGACAATAACGGTCTCTAAAGCCCATTCTGGGTCCAAGGCTCCAGGACAGACAGCTGTTAACATGAGCGACAAGGACAACAGCAAAGGTCTGGAGTCTGCCCGGATAAAGAGACAGACGTGTACGGCACAGTGGCTAATCCAGTCTGGTCAAAAATCAGAAAGTTAGATGAGCAGACATATTCTAGCATTTTTACTTTTTTTGTTAAATTAAACAAAACAACATAGATACCATCAACTACCTGCTAATTATTATTATCCTGCATTGGGTTCTTTGTTGTGCATATTTGTCTAGTCACTTTAACTTTGGGAAACACTTCTTTCTGTGTTTTAATATTTTTTTGTTTTTTATTTGGTGGTGCACCAAAAAAGTGACCAAAAGACTCAACTGGAATTAAGTTATTTTATTAAAAAGTTGGATCAAGCTAATACAGAGTGCTCTAGATCGACAAATGCCCCACAAAATAGATTCCAGAATTATAGACCCCAGGGTGGGGCATATCTGAATTTACGCCAATGTTTGTCAGGACAGGGGAAACCCCCAAAAGCACCAATACCTTATATGGTCCGCTTTTTAAAATCTAAATCCTAAGTGGTCAATGTTTGTGTTCCTGCTGCTATACTAACAAGGTAAATTGTGGTTTTGTTCTTCAGTGGAAAAGTACTGATTAGGTCTCCTAAAGCCTCATGGTACGGACCAGACCAGTCCCCTCTTGTCTGGTTTAGAATGATCCGGGTAATTCAAGTGAGTGTTTCTATTGAGCGTTGGACCATCAACGTGCATGTGGGGTGTAGACCATTGACGTAAAACAGTGATACTACAGTGAAAAAGAAACTGCATCAGGTGACTCAAAAACAGACGGAAAATGAAAAAGATAACCGCGGAGGACAATTATAATCCAGAGCTGGCCTCTACGCTGCAGAAGTCTATTGTTCTGAATTAAAAAGAAAAAAAATAAACTCTGTATTTTGGGAAACACTCCAATGTTCTTCAACAAATGTTTTATAAAGCATGATCAGAAGTGTTTTTGATGAGTTTGGATCGGTACCGAACATTCGGCCGCGAGGGAAACTAAGCTGGGTTAATATAACAATCCATTCACCAATGTGTCAATAACAAAGTATAAACGTGTAACATTGTATAAAAGTTTTTTTTTTAAAGACAAACCTGTGTTAAGAAAAATATTTTCTTTCCTTATAATTTTATTGTTGGGTTTCTCCTTCACACTGAGATGCCAAGATACAATTCTGTTTATTTTTATTTTTTTTTTCATTTAATGGTCACTGTAACCAGAGCCATCACCAATGCTGCTCAGTTCACACAAGCAAACTTAACAGAACAACAGTCTTGAGTCCCAAAACACTAACCAGGCTCCACCCATTTGCATGCTAAGCCAATAACTAAACTCCATAACCCTAACTTTGACATTCAGCTGAATGACAGACCTTAGGGCTAGTAATTGTTTATTCCTGGTGCATTCAATGTACCTCTGGAACATGGACCGCTTGGTAACAGTGGAACCCCAACATCTAAACTCAATCTGCTACAGTATTGTAAGGCAGAGGACTGATACATGTTCTTTGTTCATGATTGGGAAGAGGAAGTAACCGATCGATGTGAAAGGGGAATATGTTGTGCTGTTCAGCTGATTACCATTCAAAACTGTATACATAGAAAAAAAGGTCAATTCCAGTTTTTAGTTTATTGGTTTGTGCATCTCTATTTAATGCTTTGGTCACAATTTACATTGCTGGTACCACAAATGTTTCACAAATAAAAAGTGCTAGGGGAGAGGTGCAAGGTCCTTGCTTGTCGTCTGACTAGAGAGTCAGATTGGAGTTTGTGTCGACATCTTAGTGGCGTCCTATGGCCACTTATATTTCACATGCAAAAAAACCCAAGTAATCAAAAAACTAACAAAATAAATGGATCCAGACGGTGAACAGATCCCGGAAGAGGGATTAACAGATCCTGGGGAATAGATTAACATCCCGGACGAGCCCCCAATTTATGTTATGCCCTTTTTTGTTTCAAGAGGATCAAGGAGCATAACATAAAAGTGATTCTTTTTTTAATCAAAATTAATAACAAAAACGCCAAAAGATTGCCTCCATAAAAAGAAAACAAATGTATTCACAAGAAAAACAATAAAGGACAAATCAATAAACAAAAATGTGAAGGAAAAGGCTTTGGGGGGAACCAAGGCCAAAATAACAAACAAAACCCCACATGGCGGAACCCAAGAAGCTTTCTTGAAAAAGAAAATGGAAAACAGTAACAAACACTAACCTCTCTGGTCTAGAATAAACAGGAGAAAATGTGTATTGAAGAAAATGGTGGTTCACCCCTACAGCTTCACTTAAAACATAGCTAACACAAAATACACTACAAAGAGTGGGACTAACCACAATAAACGATCAAAACGCCACAGTGCAACACAAACTATATACCAGGTGGAGAAGAGCTCTAAGCTACAGTGGCTCCCCTCTGGTGGGCTGGAGGTCCACATGGCACTTTTAAAGGCTCCTTGAAATTAATCAACACATGCAGACACACAAAGATCCACAAACACACAGAAGTCCCACTCTGATAAGTAAAATACATAAAACACAGAACAAAACCAAATACGGACACAACCGTGACAGTGCAGCATTTGTGTGCGGTCAAAAGGATCCAGTATGTGTACCTTAATAATGACTTGAGAGTGAGGGCACTGTACGACAGCATTAACTGTACGTCATAACAGTGTGTTACTTACATCATCCCTACAAATACTTTACGATACAATTAAAAGACGAACGACAATGGTACGTTCCATTTTCACGATGTCTCTTGCGGTGACTGCATGAGCTTCGTGCTATTTAACATCCAGCTGCAACTGTCAACAACCCTCCATGGACCAGGACAATCCAAAAAGCCGCTGTAAAGGTCAATATCTGTACGGGTGGATATGACCAAGGCATAAGCAATGACTGCTGCAGTGTGTCCTATAAGGGATAAGAAAGCCTTATTTCCATTGAACTTTGAGGAACTGAAACGTTTTTGTTAAAGGAGCCCACTTAGTTACCTAAAGGTCATTTAACCAACTCAGAATCCATACTAAGAAAAAAAGTTTGATTGGGACTATTGGACAATAACAGTTACAGCCAAATGAAATAGGTAAGGCTCTTTCAAAAAAAAAAAAGAAAAAAGTAATGCCAGCATCGATGAAAAGGACAATCAGACAAATAAGAGTGAGCTGTTGGAAATAATAAAATACGCCCATGTTTACTTAGGCTTCTGGTTGACCTATTGCAAATTAAATACGGTTTAAATGGCTTTAAAATAGTCTCATTTCAGGTTGGTGAGGTAGAGTCAGGCATTCAATGCTAAATCAATAACAGTGACACTCTTGTGTTTTTGTGGCTACAAAGGTACCTGGAGAATGAGACTGCTTTCAGCCATTTGAACATTTATCTGTACTGTTGCTGCTTTGTGGAAGAAAGGGCTTTGTAAACATAAGCAAACAATGATTAGTCATTTAATTTATAGAGCATTGGAGTTGAAATGGGCAAAGCTTCTTCGTGTTTACTCATCAAAACCAAACTAACCGCAGCCACTTGGGTGCTGCTTAGTGTACATCCCTTCGTCTGTGGTTATTTATCATTCAACCCAAACCTTCACGGGGTTAATGAATTCAGGGAGGGAGGGGGGATTGTGTGTGCTGTGAAGTGTTATGTAGCAGTAATATTCATTACTTCATTACTTTCTCCCACAGGTCCCTGGGGCAGCCAAAGGGAGAGTGGAGTTTGACTTGTATTTAATTTCCACAGAGTCCGCGCAGCTCGGTGAGCACACACAGGCTTCTACAGTGGCTGCAGCGGGACCGGCGGGAACTTTTTACGGTTGGCTGTTGCAGCACAAGCGGGGCGGGGCCGAGCCGTTGAGATTCGGATGAAGAACGGGCTGTTTTGAAGGCTGGCGCGTCCCGGGAGGTTTGTAGGCCATCGCCTCGCTGACAGCCATCTGGAGCGAACTCGGAGAGGCAAAGGGTGGGACTGACTTCACAAAGGACCCAATGACGAAGCGTTTTTGTCCTCCTCTAAGCTAGCACAGGTGGAGGAAGTCAGTGAGAGGATCAAACAAGCCGACTACAACATGTGCTTCCACAGAAGTGCACTTTGAAAAACTTCAATCAGGACATTAAGATGCGAATAACTTCTATTTAACAAAAGGCTGCTCTCAAAAAGTATAGTTTTGGGAGTAAGCCGTCACTTTCATTAGCATAAAATTAACGAAATGTCATGAAAAAACCAACAGATGAAAAGTGCAACATTTCTTTCCTTTTGTAGAGTCATCAACAGTCTGTCGACTGATCCCCAATGTTTGATTCTCACCCAGAGATGTAATTGTTTGTGGTTTCATTCTTGTCTTGTCAGCAGCGCTTTAGAAGAGAGACTTGAACAAAGACAGGACATCTGTAAATGCTGCAAAACTAGAAATAATATTCAGTGGAGTTAAAATAGTGCTCTCTTTGTCAAAAAAAGTTGATTTAGCTTCTCATAAAGCAGTATTATAACTGTTAAACAGTAACATTTATAATCTCTTAGCTGACCTTTCACTAATGAACTCCAGACTTTTTGGTTTTACAAAAGCAGCAAGGCGGATTTACATTGGTCCGTCTGCAGCGCTCTCTGATGCCACAAACATTTAATCATTCAGAATCTATCAAAATGTTTACATCGCCTCCGTCATATCTGCCTCTAGTGTCCGTCCCCACGCAAAAAACACAAGCTTCATAGTAAAGGGTCAGGGTTTCAAAATAAAAGATTCCTTTGTACTTCATAAAACTTTATTTTATGTTTAAGGTGATGATAATGCATCTTAACACTCCAGATAACATCAGCATCTATTTTTCACATAAACAACAACAAACAAAGAAAGGGCATGGGGTCTGATTGTCAAAGTTTAGGATGTTGATGACATAAGGGTGGTTGGCAAAACCATTCTTCCAGAAGCTGGGGGAAAGGGGGCATCGATAGTTAATGCAACTTAGACAATATAAATGAATAGACAGTCACATGCAACGCAAGGGAAACACACCACAGACGGATCGGTGTAAATCCAGTGTTTCAAAGTACGAGGATGAAAGTCCTATATATCTGTACACCCTTTTTCCTAATGCTGACATCAGCTCAAAAACCTTTTAGGTATTCCTGGAGATGAAGTCCAGGGACAGGGTCGCATAGGGAATGGAGGTGGAGTAAAGAGACAGGAAGACACGATACGATTCTTAATAATTCATTCAGCTGTTCATACTATAAAGTGTTTGTGCTTGACTCATACATCTTAAATGTTTTACTTGTTTCCCAGTTCCAGCACACTGGATCATCTCATAAGTCCAGGTATTTCAAGCTGACATGTTGGAGCAAAAGACTTTTTACACAAACATGCTTCTAATTAAATCAAAAAAGTTGCTCTGCTTTTTCTAACTGGTCCTCTATTCATTTAAAAATAGGCTTTCTTTCCAGGTTTGTGGGTATGAAGCATCAGAAGCGAATGATGTGGTTTGTCACTGTCCACTGAGGGCTGTAAATCCTGCATGAAAGCTTCAAATCAAAGTTTATGAGTCTGTAGCTTTCAATGTTCTCCAGGAAAACAATGAGACAACAAGATGCCAAGATGTTGCACAGCATACGTTACCCTTAACAGTCAGTCAGTCAGTGTTCACATCAAATTAAATTTCAGAGTTTGAGCAATTTTGAGAAGTCTCTTGGACAGACTGGTCTGCAGTATGACATCATAAAACATCCATACCTGCAGAACCAATCAGGAAACAGTTAGAAGATGTCTCGTGAATAATTGTGTTCAAGGGCTGGAAGTGAACATAAATACTCAGATCTTTTCGGTTTCATCTTCTTGCTTTTTGTCTGTCCTGTCCAGAGAGTGATTTGGGCTTTAACTGTCCACACACAAACAGCTGTTGGAACCACATAATTCATCCGGACCTGAAGGAACTACTCCATAGTCATCTAAGTGACCTCACCTCATCCTTTTAACTACCGGGACTCTTTAATAGTTGATACAGTTAAGGTAGTTCCAGTGGATTCTAAATGGGACAGAATCCACTAGCAATGTGTTGTATTTTGGTGATATGAAAAGCCCTTCTTTTTGCATCTGAATTAACTACTTTACACTGATTTCGTAAACGGTTGGATAGTTATGGTAGGACAAAGACTGTGTGTTATTTAGGCGTCGCCTGCATCTTCTCCGCTATTAAATGGTTAAAGTCCAGTTGCTTTGAAGAACAGAATCCTGCATTTTCATAGCCTGGATTAGAAATTCCACAGTTACTTCCATCCATCCATTCATCTTCTTCTGCTCATCTGGACCGGGTCACGGGGGCAGTCTAAGTAAAGATGCCCAGACTTCCCTCTCCCCAGCCACTTCCTCCGTATCCTTTGAGGGGACCCCGAGGCGTTCCCAGACCAGCCGAGATGTGTAGTCTTTCCAGCGTGATGCCGCAGTCAATCTCATGCTCCTCACTCATGAACAAGACCCCAAGATATTTAAACTCCTCCTCCTAAGGCAGGAGCGCTCCACCCACCCAGAGAGGACAAACTACCTTTCTCCGGTTCAGACACCTATACGGTTTTTTGGCCATTTGGATCTCTCTTGACAGTAAAACAACCAAATCATTATTGCTTGAATTACCCACCCGTTCACAATAGTCTAGGGGTCCACAGTTTAAAAAATAATTGGTAATCTTACCATGATATTTCTTGTTATCTGGTCATTGGAAACAATTTTGCTAAAAGGCTTTAAAAAATTACGGTTTATTTTAAATATTGACAATGGTCAATGTTATCTTTAATAATAGCTTCTTTACTTAATTATTAAATGATAAATGGTGTATGAGTATATAGCTAGTTATTAAATGTAGAAGTTAGTGAACAGGAAAGTTTAAATACACATCTCTTTCTTTAAATGAAATATTTCCCTACGGTGGGAGTCAGCAGGTATACACTAGTGCCTTTTTGCTGTGCCCCCCTCTTGGTCAATACACATGTCATGTTCTCCTTTATTTTTATTTATTTATTTAGCATCATTCCCCTCCAAATTCATCTTGACACATGTCAGGTCTTTAGGGAACTTTGGGATTTACACGGAAATTTAAAATCAAGCTTCAGGCTCAAACTGTGTTTACCTGAACATGGTGACAGACTGACAACACTGAAGGAACTCGCCCATTAAAAACTTTCTATTTGTGTAATACACATGACAAATACACACTTTAAGTTCCCTCTTTACTAATGATGAACATGTACTAAAGTATCACAAGAGAGCTAAAACAAACATTATAACTCGATCAAACTTGTTTCTTGCTGTTTCTGAAGGATATCTTCTTGTTATAGCATTGCTATTGTAATAACATAACCATCATCTGTTCGTCTAGTTGCTCACAACCAAAGAAATCCTAATAAAACTATAAACAGGGTTTAAAGAAACCTCTATGGTTGGACTCATCAACAATATCTCTAAAATGTCTTAACATTAAATAATTTTAAAAAACTGTATTTTCTAATCCTAAATACTGGGTTCTTAAAGATTTCTACAAGAAAATGTTACGCCTTAAAGACCATTTTAAGGTTTCTTAGGGCAGAATAGAATAAATAATTCCCCAGAGGTGGAAAGCATACTTATAGTAGAATGCAAAATTTTGTTGAAATACAATTAATAGTACTGGTGGGGAAAAGGCTGCACTGCACTGTGGTAAAGTAGATAACTGTCTCACCTTACCGCTATAAAAACCTGGTTTAAGTTTAAACCTTTCTGTGCGATGTTTGCATGTTCTCTCTCTACAGGTGTGGATTTTTTCCTGCTAGCGATTCCGTTTTCCTCTTTACGGCGGTATTCTTCTGCAATCTTCTTTCAAACAACATGGAATTCCTGTTATACACAATGTACAAAAAGTAAAGCGAGAAAAGATGAGCTCCATTGTTGTTGCTTTTCTAGTCGTCAAACTCCAATGACACGCTGGCGGTCTACACCACCATGCGCCTTGAAACAGCACGCAACCCGCTTCCTGTGGCTCACCTGACTCACGTCTGTGAGTGTGGCTCAAGTCTTGTGCATCACAACTCAACTGTCATTGATCGCGACCGAATCTCATGGGTCGCGACCAACCCTCGAGGTTCACGACTCAAATTTCGCGGGTTAAAGAAGATGGAAGGGGCAAGGTGAGAAGATGATCGAGGTATATCCCAATAGTTTAACAAAAGCTGTAATAAAAACAGAGGAAAAACAGCCCAATTCCCTCCATCATAAAACCCAGTAATTTCACCTGTGTTGTTTTTGTAAATTAAACTCCATTCCTCTCCCTCCTCAGAGCTAGGGGATAATATTATGGGATAGAATGAATCAACCACGTCGAAATTTATCCTCAATTTATGTTATAAAATGACATTAAAGCTTCAATGAGCCGACTCAGCTGTGACCCGCAAGATTTGGTCACGACTCACAAGATTTGAGTCACAACACAAGATTTGAGCTGCGACCCATGAGATTTGGTCGCGAACGAGATTTGAGACGAGACCCACGATATCAGAGTCACAACACAAGATTTGTGTCGTGACCCACGAGATTTGGTCACGACCCACGAGATTTTGTCACGACCCACGAGATTTGGTCACGACCCACAAGATTTGGTCACGACCCACAAGATTTAGTCACAACCCACGAAGCATAAGTCTGGTGATAGATCGGAGCTGTCCGCAGCACCTGCTGTCTCTTGAAAACAAACTGCTTGGTGGAAGCAAGGTAACTAAATGGAAATACTCGCCAGAATTACCTGGTCCATCCCGTACACCTCCACCTGCACCTGACTGCTCAGTGGAAACGAGGCTTAATAGACATCTAAAAATATTAGAAGCGTAGACATACATGTAGACCTCTTCATGCAGATTTCTTTCAGAACACTATTGGTAGACATCTAATGGAGTAATAAAATCAAGTTGTCAGAAATGTCCTGTAGACATCTACAATAGATTTATATTAGATGTCTCATAGACATCCTCTGCCTGGTACGTTAATTTTGAAAACACAGCATTCATTGAAGTTGCGCCTTATAACCAGGTAGCACCGGAAATCTTGTAATCAAACCTTTATTATTAGTCTAAACAAACTTAATGCATGAACAGTCAGAGTCATGGTGAGTTTATTGTCCTGACAGTTATTGTTCAGTGGCTTCATGCAAACTTGTAAAAAATATTTAACAAATTGTTATAGGACTGCTTAAATGAGGAAAAAAGTATCTCTGTATAGTCTCTTTCTAGTTTATAATGATTAAGTTTCAGATCCACCACACCAAATTTAATACCTTTTTTTTACGATACTATTCATAGATTTGTTGGAAATTTAGGACTCAACCGCATAAACTGCATTGAGGAAACTATGTAATAACAAAACCTAATCAAGGATGTATAAAACCGATGGACTTAATGTAATTGCCAGCTTTTAAGAATGAAACTCCACTGTTCTTAAGGATTCATCCAACATTTTTTATTCATCTTGATTCTCATCTTTTGATTTTTTTTTTGTTAATAACTTGAGTTTATGTTGCTTAGTATTACTAACGATATTTTAATAGTATTTTTTTTTGTCTTTTTGGCCACAATTTTTTTTTCCATTTAAAATATCAGTTTATTCTAATGCGAGTGGAATGAATATTAAAGAGTGAGCTTTTAATTCTTTGTAATTTCTAACTTTCAGGGACGTCTATGTAGAGCTCTTCAATAAACCTCACTGTGCTTTCTCAGCAGCACATAGACTCCAAGCATAAATCAGATATTTCAGCAGAACGATCCATGGATATGATGACCTTCTGCTCTTTGTTCAACACCTTGGCTGTTGATTGATTGCTCCTGCCGGTTGTCTTGGGAAACACAGATATTTGCTTTCATCATTTCGTCCACAAAGAAATAGTGTAAGCATTGATTATCTGACTGGATTATTGTAGAACAAAGGGATGGCATTGGGGGAAAAATTCCCATAAATATTAGTGGACTAAACATTTGAACATGGTTCTCAGGCTGGGGGAGTCACAAATCGTACTTTATCATTTTTCTAAAAAATATGTTTTTAATCGATTCTGGTACAAAATCACAAGTGCAAAATGCTGGAAAAGAACAGGCACAGACTAATGGAGAAGCTGGACATGGTTGAACTAACAGATTAGGGGAAGATAACCCTGCTAACCAGGAGGTGGCACTGCTTAATGGGTTAATGTAAGTTTAATGTTAAGATCAGAAATTGGTGGGCCACATTATTCGTAAATCCTTGAACTGAAGGTCAGAATGAATGTCTACAGAAAGGTAATGTAGGGTTATTTTTAGTTTGCAGATTGGCAATTACCACTGGTTGGACTTTTATCAACTTTATTTTAGAGGCTTTTTTCTTACTGATGAAAGCTGGAGTAATTAAAAGGGAGCGCTTTGTGGCAGAGAAAAGCCCAGCTGTCACGCAGCAGCACAGCTGAAGGGAAACGGAAAAGCTGCAGGTCATAAAGCCAAACCCATCAGCTTTAGGACGTCTAACTGCTCCTTAGAGGTGAAATGACTGCGGAACTGATCGTTTGAAAGTTTTTTTTTTTTTTTCTATGTTTGGAGTGGGCGGGTCCTGTTGATGTTTTAATAATAGCAGTTTTATTTATTTATTAATGACTCTTCTTAAAGTGAATAATATCAGGTACAACACCTATGATTTCACCAAAAAACATAAAACCCACCTGTGGTTCAACAGTTTAGATGATAACATGCTTTATTTTTTCATCGATGGAGGGAAAGCCTACAGCTGTCCAGGACTCTTCTCCTCGGGGATCAAACTCCCACTCCCAGAGCGTGACACCTGCTTTGTGTCATGCAGTTTGTTGCGTCTTGCAGAGTTAACTGGCTGTTTGGGATCAGATGAACTGAAGAGTCTTGGAGAAGGCTTGTCAGACTGTTGCTGTTTGTGTTTATTACTTTCTTACATATTGCAGTTTCATCCATATTACATCATGACTCAATAGAAAAACAAGCTGTGACCTTGAGCACATTCAGTTGCACTGAGTTCTGAGACCCTGATATGTTGGCGCCAAAGAAGATTTAGACTTTCACCTGCAACTCTTTTGAACACACATTTATCTTTCAACAAAGTCAAAAGTGTTTGAAACGGATCGTAATAGGTCCGTATGTACTGTGCTTATTCATTACAAAACAGCTAAAATTTTAACTTGAACCAACATCCCAATTTTAAAGAGGTCATACCATAAAAAATAACGACTTTTGAGCTTTCAAGTGTATTATACTGTTCATTCTTCACCCCAAAGAACCACAAAGTGGTATTTTGATCCGTTCACACATTTCTGAATAATCCTCTAAAAATCTGCTCTGGGCAGCAGCCCCTTAAAAAGATGACGTCGTTTCGATCTGCGTATGTGCAGTAAGTGTAGGCAGGACACAATCACAGGTATTAAGGATTTATAGGACAGCGGCTGTCTGTGTTGTGAGCCAGTTCAGCAATCGCCAAGAAACGGTCATTCAATTTAGCGTTCAAACTCCATGAAGAAACTTCTGGTGAGACATCTGTACAACATGCAGGAATGGATCCTGAACGTATTCGAAAATGGCGCCAGCTGACGGTGATATTGGGAAGACAGCAGGAGAAAAGGGAGTAGACTATTTCCTGGTGGAGAAAGGAGATCAGACTATTTTGTAAGTAAACACATTGATGAATATGATCTACTCCATGATTTACCTTTTTGTTTATTCCTTTGATGTTCAAAAAACCTTGAATGGAAAAATGTCCATATTTTTATCTTTTTTTAAAATTGTTTTACCTTCAATTGATTTAAGATTTGTTACATTTAATTCCTGTTATTTTCCTTTTATGAAACCAGGAATCTTTTTGTCTAGCAGAGTAGTGGAGCAGTAACAGAATCACTATTATTTGGGTTGGTGACATATATATTAACTTGGGGTAACCTATTTTTTTTTTCTTTGGTTAAATAATTTTACTCTATGTATAAATCGCAAATTCATAAGCAAGATCATCCTGAAGTGCCATAAACAAAGAATGCAAGAACATCACTTTTATTTCTGTTTATTCATGTTAAGGGTCAGTGGTGTAAATGGAAATAATCCCATCTCGTCAGGGCAAAGGCAGGATGGATAGTTGTCTTCATCTGTTTATTATATGAAACAATTGCTTCTGAAACTTAGATTCAGTTGTTGTTGTTGTTCTTTTTTAAGGCTTGCTTTTCTCTTTTTTTGATTAAAAACAGGGTGGAAAAAACTGCTTTGATAGTCAGGCAGCCAGTGGCAGTGATGCAGCCTGAGATTAAGGAAGGACAAGGTCCTTTGAAAGGGATCTAGTAGGAAATCAGGACTTGCAGCTCCAGACTGCTAATTAAAAACAGCTTTAGCATGAGACGCTACGGTTGACTAAACTTCAAAACAAGGCCCCGGTGAGTCCTGTAACAACTATTTAAATCAATCCACTTTTTTTAGCTTCACAAATCAGCAGTTCAGGGAGATCCTCTTCTTCATTCACATCAATCAAACCCCCCTTTGTAAATAAAGTTTTATACCTTGAATGTGTGATGGTGCTCAGTGAACCATGGTTTTTAAAGTGTTCTTTTGTTGAACCATAAACATCTCAGTAGGAGATAAATCTATACGGCGAAAACACAAAAGTGTATTTCTATGTTCTAGAGGGAGCAAAATAAAAAATGACAATCAACAGAGAATCATAAGTTATTAAAAACAACAGCGATTTCCAAATGTCTTTCATAGAACATTGATTTCTATTGGATGTTTTTAAAACATGGGTATGAATACAACTCGAATATACTTTTAATTCCCAAAGGTAAATGAAAAAGCATCAGGGCTTTGTGTCAGGGGTCATACTGGACTGTAGGAAAAGTTTTCTGCCATTTCAGGATTGGAATAGACCTAAAGACACACGAACGTTGGTCAGAGGACAATGGCAGGGATAAATGAAAAGACAAAAATGACTTTGGCTCTGGAGGACTGGGATAGTACGCTGCGTGAATATAAAGTGAGCTAATCTCAAAACTTTTATCCGACTAATAAAACACCTTACCTTTGAGATCTTAACATCTGTGGGCTTGATTTATTACCATCTCTCGGAACACACATATAGAAAGGCACCGGTGTTTATTAAGGATTGCTGGGTGATCAACAAAGATAGCAAAAGTGAAAAGCAGTATTCAAATGAGGATATAGTGAGCACTGTGGCTAATAGAGACACAAACTAGGACAAAGGGGGGACTTTGCATAAGAAACACGCAAACTTGACTTTGGAAAAAGCAAAGAAGATGGAAAGACATTTCTTAGCTTGTCCAAAAGCATTGTAATGGTGAATGTGTTTTAATAATCTTTTCCTTCCAAGGAGCATATATGCTGACTATGCTGACAAAAGAAATTAGACATCAGTGTGTGAAGTTGTGTCAACAAAGCAACACATTCTCACTCCCAACTCGTTGTATATGGCCGTATGTTTCGGGCCGCCTCTGCGTCACTTTTTGGTTGTTGTTTTGGGTTGAATCATTGTTTTTTGATGTGCTGGCTTTTCCAATTAAATCAGAGGTCCCCAACCTCGGGCCCATGAACCGGTACTGGTCCGAGGGCCGTTTGGTATCTGGTTACATACAGGGAAAAAATTGATATGCTAATCAGGAGTTCCCAACCCTAGGGATGTGGAAACGGGACGCGGAAACAAGATGCAGCAACAAGACGCCTTAACGAGTTACCGAACGGTCCAGTACCAGGATGTGGACTGGATCGTTTCCGGACTGAGGCCTAAGGTTGAGGACCCCTGATTAGCATATGCATTTTTTGCTCTCTGTGGCCCGAAACGTTGACCAAATCCTTACCGGTGCTCTAACCCGGTACAGGTTCCGCATCTATTACTCATCCGTTACCGTATCCCGAGTGTTTGGGACTCGTAATCTAACAGGAAGACCCAACACCTCAAAAAAAGAAGACTTGAGGACACCCAAAACATCAAAGTGGAGGGGTCCGAACCATATGTCCATACACGATGAGTTGGAAGTGAGAATGTGTAGTATGTACACACCTGGTATTCAGGGTGTGTATTCTTGATCACACTGGACTGTCACTACCTGATACTAGCGCTTGGTGCAACACGTTGAAGGTACAAATCTTGAAAATCTTGCTGCAGGCTTTTACTTTCACATCTCAATTTGGATATAAGAAAGACCTGGTGTCATAGAACTTCAGTCGGGCACCAACAGCAATTAATAATATCTCCTACATGATCAATTTTCCAATAATTGGCACTAGACAGAAAGACATCCATTCATCACTACCAAATCTGAGTTCTCGATTTCTCAAAGTCTGACCTGGTTTAATGTTCAATGTGTGTTCAATCGCTACACATTTTGTACTTTACAGCCTGAAGATGGTCTGAGAAATGTGTGTAGCTATGCGTGAACGCGAGATTTGACCGTGGAAGCCTGAAACAGGTATTTATCATGGACTTGCATTGACTTTTCATTGGAAGTAGCTGCTTGAATGCATGTTGCAGAGGGCAGTCTGAACGTAGCTTCAGATTGCCCAGTTTACCCGTTTAACAGACTCCGTCCTTTGTGCTTCTCCAGAAGGGAGATGAGGAACAACTCTGCTTGCTTGGACTCTCCATAAACTCAACTGGTGTTCCTGGAACAGGATCTCAAGGAGTCTCTGTAGAAGACTCAATTAGGGAATGTGCAGAGTGAGCACTTGAACACTTAAATCACCCTCCAGAGGTGTGTGGTCCATTTATTTTTGATTTAAACTATAAATGCAGGCCATGAGATCGGACAGACAGAGCCACCTGGCAGAGATTACCTACAGCTTTTCCACATTTCACTTCTCTTCACAGCCTCCTCTCATGCTGAAAGCCACTGGCGGGAAATTACAGAGCACGAATTGAGGAGAAGGAGATGCTCCATCTGGACAGCTCTGGACAGCCATTAAAGTCGAAGATTTATGATAAACCAAGTCATCTTTATTAATGGAGGCTGCATTTTACTCAATGGGGTCCAGGCATGAAAGACAGACAGATTCAGAGTCAGTGGAACAATTAGGATTTATGGGAGTAGCATTGCTCAATTCTTCTGCAAAGTGATATAATGTCAGACTGTAAAAAATCTGTTTCTACTGAAGCGTGAAACTTATGGTGTGTTTTGCAATCTGTATTTCTCACCAACTATAAGAAATTCAGTGATTCTAAGATGGAGGACATAAAAAATGCTTTGTTGCCCCCTTTTGAACACTAAAACCATTTGTAATTTTCAAACTAAAATATTCAAGATCTGTATTTCTTCTCAGGATTGTCTGTCCATCCATTCATCCATTCATTTTCTTCTAGTTATTCGGGGCTGGGTCATTGTGGCAAGTAAAAATGCCAATACTTCCCTTTCCCTTGCCACTTCCTACATTTTCTCCATGGGATTCCCACACAGTCCAGGGACTGACCCAAGCCACCTGAGAGATAAAGTCTATATCTTGTCCCAGGTCTTCCTCTGGGTCTCTGCCTGGTGGGACATACCTGCAACCCCTCCCTAGTGTGCCATCCAGGAACTGATGTAAACAATGTTTTGATTTACTGCAGATCCATTCAAATTGCTGCCACGGCACTGGCGCTAATCATCGTCTATCAAAGGAGACATCAGTGTCTTATTCAGGCTATGAAGCAGCAAGGTTAATGGCTACAGATGAAGACATTTTGGGAAATCATGTTTGGTGATTTTACAGAGAACCTGTGGATTCAACAGTTCAGGGGCCCGTTTCAAGAAGCAGGTTTTGTTGGAACTCTGAGTTCGTGAACTCCAAATTCGGCAAAACTCTGAGTTTTCGGTTC
>NC_050530.1:22447409-22455928 GCF_002922805.2 Oryzias melastigma | reverse complement strand
TGGTTCTGACAACTTCAAGTTGATTGATTCAAACATTTTCAGCTGTTCTGGAACCGAAAACCCTGAGTTTGAGAATTTAGAGTCCAGTTCAGGTTCAAACTCTAAATTTGTTGAACCTGCTTCTTGAAACGGGCCCCAGGATGACATGCTCAACTTTTGATGAGCTATGGAACCTTTTGTGGTGTCAGTGTTATGCTAAACGTGATATCCTCTTGCTGATCATGTGACTCATTTATTTCAATTAAAGTGTTTTTATTGCAGTTTTGCGAAATATGTCAATTACACTTTGCTTCCAAAACCACCTCCTCCAAGCGCAGAAGGTTCTTTTAAAAAAAATGTGAGTTTTTATATATATTGTTGTTTCCATTAGGAGAATTTAAACAATGTCATAGTTAATGGAAATGCAACTAATCTCATGCTCAAGGACATTTCAAAACATAGGCGGGCAAGGCAGGAATCAAACCTGCAATTAGTTAATCAAACAACTTAACTGCTTTAAAAAACCAATAAACTACGCAAGCAAGAAAACAAAGAAAATAAACTGACTTGGGTTGCTTTTCTTTAGATTATGCTGTTTCTTTAACACTGGTGATGTCATCAGTGAATTCTAAATAACACACACGCTCTTTGACATACGGTAACCATTCAAGTACTCAAAATGAATCAGCTGATTTACGTTAATTGTATATCAGTGCAAATCTGCTGTTCTGACCTTCAAAATCCACTGAAATGACTTTAACTGTGCAAACGATTGAAGAGTGACAGTAGTCTGAAAAATGTAAACCCTGGAGATAAAGCTTTGGTATCAAAGGATTAATCACAGACACATTTATGCACAAAAGATATGAATGTTTATTCTTTTTTTGTAGTTAAAAGCGGATAAATCTATATACTCTTCTTCATCAGTTTTTACGTTAAAGTGTAACCAAACACTAAATCTACTTTTTTTGTGCATTAACCTTTATAAATGGGGCTTTAAAAGTTCTGTCTGTTGGCTCTTGCCACATTTTTGATCATCCATCCATTTTCTTGACCGCTTCTTCCCTTTCGGGGTCGCGGGGTGCCGGAGCCTATCCCGGCTACTGAAGGGCGAAGGCGGGGTACACCCTGGACAGGTCGCCAGTCTGTCGCAGGGCCTCAATCACACACACATTCACTCTCACATTCACACCTAGGGGTAATTTAGAGTCACCAATGAACCTATGAAGCATGTTTTTGGATGGAGGGAGGAAGCCGGAGTCCCCGGTGAAAACCCACGCATGCACGGGGAGAACATGCAAACTCTACACAGAAAGGTCCCAGCCGGGAGTCGAACCGGGGCCTTCTCGCTGTGAGGCAAGAGCGCAAACCACTGCGCCACCGTGCAGCCCATTTTTGATCATTTATAGTAAACTTTCATTTCTGAAATTATAATCAAAAACTCTGTGCTCCACCTCTAGAGGCCGAAATGAGGTATTACAGTTACATTTTGCGATTGGTCAACTGGTTTGAGTCCTACGTCATTTCAGAAGTTTCACGTCATGATCTGCAGCTCCAGTACAGAAGCCCCGCCCATCTTTGATTCTGTAAGGGTCTGTTGTTGTTGTTGTGTTAGCTTTAGCATGGCTCGTAGGTGTATTGTCTTTGTTGACAAATATCAAATGGCTTTCACAACTTTCCAGTGGACTTGGAAGTTAAGCAACAGTGGTTGAGTGCAATTGACCTTGAATGCTGCAAATTCGGTCCTGATGATGGGATTTGGAATTACCGTTACACTATGGATGGTTTAATACATTAGCCTTTATTAGCTTATGATGCTAGCGTCATTTTACCACTGAGACAGACAGAGGTCTCCTTCGGTCTGGACCATGAGCGCCTGCCTCAGGAAAAGGTGGAGGAGAAAAATCCTCAACCTCCACAGAAAGTTGTGAGGAGATACCACCATCCCTTTGCTGGGTATTGGTGCCCATATTGAAGACGCAGAGTGACTACGTTTCCACAAGCTAACCTCACAATGAACCCCAGATCCAAACCACACCTCCCCCACTCAGACTGGGGCCTTCTTCTTCTTTTTTTTTTTTTTTTTTGCATTTTTCAAATTTGGACTGAGAGTGCAGTCAGCCTCCAACTGTCCTACTGTGTTGCCCTTTAAGATTGATAAAGTACCATCCATGAATGTCTTGCCTTTCCAATAATGACTATGATGCCCTTTTGGGACAAATGTAAGTTTTAAAAATCCCTAATCCTTATTATTACTAAGATCCAATTCAAGTTCAGATTAGACACATTTTAACACCAATACTTATACATAATAAGGACAAGTGAATGAAAAAATGTAGTCTCTTAAGATACACTTAATTTGTGTTTAAAGTTAGAAGCAGTGTTTAACACCTCTTTAAAGATTTAGTCCAACTGCTGAGCCAATTAGGACTTTGTTCTGTCAGCTTTCCAAAGTCATCAGGATTTATTTTCATTTCTGAAAGTCACTGTGCGTTCATGGGGAAACTTCTGTTTGTCAGAAGCGGAGTGTAGTAGGATTAATTAATGAGACAGACCACGCTGTTTCAGAGTGCAATGTGGGGGCAGTTCCACCCAAAACTCTAATGACTTTCACTGCTCTTCAAGGTTGCCACGCTTCTGTCTTTAGCACACAAGAATATGACGCTAAATATGCTTTTCATGAAATGTTTAGCTGGTTTGTATTCCTCGCTGTTTCCCTCTCCTTCCAGAGAGGTGACATTGTTGATGCCCACACTCCAACCATGCCAGTCATCTTCCCCAAAGTCGTTCCTGTGGACAAACAAAAAGTCATTTCTACCGGTGTTCCATCTATAAAAGCCATCAGAGACGTGTGGACCTTAACCTTAAAACAAAGAAAAGCCCCTCACATTGCTGGTGTCACTTTCCCTCAGTAGGTGTGGCAGAGGTGCACGTAAACATGCTGAAGCTGCTGACAGGTGTAAGATTGCTGAAAGCAGTCAGTTTGCTCCCCACTGAGTTTATTATTTTCTCTGCTGCTGTTCAGTGAATGGGGTAGCTATGAACATGCATTTACCGCTAGGGTCAAGCATATTGCTCAGAGGTGTGCTATTACTTTTGGTGCTATATTTTAATATGTTTTATGAGATATGGATTTCTAAAGGAATAATTTTGACATCAATTTCTCAACAGCAACAAGAGGTGGAGTTATAAAATTCCCTCAAGAGTAACTTGGGGTACAAATGTTTATCATATGTTACAGCCGGGGCATGTGCACTGTGTGGATGTATATATTTATGTAGGAGGTTATGAATTCTATCCTCTTGGCTACCAGAGGTGGGCTGCACGGTGGCGCAAGTGGTTAGCGCTCTTGCCTCACAGCGAGAAGGCCCTGGTTCGACTCCCGGCTGGGACCTTTCTGTGTGGAGTTTGCATGTTCTCCCCGTGCATGCGTGGGTTTTCACCGGGGACTCCGGCTTCCTCCCACCGTCCAAAAACATGCTTCATAGGTTAATTGGTGACTCTAAATTGCCCCTAGGTGTGAATGTGAGAGTGAATGGGTGTGTGATTGAGGCCCTGCGACAGACTGGCGACCTGTCCAGGGTGTACCCCGCCTTCGCCCATCAGTAGCCGGGATAGGCTCCGGCACCCCGCGACCCCGAAAGGGATGAAGCGGTCAAGAAGATGGATGGATGGATGGATGGATGGCTACCAGAGGAAAAAAATATTTTCTACTTAATTATTTTTTTAAACCACCAATAACAACAATTCCCAGAGTCCCACCCTTTCACATTTGGTATCACTGAGAGCTCCAAATGTCCTTTACAGAGGACACATTTGCATTGATGGTACTCAGGAAGTGAGCTGCATGGTGCCAGCAATAAGGCCGCTGGTTCAAGTCCCGACTGGAGGACCTGAAATAGAATGACCAATGGGGGACATTTCTGCATGTTTGCATGTTCTTTTATGGGTATGGTTTCTCCAGCTTCCTACCACCATCCAAAAACAGGCGTCATAGGGAATTGGTTACTGTAAATTGTTCCTAGTTGTGTATGGGTGTGTGATTGTGGCCCTGTGACAGACTGGTGACCTGTCCAGGGTGTATTCTCCCTTCACCTAGAAGTGGCCAGGTTAGGCTCCAGCAGCCCTGTGACCCCGAAAGGGACAAAACGGGTTAGAAAATGGATGGTAGTCAGGAGGTAGGGTGAGTCTGCTTGGGATATTTTATCCTTTAACACCAGAGGGAACCTCGTTCATCCATTCATGTATGTCACTAATTAGATGACGAGGCATTTGGCTACGTTAAGAGAGTCATAGCGCAAGACTTCTTTTCTACGTGTAGAGTTTAAAGAGTTGCAGGGAGTTACAGTAGTTGAAAGAATGTAAATACTAAGGCTAAAGCTCCAGTGCTAAAGGATTAAATAAGGTTTCTGCGGGTGTCTTGGTTAAGAGCTGTCACTGCACACGGACCTAACCCCAAACCTGAAACTTATGGAAAAGGATTCGTGGGCGTATAAAAGAACTGTCAATGACCTACAAAATTGGATGCACTTCTTACACCATTAAATTCCAGAACAACTTTGGGGGTTGCACTGCGGCAGGGGCGCCAAGGTGTTGAGCAGTAAATTTGACGCATGGCAAAAGAGAGATTTTCTGCGCCTACCGTGTCTGGTGTGAAATCACCGTTAGAGGATATTTGATTGGACCACCCAAAATTCAATGTTACCACACAATTTACATTATTTCTTACTGTTATTAAAAATTACAAGGAAGAACTGAATGTGAGAGGAATTTTCATAACTCTGCAAGACCATCACCTTTAAGCCTTTAGCATGTGAACTTCAGCTCTAGTGTTGACGTTCTTTAAAATACTGTAACTCTTCAACCAGAATCTTTGCGCTGATATGGAACACTTTACGTTAAAGTGCTTAGACACTCAATGTAAATCAGAAGTGTCCAAATCCAGGCCTCGAGGGCCGGTCTCCTGCAGCTTTTCCAGAAATCCCGCCTTTTTCTGCTGGTAATTACCTGGATCAGGTGTGTTTAGCCAATAAGGAGCTTCAATAGAAGGTTGGTTGGAAAACATGTCAAGGCCTGGATTTGGACACTCCTTATGTAAATCGACAGATTCCTATATGGAGAGAATCAACTTTGCACCAATATACAACACTTTATCACCGTATGATGTTGTAAATTGGTACATGGCTGATATTTAAAGCCACTTTTCTCCACATCAGAATCAACTGATTCATGCTGATGGTGAAAAAAGGGTCAAAGAGTTCATGTTGTTTAGGTGTAGCCTCAGAAAACCTCTGGTGTCAAAAGTACTTAACTTTACTAGGTACTGCACAAATGACCCACATTCCTATTTAAAAAGCAAGAGGCAACTAGTCTATAGTTGGTCCAATAACATTATATACCAATGTATCACTGTTATCTCTTTTGTCCACAGGTGAATGCTTTTTATGTTTTATCTACAGTTCGGCTGAATCCAAATTGAATCTCTATCTCTCAAATTTGGATATTATGACGTAATCTATGTTTGCACATAGCCTTAAACTATTCATTGTCATATTTCTAACATCTACGTCAATACAGAAACATGTATGAGATAGTTACAGGAGATCAAGGTGTTTCATCAAGTTTAATTTGACTGACCTTGTACGCCCACCCTCTTTCCAGTTTTAACCACATTTTTGTTTTTGACCTCTGCCTCCAAGCCCCCAAGCCCTGGCTTTGAAACCCAAAAACATTAAATGAGTGTGCTGAATCACAGGGCCTCAACAGCCCAAAAGTTCCAATGGAGCAACCAGTGCCAGCAGCAAAAATTACATCTGTGTTATCACACAATACAAGATTTTGTTTGATGCTTTCACCCAGAAATGAGTCAAAAAACTCTTTATTTTCAAAATAGCCTTTTGTGTGGAACCTTTTTCTTTTAGGTTCAACTCTTAAAACTGTTTTCTGTATTTTAGTCATCAATATTTGGATTGCAGACACAGTAAAAAAAAGTTGCCAGTTAATCTGGGGACAAACGTCAAAATGAACTCTTTAATGTCCAAAATCTGACGGGCCAGGTTTGCCAAAATACTGCTTTTTTAAAGACTTTTAAGATCAGACATTGTTGTATTTGCTGTCACTTCCACCATGTTGACAGGTTTCATTAGTTGTTACATCATTGTATCTGTCAGCTGTATCTGCAAACAAAGAAACAATGTGATACCAGATCCAAAGAAACGAGGGCACCATCATTGAAATAGGGTCAACTTGTCTATTTAACTCAAAGACACAGTAAACTACGGAGCCAACACACTGCTATAGTCAGATCATGTATCCATACTGAAGGGAAAAGCAGATTTTTCTTAAAAAACTTCTAGTACAACTATAATTTTGGATTCATGTTCAAATTATTGGGAAGTGTCTGATGGGCCAGATTTGTTTTTTGATAATCTGGGTTTTATTCATTACTCGGGTTGCTTTTATTCTGTAAACTAGGGTGTATTCAGACTGGAGACATTCGTCCGCTTAAAGTGAACCAGAATTCGTTTCCCCCAATAATCATGAACACATTTTAGTCTCAACACACAAAAGTGTCCTGAACCAGGAGTGGGAATGGACCAATCTTTTGTGGTGGTCTTTGACTTTTTCTCAGTCTGAATAGACTCAGAGTTCAGAGTGGAATAACTGGACATAGCCGGATATTATGGGATGTAAACAGACAGCTGCGGTCAAACATGGAGCAACAATGAGACACGACAACTCACTGAAATGTGGTCGAAAGAATGCAGGCTCATTGAAACAGACTGTCTGCCATACAGTCTTTCATGTTGTTGCTTGGCTCTGTAGTGTTTGTCCTTGTTTTTCTGTTTTGTTATGTAATGATATTCCAAGAGGTGGACATACAGCTAATGAATATCCAGGTTAATCCACTTTTGGATACATTTTTCAGCCAATTAATTCCTTTGACCTTTTAAATGCTCGAAGTATTTTTATTATGTTCATTTTATCTTACCAAAAATAAAAGCATATGATATGTTCTTTTAACTCATTTGAGTAATGGAACACACATCATCTGAAGCCTAAGACTTGAGGTAATGCATTCCAACTTGTTTTACTCAGCATGTTGTTTTCCTTTCTTTCCATTAAATTCCCATGTCACCATTTTTTTACATCTGAAAAAAAAAAAACGTTACCAGTCTCATTTTAGCATTTTAGTTATGATTATGATATTTTCAACCAAAATCCCAGAACCATGTTGATCTGACGCCTTTGTTTCCAAAATCTACTCTAAGGGGGTCTGAGAGGATGTGGCTATTGCAGCTGAGCTGAGATTTGCGTTCTCTGCGTTGGATGACACTCACACGAAAAATCCAGTGATGCTGATTTGACCACAGAAATGTGAACGGCGGCTCATTTGACTGCTTTCAATGTGAAGATACCATCTTCTCTTCTCCAGAACTTGAACACTAGGAACAGATGAGGGTTTAGTGCATGTGCAGCAGAGCTGTTGATGGAAAGAAGATCATTCATTCAAACAGAGTCTGTCCAAGACAGTTTGATTGATTTAAAAGGAGAAATACTCAGAAATGCAAAAACAAAATATTTTCTTATTAAATGTATTTTATTTAAGAGGAAAAATGCCGCACAAACATTTTACATACTCAAAAAACATGATTTTCATAAGAAGGGAACTTTAAACCGTAAAAAAAAACACAAGATTAAAGTTCTAATTTGACGTTTATTTCTTTCCAAAGTGACCATCTTGGGAGCATGCTGGTTTCTGTAGGCTCCCTCTAGAGGTTAACCAAAGAGCTGCTGAACGTTGTTATACTGAGTGTCATGCCTGCCCTGCTCCACCCCTCAAGGTAATCTTCTGATTCCATTCACCTGTGCCTATTTAAACCAGCTCCTGCATCACAGCCTTGCCAGAACATCTTAGCCTTACAGCTACAACTACCTGCTCCTGAAAAGCTGCAAGCTGAAGCTCTTGTCCATCTAACCTGACTTGTTTCTGCTCCACGACCACCTGTTCAGCCTGTTTTCCATGTACCTTTTGTGTGTACCTCTCCACATTTCTCCTGGATTGGACTCCTGTGTACCAGACCCTCTTTCAGCCTTGGACCTCCCTTCTGGACAAACAACCTTCCCCCTGGATGCTGTGTTTCCTGTTGCTTCATCCTGAGCAGAGATCACACTCCATTCCCTCCAGCCACTACTCCATCTTCAAGATAGTAAGCCACAGTAAAATCTGCAAACATTCATCCTCCTGTTGGCCACTGCTCACCTGTTCCCACTCCACAGAGTTCTGCACCTCCTGGTGGCTGGAGGAGATCGTTACACCATCTCACCTGTTCCTGCAGATTCTCCTACAGTCTTCAATAAATTACTGTCATATACTCCTGGGTCTGCTTTCTTTTGACTTGACCTCAGAACCACCAAACCTGACACAGAGAAGGCTTTGAGTGGACAGTTAGTGTGAAAAAATCCCAAAATGCATTTGTGAAAATATGTTTTCAAAATAAATAAGATTATGTTGCAACACTTCTTTATTCTTGTTTTTT
>NC_050530.1:22445606-22446981 GCF_002922805.2 Oryzias melastigma | reverse complement strand
TTCTATCGCGTTTACATGGACTGGAATGCGCGCCGACACAGCCGGTGTGTGAACCTTAAAAGTCACAGACACGCGCGCGCACGTGCGAGCCAAGCTCATGATCACGTCTGAAAGGCGGGTGCAGCGGATCGCAGCGCGGGGCGGGCTACAGGTCTGAGGATCGGAGCTTGTGGAGTTCTGGTTAGGAACAGTCAGCACGTCAAAAAACGTATTCCTCGACATCATATGTGTCTCTCATTCATTCTGAGAGAGACATCCACAGACGGAGCTGGTAGCCCCTTCGACACGCGGCGACAGAAACACATTTTTTGACGAGCCGCGAGCAGCAAATTCCCCGCGCGGGAAATCGCGTTTGGTGCTTCATGGCTCCTCCTCCGCCCAGCTGATTGAAGGAAGGAATGAATGATAGACAGAGGCACTGGACAGACCGCCGATGTCCCGCCTCCAGAGTCATATACCTCACTGTGATTGGTTCATTCAGCTCTGCACATAACAACTGTCATTCATATCAGCCTTGCGGGCCGCACTAACAGTAATCTTTAATATGAAGACGGGGGCCGCAAATCATCATCCTGCGGGCCGCAAATGGCCCGCGGGCCGCGAGTTTGAGACCCCTGATTTAAAAGGAGAAATACTCAGAAATGCAAAAACAAAATATTTTCTTATTAAATGTATTTTATTTAAGAGGAAAAATGTCGCACAAACATTTTACATACTCAAAAAACATGATTTTCATCAGAGGGGAACTTTAAACCGTAAAAAAAAACACAAGATTAAAGTTCTAATTTGACGTTTATTTCTTTCAAAAGTGACCATCTTGGGAGCATGCTGGTTTCTGTAGGCTCCCTCTAGAGGTTAACCAAAGAGCTGCTGAACGTTGTTATACTGAGTGTCATGTCTGCCCTGCTCCACCCCTCAAGGTAATCTTCTGATTCCATTCACCTGTGCCTATTTGAACCAGCTCCTGCATCACAGCCTTGCCAGAACATCTTAGCCTTACAGCTACAACTACCTGCTCCTGAAAAGCTGCAAGCTGAAGCGCTTGTCCATCTAACCTGACTTGTTTCTGCTCCACGACCACCTGTTCAGCCTATTTTCCATGTACCTTTTGTGTGTACCTCTCTACATTTCTCCTGGATTGGATTCCTGTGTACCAGACCCTCTTTCAGCCTTGGACCTCCCTTCTAGGCAAACAACCTTCCCCCTTGCTGCTGTGTTTCATGTTGCTTCATCCTGAGCAGAGATCACACTCCATTCCCTCCAGCCACTACTCCATCTTCAAGATACTAAGCCACAGTAAAATCTGCAAACATTCATCTTCCTGTTGGCCACTGCTCACCTGTTCCCACTCCACAGAGTTCTGCACCTCCTGGTG
>NC_050530.1:22376637-22443858 GCF_002922805.2 Oryzias melastigma | reverse complement strand
GGGTCTTCAATGACAGACAGCAGGTCCTAAGTGACGGGCCAGACTAAGAGCGGTTCACCATGTCAGCAACAGCAAGATTCACTTTTGTCTTCTCTTTCAGGTCATTATCAACGAACCCTACTCAGGAGCCAGCCCTTGACTTACAGTATTAACTTTATTTTCTAAATGTTAAGTTTACCACTTTTCCTTATTTTTGTTAGCATTTTGTTTCTCTGTAATTGTGTCTCTTCCTTATGTTTTAATATAGAATACTTTTCATTTACTTCTTAAAAATAAAATAAATATTTTATCTTAATGACTTTCCTTATAATTTCGTGACTTTGTTTTCTTTCTCTACAGGTTTGTGTTTCCTTGTTTCAATTTTTTAGATGGACTGTACCACTGGACTGGCAGACAGAGGTTGTGGTTTATTTAAATCCCATTTAAATATTGGCAGAGGCTTACCTATGAGCTAACAGACCTGCCCACAACTCAGATGTGAATTTCTGATGAATTCCTGATACTCTGCAGAAACTGTGTCCTAAAAAAATGACAGATTTTGCTAATTTGGGATAAAATTGGCCTATTGATAATTAAAAGACAAAGGGGAACATTTTTACAATAGACCACAAAATGATTGGAATGGGATGGTTTTCTCAGATGTAGACACGTATATTATGCTGTCTGACAGAGAAGTCTGTAAGCTTTGCTGTAGACATTTTTGTATTTAAAATGTGACTCCACATCCCTTTCTGTCATTCTGAAGTTTATCCACTTCATTTATCAGGTATTCTGATTAAGGTTGGACAACAAATAAGGATTTATCGCTTCTCTCCTTCCGTCTGTAAACTCTCAAAAAATATATTTTAATTATTACACCAGCAGCTTACATTTGGTACTAAAACCTTTTCTTTAAATAAATCTAATCATGAGGAGCTACATAGAAGAGCTCATGACTACAGCAGCTACTGGAACAGCATCTTCACCTTCTAGAATGCTGCATTCAATATGGGCACATGTGGAATGTTCAAGAACGTGGGTTTTTGAACTATAGATGGAGGGACGGACGGACGGACAGATGAATGTATTGATGGATGGACGGATGGATTGATGGGTGGACGGATGGACAGACAGATGGATGTATGGATAGACCGACGGACGTAAAAACGAATGGACGAACGGACAGATGGAGGGACAAATGGATGTACGAATGGATGAACGGATGGATGGATGTTACGGCTGTGGCCGTATTTGGTTTTATTTTCTTTTTGGTCTTGTGGGTTTTTGTCAGAGTGGGACTTCTTTGTGTTTTGTGGATCTTTGTTTGTGTGTTTTTCTGTTGATTTGTTTCAGGTGTGGTGCTGGAGGCGTGGCTCCCCATTGGTCGGACCTGAAGGGGGGAGCCTTCAAAACCACCATTTGGACCTCCAGACCATTGAGAAGGGAGCTGGGCTGCAACATGTCTCCACTGCAGCTCAGTGATCTTCTCCACCTGTTTTAGTTTGTGTGCACTTTCTAGTTTCTTTGGTGTTTTGTGTTAGGTCCCACTCTGTGTTCTGTGTTTAGTGTTGGTTTAATTTAGGTGAAGCTGTAGGGGTGAACCGCCATTTTATTTAGTAAATCTTTTCTCCTGTTTCTGTTAGTCCAGGGAGGTTAGTGTTTGTCATTCTTTTACCTTTTCTTTTGCAGGTAAGCTCCCTGGGTTGAGTTAGTTGGGGTTTTGTTTGTTGTTTTGGCCTTGGTTCACCCTGAAGCCATTTGCTTCACTTTTAGTTAATGTTTGGGTGTTCTTGTAAATAAATTTGTTAACTTTTTATGGAGACTTTTGTTGTGTTTTTGTTAAACACTTATTTAATTTACTTTTATGTTAGGCCCCGCACCCCTAGACAAATTGGGGTGTAACAATGGATAGATGGATGAACATCCCCTATAAACATTTTTTTCATTAAAAAAAAACATTCCCAGTGGTGTTTAAAATACAATGATGAAGTTTTTAACCAAAATCCCACAACCTAAATATCTGTTGTCTTTCATAAGGAAAATGCCACACAGACATGTTAAAAACTCAAAAAACAGGATTTTCTTTGGAGGGGGACTTTAAAGCTTTTTAGTGTTTTGGCATGAATGTTTTTATTTTTTACTTTGCAATGATGGATTAGTGGGTTTTTTTTTCCAAGTAATGGAGAAATTATTTTCTATTAAAAAGTTGACAGTAATTATTCTTTAATTCTAACTTTTCAGTCATCTTTTTTTTTTCTTCGAAAGAAGTAGGAACTAGTAGAAGCCAAAGTTCTCCAAAAAAGTGAAGCTAGACTCTTGTTTGAAGTCAGACTAGAGTTCGTGTGAGCTGTCAAATTGAAATGGAAACAAGTTCTTGTCCAGATCAAACTTCCCTGGTTCAAAAGCACATAAAATAACCTTTTTTTTTCCTCATATAATCTTGGAGAAAACTGTTGGGAAATCGAGTTATGCAATTACGCTCCAAAGTAATCAGGTCAGCAATCAGGAAACTACAATTCAGGTGATGTTATGTTTTATGTTTCCAGATTCTGACACAGGTTTGTCTCTAACTCTATTAAGGAAACAGGCTCATATTCTAAATCGTGAAGCTCGGCAACAGAAGCTGCAGATTACATCAGATCGTCAGGTGGAGTTACAGCCGTCTGAAGATGGACTACAAAGAAACTACCTTTGATACGAGCCTTCAAAGAGTCCACGGTGATCTAAAGTTTCCCTCCATTTTCTCCATTTGGCACTCTAGCTTCCTCATCCCCCAATTAGCAGTTAAAATATTTAACTTCTTTATCTTTTTTTATTGCACACAGCAAGAAAAAGAATGTGTTTCATGTGTGTTTAGATGAAGGAAAGGCCATTTATATCCAGAACGGTTGCCTTCTATAGACCATGGAGGAAAGCAGCTTAGATTAAATCCACAGATTTTCTTCGTTTAGCTCTAGTAATAGATCGTTATGGACATAAAAGATTGAATTAAAAATAATAGTCTCTGGATTCCTATGAGGCATACAAACGTCATAATCAGCAGACGGTCAGACTCTACGCTTCACCTCGAGTATTGAAATGGTCTCTGTGTAATTGTATCAGTCTCAAATTAAAACCTGGCACATAGTTGAAGTCTGTCTGAGGGATATTAGTCCCCTGCAGAGCATACAAAATCACTTCACCTATCTAATGCAAATCTAATTGCAGCTTAATACTGATGATAAAACCCAATCGTCACAGCTATAATGGAAAAATCTCCTCCTTTTAGTTCAGCCAGCAGCTCCTCATCAGGGCTTTCTGCAGCGGCTATTCACTTTTACCTTCTATTTAACCGACTGCTTAAAGTCGGCTGCTGATAATCAATCATTCCCCTTATAGGCAGATTTAGAATGAGGCTGTCCGTGACACGGCTGCACGGATGATTTCACTGACAGATTATGACTGAAAGAGGCTCACACGTACCAAAAATATGACGTAAATGGGTGCTTGAGAAGAACCCAAATGCAGGAGTCGGATGGATAGAAAAACTTCCAAATAGTTTAACAGGGCCCATATGCCATGCCCCCCGCACTAGAGTGCAGTAAAGGCACTGGACGACAAGATCACCCACAGAGTATCCACACACCCGACTTTATTCATTTTGGTTTTACTTGCTCTTAGTGACTCCAAGCAGAAATCAGCAAACTCTGCATCTTTTTAGGTTTCACTGAATTTTTTTCTTGTGTGTATTGTTCCTTGTTAAAGCCAAGGTAAGTTTATTTGTATTTCATGTACAGAGACAATTCAAAGTGTTTTACATAAAACATTAGAGATACAATCAAGAGAAATAGTAAAGGTGTGATCATTAAAATATAATAATAATAATAAGATACCCGGAGAGGTCTGGCTGGTACATACTGGGTCAGGAGGTCAGTCATGTATTCTGGTGCTAAACCATTCAAAGCTTTATAAACCAGAAACAGAACTTTAAAGTCTATCCTCTGGCAGACAGGTAACCAGTGTAAAGACCTCAGAACTGGACTGATGTGGTCCACTTTCTTGGTTCTTGTGAGAACTTGTGAGAAGAGTTCTGAATAAGATGCAGTCTCCTGATTTTTTTTTTTTTTGTAGTCCTTTGAAAGCACTCTTACAGTGCTCAAGTAGAAGATAGTAGGCTGATTTTGTGACTGCCTTGATGTGTTTATCAAAATGTAGGTCGGTGTCCATCACTACAAATACATTTTAAATAAATAAACTCCTGGTTTCCTGTGTCTCCATCCTGATTGGACCAGTACTTAAGTTTTCGTGCCTTGCTTTGCCCTACTACTCACTGCTTACTCTTATCTCCAGGATTGTCATCGCCATCCTCATTTTGCTACCGACCTGTGTCTGATTCTACACCACTGCAGCTCAGAACCACACCGGGATCCCACACTATGCTACTCACCCTCGGCTATACCCGTTCCATGCCTCCTATATCGCCATTCCAGGTCCCCCGCTCAAACTCACCTCCTAGAGATGTGTTGAATTCCCCAGTCAGCCTTATCCTGCTGCCACGGAAGCTCTGCTTCCACTACAAGTCTTCAGAAAACCACCAGACAATAAAAGTGAAAATGTCCATCTCATATGCTGACCTCAGTGATCCTTCTGGGTCTGCCACGCCTAGCTCCACCATCATGGCATCCTTAACATTAAAAGTGTACATTACTCCTACGAATACTTCATGAAACGCTTATCACACAACCTAAGTTCATTTTTCATGACATCCCTTGAGGTGACCAAACGAACCTCCAGAATGTAAGACACACCTACAATCCCCTTAAGATGCAGCCGGTTCTCCCTACGACCTTCCGCTGGCTCAGACAACCCAAAAAACCCGCAGCACCCATACAGGTCAATCCTTGTGCTGACGTGCGTGACCAAGGCTTAGAGCTATAAGCAAGATAAATAATAGAGAGGGTCTTTATGGAAGACTCAATCACACTAATCACAGCTAAACTCCAAAATAGCCTAAAAAAACTATATTTAAAAAAAGCTTAAGTTAGTTAAAACAGCAAGCATGTACCTGAAATATTAGCTAAACTGCAAAATAGCCCAAAAAGCCTTAATAAATGTCAAAATAGTCCAAAAAGCTAGGAGAAAGCCATTATAACTTTAAACTTTACTACACTCTGACTCCATATATTGTAAAGTAACGACTAATAGACTATTAAATTAGTCGTCGGCTATTTTAATAGTCGATTAGTTGTCGATTAGTCGACTAATCATGGCAGTCCTAAAGTGGGACTAAGCTCAAAGTAAAATTGTAATTAATACAAACTTACAAATGATTAATGATAAAAGTGCTGGTACTTTATTGTGTGCATGGAGATGGGGTGGCTATGGCAGGACACTATGGGCGTTTCTTTGTTCCTCCAACTGTCACAATCCCCAGAATCTGAGTATTTCATAGAGTGAACTTCAAATACACACAGACTGAATTATTTGGCAGCAGATTCAACAGTACAAGGCTGTGATGTCGCATCGTTCCAGCTCAGTTCAAAAGCTTTGACTTTTGCCATTATTTCGGTCCAGCATGGAAACAGCACATGCGGCTTCCAAACACATTATTCAAAACGGACTGTGAAGTAACTCTGAAAACCAGTGACATTTACTTTCCGCTGGTCCTCATACACCAGTGGTACACCCTCATATTTGATGACCTTCAGTATAATCCCCTGAATCTGCGCGGGGCCTGTTGTTCTCTGGCAGCGACGTCAGAGCTGAGCCACGAAACAGATGTGTTTGAAGGATGTTACTCTTTCTGATTTACAGGTATATATGTCAGCAAATGCTCCAAGTCACATCTTCCCAGCTCTTGAAGGGATCTTGATTTCTTTTTGAAGGAATCTAAAACACATTTCTAAGTCTTGTCAAAGTTCTGAATCCATTTCATTTGAAAACAATTAACACCAGGGGAAACTGATGGAGTGGTATGGAAGTTTATTGCATTCAATAAATACTAACAAAAAAAAGTGGATCTTTGATCTAGTTTTTTCGTGTTTACCTGTTTTGTTCTTCCTCACACCGGACGTGGAAGTGCTGCGAAATGACGCGGAGCAGAGACTGCTTACATGCGCCGCCCTTGTTGGCCTATATTGTGATGCGAAGCACCGCACAGTGCAGCAAATGTTTTTGGGGTCTAGTCTATTTTATGTGTAAGCTGCGAGTGATCCAAGACACATGAGAATATCTGGTCAAGTTTCAAAATATAACAAATTTTTCACTATAAAATACAGCTGTTGACAAATGCAATCATATTTGTGTATCTAATCAGGCTGTAGAGATGAAAATAAACACACAACGAACAAACAGACAAACACACAGACACTAATACACACAGATCAATGTAGTGGGTGGACTGCAGAGCCGGGGGTGTGGTTTTGGGTGTCTGATGATGCAAAAAAAAAGCTCTAAATAACCACAGCTCAGCAGAGACGCCCGTCGACCATCGTAGAAAAATACGTGTCTGGTATGAACTGGAGGTTAAGCTGATACCGCGTGCACTCTGCAGCCACACCACTACGCAGCACTTGCGCTCTGTCAGGACTCACTCAACCATGTCCTCCGCCGACCACCAGAGGGAGCCATCTCCTGAGTTTTAACCAGCCTCTCTCCCTCACTCCAACTCCCATCAGCCTTTGCTCCAGCCTTCCCCATGCACAGCTGTTCATCATCATCATCATCAGACTCACCAGCATATATACTCACTCCAGGCCACAGTTCTATGTGAAGTCTAGATTCTGTTTACAGTCATTCTGAGCACTTCTCCTAGTTAGTATCTGTGCTTTGACCCACGCCTGTTTCTATGTTTTCCTGCCTTGCCTCTGAGATTTTGACCTTTGCCTGCCCTTTGACGCTGACTATGTCTTGGCCTTGCACTGTGAAATTAAACCATCTGCACGTGGACCCAAACGTCTCAGTCTTTGCGTTACACGCGTGTAAACCAGGTGTTCGTTTATCCACAAACAGTATAGAGCAAAATACTGGATGTGGTTATATTTAGTAGTTTGAACTATTACGTTTTGTATTGATGCAGAAAATTAGTTACAGTCATAGTTTTCCAATAAAAGGGATTTGCTTGTTCTGAGCTTTAAAGGGGCCATAGACTCCTTTTCTTTAATTTTTCAGAGTAAACTATATCCATATATATGATTATATACAACCTTTGGAACACTAAAAAAATTAATTATTTATGAAATAGGAGTTAATTTGTGAACTTTTTGTATACCTGGTAAAACGACTTGATCTCTGAGGCTCCGCCTTTCACTCAAAGATGGTGATGCCATTTCATGGTGTTATCTTAGAGCTATCCTCATCAGCGTGTCACCCATGAAGAAAGAACCCGCCAAAATTTATCACCAAATCTTTTACAGAAAGAATGATGGTGGTTAGTAGGTTCATTTTGCTGTGAAATTCGGCTCGTGAAGCGAGCAGATCATTTGGGGTTCTTTATAGAGAGGAATGAACAGTATAATACACTTAAAAGCTCAAAAAGTTGTTTTTTCATTGTATGGCCCTTTCAGTATGATGCTGCATGTAAGCTACAGAGATAGACAGGGACTGTCAGTACAATACACAAAAATAAAAAATATTTTTTTAAGGTAAACAAGCCAAGGAAAGCAGAACGGTTAGATGAAAAAAAATTACAACAAAATCTTATAGTAAAAGTTGCCCTTTTTTTCAAAACACAAAAAAATAGAACAAAGATAATCTAGTTATTTTTTTAATATACGATAAACTTATGATGAAAATTAACCTTTTTATTTAATCCATTATGCCTCTATAGAGTGAAACCAGGCGAAGAATACTAGACTTTATCTGACAGTTGACAAAAATACATAAAAAAAACACCACCAGTTTCCAAACAGACTTATTTTTATTTAACACAAAAGTTCTGTTTCACTAAAAACATGGAGAAAGAGCGAAAAAAATATAACTTTAAACTGGTAAATTTCATACCAGTCATCAGTTTTCAATTGGTGAGACATTTCATTTTGGACTCAGATGGAATCTGCTTCATCACGATTCCAGTTTTTGTGTTTTTTCATCATCAGAAGTCGTTTCTTCTCTTTCCTGCCCGTGTGTTCATCAGCATCATCTCCTCCAGCTGCTTTAGGACTATTTAATCACCTGCTCTCCTGTTTGTCAGGTGGCTCTGATGAAGCCACGTCTGTACCTGGCAATCATCTGCTCTGCTGTGACCTGCTTTTTGGATTCTGCAGCTGTCTGCCTTCCGTCTGCGAGTTTTCCTGGCTTTTTATTTAGTATTTTGGATTGTTTAATTGCTTGCTTGGGTTGGATGGATTTTCTGTGTAGGACTTGCCCTGTCACCTAATTCTGGAGGAGTAAAAAGAACAAAAGTGTGCTTCAGTTACAGGAAAAAATCATTATTCACTCTGGTTCTGATGGGAGGGCAAACTTTTTTCCAGGAGTTCACCTTGAATTGTTTGTTTTTACACTGAATCACAAATGGCTGCTGCTGAGGCTTCAGAACAAAGCAGTTTTTTTTTTCTTAAGAAAAAAAATAGAAAAGTCAGTTGTTTTTTTATTTTATTTTATTTTTTTACAGAAAAATAATGTGTTTGATGAACCATAAAGTTTGTATTTTTTAAGTTTTTAAGTTTGTATTTCAGTGGCCCAAAACCACCGAGACACTGCCTGACACTGAAACATTTTGGGTCTCAGATCTGAACTATTTCATTAGTTACTCAAATTAAAAAAAAAAAAATCAATTATCATTGAAGTCTAATTTTACTTCAAGAAATATTTTAAAATAAGGATTTTGTTATTTCAAAACTTTTTTACAATTATTTTTCCTTGACAGAAAATAAAGTTTATCTTCCAGAAACTCTTTGTTCTTTGACTTGACTTGTCATTCACCTCCATTTTCACCCACCGGCTTGTTTTCCTTTCACAGAGTCAGTAGAGGATCAAAGCACAGGAAAACACCTCAAAACAGGAGCTGTAAATATACAATTACTTACCTTCTCGCTTATCTCCCAGTTTTATGTTGCTCCAGTGCTGCTTTGTGTTCCAGAGGATTTACTGTTTACTTCAGTGACCAACAGTCTGGTCTGAAAACCAAAGAGCAGAAAGCTTTCCTTCTCAATAAAACAATAGGGGTATATTTATTGTTTGTTTGTTTCTCTGTAAAAAAAAAAACGTTTTTTAGTAAACTACAATCTATCATTTTGAAATAAAAACAAATGATTGTACATTTGGACATTCATGTCTTGATGCCTTCAAATTAAAGTTATTTTTGGTTTAAGATCTAATTAAAGGCATAAAAACCTTGTTTCCACTTAATTGGTTCCATTTTTATGTCACAGTCAAAGCACTATTTCGTAGCGGTTCCTTAGTTTCCACAGCACATCCACCAGATGATGGTTCTCAAAACCGGTTCTTTATTAAAACTAAGGCTTTGATTTACTAAAGGTTTGGAAAAATGTCTGCAAACTTGATAGTGTGGAATAAAAACATGTTTGATTAAGTCATTTGTGATTCCTGATTCTCTCCTTGTTTTTTTTGTTTTTGTTTTAGTTTTTTTACCTGCCTTTGGAACACAGATGCTATTTCTATTTGGCTATTTCAGTATTTCTGACTCATTTATGTTCTAGCTTTGCTAAAACATTGTTGTCCTAATAAAAAAAACAGATCAGCGTTTTTGATCAATGGGTAAATTGGTGCTTCTGTGTTGGTAAATTGGTAATATGTACATTTTATGAATATACAACATGGACACTTTGGCAGAAAGGTCTGATACTATTTCATCTTAAGTTACATTCACACCACCCTCTGTAACTCGCGTTTGAACTTCCGTGTTCAAAACTTGTGTTCATGCATCACTACACAAGTTTTTAAGTCAAATTTTGTAAAAAAAAAAAAAATGTGCTGCCATTAAGCATACATTGAAAATTAAACCCAATTGAACTTGACCAACCTATAACTCAAATTTGGTATTGTCTTATGGATCGTGTTCCTTTTAATTTACTTAAGTGTAAAAAGTTTGAAAGTTGATCATGAAGAAGAACTGAAACACTGCAGTTTCTGTGGTGTCCCCACCAGTGTTTGTCCACATTGACTTAAGCGAGGATTCAGTGGGTATAGGCTCGCAATGCTAGCCCGCCACCTGGTGGACAGCGCAGCGAGCTCCACTGTAGTGAGCTAGCGAAATCAGCTGTAGCATGCTAGCAAGCTGATCTGTGGTGAGCTTTTCTGTAGCAAGCTACCAAGCGCTGCTGTAGCATGCTAGCGAGCTCATCTGCTAACAAGCTTCTCTGTAGTGAATAGCAAGCTCCGCTGTATTAAGCTAACATGCTATGCTGTCCACAGGGCGGCTGGCTAGCATAGCAAGCCTACCAGCCTTTGTGTCCACTTAAGTCAATGTGGGCAAACACAGGTGGGGCCACCACAGAAACTGTAGACAAGCTCATTTGGGAGCCACATTTTCTACCCACTTTTGAACTAAATGGTTCCCACTTGGCTTTGCTGGCTGGGAAAATAACCTTTGGTCAACTTGTCATCTGTAGCTCTGTTTTATTTTTTATTTTCTGCTTGTTTTTTATCAGTTGGAAAAATAATGCCTCAAATTCCATAGTAGCCTAATCACTTATGATTATTGGAGCAATTATTATTATCATCTTTTTGACAATGACATTTTGGTAATTGTGTTGTCATACCTGATAATTTTTTTGTTTTATTTAAACAGTGATGGGGTTGGCAGGGACCCTAACTGCATCTTACCCAGACGTGGCACGCCCTTGCAAACAAATGCTGTCTATTTCTTGATCTCTTGTTATGCCTGTATTTATTTTCCTTTGCTTCCCCTAGTGGCAGAATTGTGCATTGTGACCATTTCTGTGAATAATCATAACTTGCCACAGTAATGGTTTGAAACTTTCTCTTTTTTTCAAAATCCTTATAATTATTTTCTCTTCATGACTGGCCTGGATTAAACCATCAGGGCCGTAAGTTTGACACCATGATCACGGATTTGCAGTATTCGTGTTACTTAGGTGTAGCCGACAATATCTCAGCTAGTAAAGGATTTATACCTGCAGAGTCTGTTATTCTTGTCAAAGCATAAAATATAGACAAATATCCAAAAACAACAGACGGTTTAGGAGTCGAAAGAAGTCAAAGACATTAAAAGTACGTTCAGGGACACAATAACTTCAACTAGAAGATGGAGACCCTTCGCAGATCTCTGGAGAAAATGTTGGTAGGCTTTGGTATTTTAAGCTCACCCGACCGTATAAGCAAAGTGTTCTGGCCTCTGCATTCTCACTGTCAGACTCACTCTTTGTTTTTCCACTCCTGTGGGGATTCCTCTCTCTGGACATTCAGAGTCAACAAACTACCTCAAACCATTGGCAGCACTTATTTTCTAGCTCCGACTTTACAAACTCCTTTTAGGTGGCTCTCAAGAGACTTTCCTTTAAGCACTTTAGCTGAAAATTGGATTTACAGAATGTATCAACAGTTATATATTGTTCTTTTTTTTCTTCAATGCAATAATGCATGGGTTTAAACCTAAGTTTACGTTTAGTACGTCTTCCTTTAATGGAAGTAACCATGTTTGTGTTGTAAACCGTTTTTTGTTTCCAATGAAAATAGCAAAAGAAGAGTATTAACCTCTTCACCTCCCAAGTTCATCCCTGGTAAAGCTTCAAAGCTCAGCAACAAACAAGTTAAAAAATGTTCCAAATAAAAGTGCTGCTACAACAATAACTCACAGTTTGAACCTTAAAGTTTTTGACCACTTCGGAAATGTTTTGAAGTACACAGCAAAACCACTTACTTTGTTTTCCAAAGTAGATAACAAAGTGAGATAAAAAAGTGTGTATCCTTTCAACATGCTGATAAAATTTGATATTTATTCAAACAGAAATGCTGAGTAAACATCAATGCTTCCATAGAAGTATGAGGGCGGAAGAGAATTTAAATATGCATCCATTGCAGAATCAGTTGGGGTTTGGTTTGCTGCTCTGCTGACAGACACCTTATCTCCTGTGTGAAAAACAGCAGTGTCACACCATGACGCCTCATGCACACACTCGCAACGCGTCTGCAGTATCCAAACGATGTTTCCTCACAACAGACAAGATCTCCTTGGCGAAAAGCAAAACAAATGTGCAAATTTGGCATTAAATTTGCAGATGTTCCTCACAATCACAGCTGGTTGTCCAGACTTTGCAGGAATTTTGTGCAAGACAGATAAAATATCCTCTCTTCTGTCAGTTTATGTGGGCATATTTAATGGGGGGGCAGACAGCCCCATTGGGTGTGGATCACTTCTGCTTCAGAATTATTAATTACTCTACTCAAAATAAGTTAGGTACTCTGTTATTAGACAAGTGCTTCCCCTAGTTTATCTAAATTTGAATGAAACAAAATTTCCTTTTGATATTAATAAAAATGAATGAGAAGAGACACCACGTTCAAGACATCAGTAAAGAAAGCCCCAAATAACAAAAATTGGTCATGTCAATACTGGACCATTTGCTGCATTGACATCCCAGCCAGCAAGGCCAAGTGGACCCCATATGGTTTAAAAGTGGGTAGAAAATGTGAGCACCAAATGGGTTTGTTCGCAGTTTCCGTGGTGGCCTCACCTGTTTTTGCCCACATTGGCTTAAGTGGGGACTTAGGTTAGTATGCAAGCCTTGTGCCTAGTGGACAACTTGCATGCGAGCTTTGTAGCATGCAAGCAGTTCCTCTGTAGCATGCTAGAGAGCTCTTCTGTAGCATGCTAGTGAGCTGCACTTGGCCTAGGTGGGGACTCAGTGGTCTGGGTCCCTATGCTAACCAGCCACCCAGTGGACAGCGTAGCGAGCTAACAAGCTGCCTTGTGGACAGCGTAGTGAATTAACGAGCTCCAGTGACCCAGACTACTGAGTCCCCGCTCAAGCCAGTGTGGGCAAACACAGGTGGGGCCACCATGGAACCGTGGACAAACCGAACTGGGGCCCACTACTTCAGCCCAAAGGTAAACCATATGGGGCCCAAATGTAAATGTTCACTGGGAGGGGAGGTACTTCAGAAACGATCAGTTCTGGAAAAGTTTTTTTTTTTTTTTTTCCAAAGGGATAGGGGTTTCAAAAATGAACATTTAGACTTTGTGTAGTAATTACTGAGGCATATTTGTTGTCAGTCGATTTTCACCCGAGCAAAAGTACTTAAATAATTTTTAATATGTTTTTTGAGTGTCATGAGTCTCTGGGTTAAGTCTCACATGTCCCAGGAATGGGTGGACCAAAGGTCAAGTCTTCAGTATCATTATTTTATTTTAAATTTCTAATTTTTCAGTTATTTTCAAGCATGTTTATCGGATGTTCCTATGTTTTTGTTTTTCCCATTTTGTTACATAAACCAAATTTGAAAATAGAAAAAAAATAATTTATCATCTGTTGTCATATAGGTATATTATATCGGGTAAAAATTACCCAGCAAAAGTGATGGTGTAACTTTTCATAGCAAAAGTGTTCTAAGGTTAAGAAAGTGGGAACATGTCAAGTTTTTACTAGATATTATTCACAATCTAAGTTCAAGTATTCTTCCTTTCTCCTCCATTTGAAGTGTGTCCAGAATATTTTATTTTTTAATTCGACCCTCCAAGCGGAGGGATACAAAGTCCCCCGTCGTGAGGGTAAACCTTGTCGTGCTAACAAGCACTTTTCCTCACGTGGGTGCGCTCTGAACCACAGTTTACATGTAAGTAATGACTTTTTGTTGTAACATTACCTCTTTAAAGTTATAAAACTGTTATGTACATTTGGGCGCTGGAAACTCCGTGCTAACGCTAGTGGAACGGTGATTATTGGTTAAGTCATCGACGAAAGTGACGTCCAAAATACACTATTTTTTCAGAACTCTCCGTTTGGAGGGCTAAATTAAGGGTTAAGGGAAGAATTCGGATTGGGCCCAAAACTGCTAATAAGAAAACTGTGATGACCCAGCAGTAGTGGAATTTTAAACGCATCATTTACACACAAATCTTGGAGACGTGAAAAAGAGTCTCTCAGATCCAACTTGTGCATAAATGTGGTTTTGTGTCTGTACATCAGGCAATTGTGCATACTTTTTAAAGATTTGTGTGTGTAGTTAGTTTCAAGCTGTTGTAATTTAAAGTTGTGTGTGTGTAAATTGTATTTGGTATTTTTTTGGATTGTTTAATTTTTGTACATGTGAATACACAATACCAAGTACACACAGTTACACAAAATGTAACGTATGAGTTACAAATCACGAATTCCGCACTCACCAATCGGATGGAACCATTTTCTTTCCATAGTTTTAAGACTCGCCAAGTTTATATTCAACATCTGACTGTCCACTACCAACCTGAAGGCGCGCTATACCCAGATCACTCTGCTCATCCCTTGAGCAACGTTGTGTGTTTATGGCTGCTCTATAAGATGAACTTGGAATGAATTAAAGGGTCGCACTTTAACTTCTGTCACTAACAGCTCATGAACAAAAATGGATTTGCTCAGTTTTCCAGGTTTGTGCTTCTTTTAACCCTTTAAGACCAGAAATGTCACTGGCGACACCTAAGTAACACGCGCTTTTTAAACTATTGAAACTGTATTGGCTGTTAATGCAACTAATGGAATTCCAACAGATTCTGAAGTGAAGAAAAGCATTTTGCACATCATCCGCTTGGCACCAAATATACTTTACGTATTCTCAGCAACAGAATCATCTGATTGTGTAAGCACTTAACTATTGTACAGTGTTTCATATCAGCCTGAGGCTGCTTTTCTCCCCATAGGAATCTGTTGGATTTACATCAATTAAATAAAAGGTTGAATAGTAACAGTAGTCAAAAGAATGTGAATGTTTAAGGGTTAAAACTGTTTCTACAGATCTAACAAACACTGCTTGACCTAGCATCCATAAACATGATAGACATGAGACACATGTGCTCCAAAGTAACATTTTACAGTACTTTGGCATGATATATTACATAATTGGTTGTACAATATACTAAAATATTAGCTAAAATACACCAAAGTAATTTTTTAGAGACAGTTTTGCTGCTTTTAAAACATCTAAATGGGTCAACTTTGACCTTAACAGCTTATTAAATTTAAGGTGGTGGAAGACGAGGCTCTTCCAAACAATCCTTCACACCAACTGATCGAGTTTTAATTACCGCTTGCAAGTGCGAGTGCGACTCAGAGAAGCAATCTGGGTCTCCTGGGATTCCTTCTTTACTGATATCATCAGGAGTAATCAGAGGATCTTCTCCTTTAGGCGTTCCAACGGATAATTTAGGGACAATAAGAAAATCCTGTGACAGTATTTGATAAACAGACATTTAGCTCGGCAGCACATGCAGCAAAGGACTTTTTCTGAACCCGTGGAGGTTTTTAGGTTAATACTGTCGGCGGAACAGGCTGAAAAATTTATAGGCACAAGAAGCTGATAGAACATGCTGCCATTAAGGTTTAGTTTGCTGCTAAACTGATCTGACATGAGAAGAAGGCTCTGTTCTCTGGCGTCCGTGCTCGCTCCACGATGCAGTTTCTTCTTGAGGCCGTTCAGGGCTGCAGAGAATAAGGTTAACAGAGCAGAGCGAGTCCCCGAAGATCCTGTCAGGCCAGGATTTCAGTTTAGACTAATTCTACTGTAAAGTCTTCAGTGGTGCAGCTAGCTCCATATGTTCCAGGCTTTTTTCAGAAAATAAGAATTGGGCGATATTATGATACATGACACATGTATCATGACACATGTAGATAGAGACCAGGAGAAGACTCGTCTTCAGGAATACATTTTACTGACACTATTCTACGAATCTTGACAGATTTACTACTTTAATTTGGTCTGATTTTCTTTGACACATGGCATCATGACATACGACGTGACAGACGTGCGCCATCATTATGCATCAAGTCTTCTCGAGTAAAGAATGGTCCGAAAAAGTAACAAAAGGATACGCAGTGTTTTGCAGTCGACTTCAAAAACCTTGACAACCAAATAATCCGATGGAGAGGAATCGTATTTCAATAGAGAGAAATCAGGCTGGGAACCGTGAACTGTGTGCTAAAGTGGGTGCTAGCAACTCAGGGGTAGCATGCTAGTTTGGTTCTTCGATGTTTGTTTTATTCATGTTTCATGTTTTAAAACATAGCGGATGTTAATCGTACGTATTAACGTTCAACCAGCAGAAGAACTGATGGAAATTCATGTTTGAAACAAGTCAAATGTGCGGTCAAGATGCATGTTGCTGCATTGTTTTGCTAGCAAACTAGCTAGCTATTTTAAGAGCCTAGATCTCGTTGTTGGTCGCACTGTTTTTTTTTTGTAAGAAGTGTAAGTGAGTTTGCACATAATTTTCTTAATCCGTGGCGTCACTGTTGATCTTTTTTCTTGGTCGTACGGATCGGAGAAAGCCCAGCTAGAATAAACAGCGCCAACACTAACGTTAACGCTAGCTTTCTGCTCAGTGACATAAACACCGCAGAGAGCAGATGTTAGTGAAGGAGCTGTGGATGTAAACTTTAACCTGCCACAACATTTACTGCTATTATCTCTGTGTTTTGAATCTTAACAGTTTGGAAGATGTATTTGATGTTATCATCCAAGTTTAAAAATGTTTTTTGTGTCAGTTAAAGATGCTAGCTGGAGCCTTTTTCTCAAAGTACAACGAAATCGTCTATTTAAAGGTAAATTCTGAAGCAATTGAGATGTATTTACCATGTATGTAATCCAAAAATAATAAAAGTTTGAGTTTCAGTTGAAAATGTGGTAAAGTGTGTTTTTATAATTATTTGTTTAGCACTTTGAGATGTTTTTAATAGGGAAATGACTTTGTTAGCAAACTTTATCAGTCATTCATGCTATTAAACTTCATTAATCTCCCTCATTTTTGGTCTTGGGTGACAATCATTTACAAGCTCTGTTATATAGATTTCAGCACAAAGGCAAAATAAATAATCACGGATATTTAGAAGGTGTTCATTTGACAGCAATGCATTATCTGTAGCAGTATAAGGCACAATTCTTGCACTACTTACAGATTAATGTTAATAGATAATAAATATTTAAATATACCACAAGATCAATAATTTCCTCAGCTTTAATCCGAGCCATATGTTGTAAAAATCGGTTAAGAAATGAGGGAACTAGCCTGATTTTTGTGGTTGATGTCTGCCTGCCCTCCATTGAAACAGCAGCGTTCTGCTGCCATGACTCTTTACATAACGATGGCGCCTACACGCGCACATCTCTGACTATAGCTGCGAATAGGAGAGGGCCAATCCAGTAATATATATCAATGCATGGCACCGAAGAACAGAAGACCAACAAATGTATACCAGCTGCTCATTTGGAGGCTGTTTTATCTTAATGTTCTTGCAGCTTCTTAAAACACACATTCACTCACAGAACTACTTCTGACTTTTTGAGCTTTTTTAGACTCGTGCTGGCAGTTTTCCTTTTGTTCCTTAGTTTTCTGTCAAATCTTATTCCTGGTGGTTTGTTACTTTTTACTGTGGTGCAGAGTTTGCAGCTTCAGTTCTTGATCTGCTCACCCACGTGTCAGAGTGTCTCTAGGACAGTGGTTTTCATGAGAGATGGTCCAGTGTGTTGGGAAATACCCATTTTCATTTTTCTAAAAGCATTTACGATCCCCAGGAACTCAGCTCAGTTCATCCATACAGACCCTGATTGAATACTTTTGGTAGTTTGGAATATGCAAGACCATAAAAGACTTTTTTCTTTGTGTTTATTTGATTCTATAAATGATTTTTGATAAGAATACCGCGATATGGCTGCAAAATTAGCTGCTAGCTCTGCTATTAGAAAGGTCCCGCCCCTTCAACTGTCTCTGCCAATCAATCTTGGAGGCTTAATCACATGTCATACATCTGCTGACCAATCAGAAGTGGCTAATGTTTTTACTTCCTTGTTCTGATGTTCTGATTTAGCTTATAAAGTCTCTCAGTTCTAAAAAAAAAAATAACAACTACAGTTTGAATACAATTGATTATTTTTTAGGCCTTCCAGTCATTTTTTTTTAAATGTAGCTTTTTAAAGTTTGCAATAATTGAATGGTAACAGTGTTACATAAAACTTTTGACAACAGCATATACAAGTACCTTTCAAAATAAAGTACATCCTGTGTCAAAAAGGTCCTGCTGCTGTAGAATAGCAATTATACTTTAACAACTAGACTTAAAATTATTCTAATAATAAAACAATCCAGTAATAAGTGTTTAAAAAATAGCTAATTTTAAGATTATATAAGTTTAAAAAGTAAATAAATGACAAAACCAACTAACAAATCTATTTTCAAATCTTTAGCCTTTTTGTTCAAGCCAAAAGAGCTGCAATGAAAGAATAAAAGAGGCTCAGGTAACAGACCCCAACAAACTACATTATTTTGTTTAGGTAGCACATTTTTTTTTCTGTGTGTGAGCACATGCTTCGCCTTTTTGCAAGCAAGTACCGAGTAATGTAGAGTACCGCACTCATCAGTAATCAAAGTTGAAACCCACAGGCTGGCTGAGTTGTGGCGGATCAGAGAGGACAGAAGGGAGCGTGTTCGAGTTGTTAATGTCTGAATACCAAGCAGAGCACTCTGACCCAACAGACGCCAGAGAGTCCACAAAATAACCATTCAAGTGTTGGGTTTGAGCTCAGTGAAGTTGCAGAATTTAGATTGTAATAGTACTTGTAAGGCGTCACTTCTGTTTCTACATGAGAACTCTTGTTACACAGTTAGACACTATCTAATACATGTACAGTGTTCCCTCGTTTATCACTAGGAATACAATCCATAATATGTGAAATCTGCAAAGTAGAATTACTGATGTTTTAAGGCTGTAACACACTTTATGCCCTTTTCTCAGACAAACATGAACATTTTGAATAAAACGTCTAGTATTACAGAATAAAAGAAAATGATCTGATCTCAATAGACATTAATGGAATTCTGGCCCAGCTGTATGTGTAGAGACTCTATAGAGACATAGCATGGTAGAGATTGATTGACGAGGTCAATAGCCAATGCTTAGAATATAATCAGGCCTCAACGGACGGTGTGTCCAGATGATTTCCAGATATCCAAGCCCTACTCATGAGTAACCCCGGCTCTCAAAACTAGCATTACGGCTCTGATGCGAGCGCAGTAGTCTTTATGCTACTTTAAAAGTGCGAGAGGAAATCCCACTTCAGACGATCACGTTCAACCTCTGCGGCACTGCAAATCCGTTTTGTTCAAAATTTTGCTGGACGCTACGGTTGAACCTCAGCGAATAAGGGGGGGATTACTGTACTTCCTAAATAAATGGTGGGTTATCGCGTGAACATACGTGAGTTTGGAGTTTTGTGAGGTAGGCAGCACAGCCTGTGGTTGCAGCAATCCAGTAGCCAATATGAGCCATCTGCTGTAGCTAGACAGCTCCTGCATCACATCTGAGCTGTAACGCTCGCCGTGTGAGCCCGGGAGGATTACCTGGTTCAAGTGTTCGAGCCAGTTAGAACATGTCAGAACAGGGTATGTTGGAAAACATGCAAAAATCAGCCCTGGAGTTACCTATCCCTGTAATATATGGATTATTGGAGTATGTCTTTATGAGCTTTTTTTTTTTTACAATGGTAAATGGTGTATACTTGTATATCGCTTTTCTAACTTCCTCAAAGGCCCAAAGCTCTTTACATTCACCCACTGATGGTGGCTCCACTGCTGAACACTGGTGCCAACCTTCCACCAGAGGTGGTTTGGGCTTTGGTGTCTTGCCCAGGGATACTTTGACACATGGGTGGGCAAGGCGGGATTTGAACCCGTGATCTTCAGATCAGGAGTCGACTGCCCTACCACTGCACCACAGCCGCCCCGTAGCCAAAGTATTTAACCTGTTAAATCTATGCACGAGCTCCAAGTGTTATGATATCATGTTTGGTCTTTGAAAGGATTTTTTTAAATTAATTATACGAAAAATATGAACATTTTACTAAGACTATTTAGGATTCTAAAAATGTAAACTTCGTACCACATGCGGAAGCGCCGCGGAACGGACGCCCTTGTTGACCTATGATGTAGTTCAGACACTTAGGGTCAATTTTAAATCTTTTTGTTCAGTTTAATGAGCAGTAACAGTAGACGGCATGGTTTGTCAAGCCATGACGTCTACTGTTACTGTAAACTATTGAAACCTCTAGATCTCAACGTGATATTTTGCAACCAAAGCTCAAAATTCCAGAGGTGGAAATTAGACTGTAAAGAACATGGATTCCGTCGTCCAAAAGCTCAACATTTAATTCTTATCTCACAAATTAAATTTCTTTTTAATCAGGTGAGTTCCAAGTATTTAACTCCATTTAATTCAATATATACTGACGTCATGAAGCATCAAGCCAGTACTGACGAAAATACCACACAAAGAATGCTTAAAAAACATGAAACTAAAGGAAGTCTTGATTAATTTATGATAATTATAAAATAATAAATAATACCAAAAAGGTTACATAGTCATAATTGGATTTAAACAGTGCCACACATAACACTAGAAAATAGCTTCAGAGATGAGAAAATGCATCATTTCTGCAGTTACTTGAACTAAAGCTGAAACTTCTTTGGGTTTTTTGGCAGAAATTCATTTAATTTTTTTTCTTTTGGTCAATAAAACCTTTAAAACTTGATTGATCCATGATGAGGATCATCTTTAGTGTTAGATGATGCTGCAATTTCTGAACAAAACAAGCACAGCTTTTGCAGCAGCAACAATTTAGACAGATTTGTGTGTCATGGATGGCTGAAAAGACAATAAAGAACTGATGCTTTTGGTTGGTTTGAATAGATTTTATGTGTCACTATAAGAATTTGCCTTCACCGTGATTGATCAGAATTATCTGGGGATGCAGCAAACAGGGAGAATATGTTGTGTTCTCGGCTAAAACTTCATCCTCCTTCTGCTTGATTAGATCCAAACAGAATGAGTGCACTCGAAAGCAGTTAATTCCATGACAAGCTTGTTCATTAAAGCAGCTCTCGTTTCTATGTGGAACGAGAGATTTCAGACAGACTTCTGCTGGTGTTTGGGGATGCCGTCAGCTCAGATGGATGCACATCATCCAGCTCATCGTCCTTTCAGCGATCGGCTGCAGACGAACGAACTCTGAGTTCTGCACTTCAAGGTTCTGCAAGGTTTGGCAACTCTTGTTTTTTGGTTGACTGAAGTTATTTGACCCTTTATTCTCTCCCACAGTTATTGATTAAAATGTGTTTTTCTGGGAGCTACAGAGCTTGTCGATTTTGAGGGATTTGTAAGTTTTGTGGTTTTCCTTTAACAATTAAAGAAGCTGCAAAAGCCTACTTTTTTATCTTATCACTAAAAGAAAAATGTCCTAATCTGTGGAAACACTTAATTTTAAACGGTCTCCTATTGAACTCGACTTGACCTTGATGATTGTCTTATATAAACTTCTCTTCTTCTCATCTTTGGGATAAGCTGACAGAGGGATAAATTACTTTGGGTGTTAGACTTTGGCCCTCTTCACTGATTTTGCTTGTAACATTGAAGGACAAAATGTTTCGGCACATCCAAACAGAAAAAGTTTGACTTTGGGAGCTGACAGGATTTTACTCTTTCTCGTATAAGGAAGACACATTTCTTGGCTTGAGGTTGACACAAAAGAAATAGGGATAGAGATTCAATTTCGTGAGAAAAAAAACCTTGAGAGCAGACTGGTTTTAATCAAATGTTTTGATTGAGTGACTGTCGCTCACCAGAGTATATCAGCTTTGGCGCTAGGATGTGTCACTTCTCTGTTGATCTTTACAATGGGGGTACATACTAGTTAAGTGTGAATGGTGTATAGTTATTTCTAGCTTGATTAAAGCTCAGAGCGTGTTTGCAGCATCCACATATACTGATGGTGGCAGAACTGCTATGCCAGATGCTAAAGTGACCATGGAGCAATGTGAGGTTCAGTGTCTCATACCAGGACACTTTGACAAAACAAACAAACAAAGCTAGAAAATAAAAACCGCCAAGGTCCGACCGCAACCAAAATAATAAAACCCAGCAATGTAAGACTGCTGAGGAAATAAAGGAGGAAAAAGAGAACCAAAGAAACCAGCACAACCCAAATTCAAAGACATGCTGCTCCTCAGCCTGGTTGAGCAGAAAGGCATGTTGGATGCAGAACACCAGCAGCAGCCATAACAGTAGACAAAACCTTTGATCAGAGGCCGACCGCTCCACCTCTGCACCACTGCTGCTCCTACTGCCTTCTACAAACTGAGAAATTAATTCAAAATAACTTTTGATATTTGGATTCTTTGGTCCACTTTCAGGACTCTGAAGAACTCTGCTTGTCTCTTTAAACAGCAAAGTCTCTTCCACAGCTAAACTTCTGTGATAATTTAATCTACCTGGACAAGCCCTCTCTCATAGAGTGTAAAAAATGTTGGTCCATCCTGGTCAACAATATTGTAATCTTGGTGATAAAGAATAAGACATAATGTTACGAGATGTAAAAGGTGTGCTAATTGCAAATGGTAGATCATGAACCGCTTGGCTTATACTACCTAAAGGACATTTTGAGCAGGGTTATTGCTTAATCAATCATGACCTCTGATTGGAGGATCGCAGGTTCTGCTTCTGCCTTGTCCACTCCTTAGGCAAGACACTAAACCTCACGTTGCTCTTGGTGGTTAAACCGGGGATGTGTGGCGTTATGTGAAAAGGGTCTATTAGAGATAAAATCAGTCAATATGGTCACACTGCTACAAGCTACTGCTTTTTATGCATACATTATGGGTTCTGTTATTATACATCCTGATTGAGAAAACTGGATCTAAAGATCTGAGTGGTGCAACATGAACATTAACTCTGTAAGAGTACTGGAATGAATGATCCCTCCCCTCTGTTGTTCCAGGAAGTACCCAATAGCTCCAAAAAGTCAAAATCCCACAAACGTCTATAGAAAAATAAGCAGCTGTAACTCAGTCAAGAAAGCTCAGTGATCTTTAAGAGCATGGAGTAAAGCTGCTTCCTCCCCATCTTTCAAGAACCAGTTCTGGACCTTAAGATTGAAGTCATGGTGAAGGCCATTTTAGGTGACATTTTGTGGAGGACAGTAACTTTAAACACCTTGTAGAGATTCTATCAACACACTTTGGAAAGGCCCTGCGTCCCCCCAGTCAGTCTGGAGGAGGATACAAAGCTTTGGAGATGATACAACATTTTCACGATATTCTGTTTTTCTAAATTGCTAAAGCTAAGATTTGACAGAAGTTTACATTTTAGATTGTTAAAATTTTTGTTTTCTCATCAATAAGGTCAAAGGTGAAAGAAAAAAAAACAGTTTCTTTCGTTGGGAGATAATTGGGTCTGAAGAAGCTACCTAAAGAGTTGGGGATGATTGTGAGCAATATCTCAGGCCGCCTCCTCTCAGGCTCGCTGGCTGACATTAGCTCTACATAACCACATTAGGGAGCCATAAACACAATAAGAGCAGGGCAAAGAGCATAAAAACGCAGAGCAAATGGAGGCTGGATGAGGGAAGCGCGGCAGCGAGTGTAAAGATGAGTCTCACTGGGAGCCCTTGAGGGGGGTGGGGCACACTGTGGGTCAATAGACCTCACACCTTGGAAGGGAACCGTACATGAGGTGCCTTTTATTGAGATCGTTCATTATGAAGTACAATAAGGAAGCTGGCTGCTCCTGCTGCTCCGGAGCCTCATTGATTCTGGCCTCTGTCACCTCCGCTTCTTTTACCTGGAGTAAAGACACACAACATGTTTCTGCACACACGTCCGGTGAAGAATCCAATAATCTGAGGTGAAGAATACAGCTGCTTCCGTTTCACTGTTCTAATCAAAATTCTCCGATACCACAGGAAACATGAGCTTTCACTGCTCTTGCTTTCCTCTTTAACAGCTAATGCCTGTGCAATTATGTAAAAAAAAATGAACATCTGCAAAGGCAGCACTCATCTCCTCCAAGACAGAAGGCTCGCTCTCGCATCGTCACGCTGAGGATTTTCAGAAGCATCTTCAAGAAGAGTTTTAAAAAAATCTAATTCTGTGACAGAAATGAGTAGCGCTGATGATGTGATTCTCTAAGAATAAACAGAAACAAAGCAAAGAGACTCACAGCAACACCTCTTTGTAACTGTAACTCACTATCAGTAAACAATTCACAAACACATCAATAAAAACACATTTTACAAAGCAAATCTGACAGAGATTAAACTCTTAGTTAATTGGCTCCTAACTTAAAATGTCCGATGTCTTTGGAAAAACTTTTTTCAGGTTTTAAGCAAATGATGATCAAAAACAACTAAAAGATCTTCAGAAACACAACTGTGTTAGTTATATTTATGTAATCATTCAGTCAAGCTCTAAAACCACTGACGATGGGGCCACTGTGGTTTTGGAGGAGAACATGTATCAATCACAAATTCACTGATTTAAATGGGTCGTATCATGATTTTCTTAAGCCTTTCACAGTAAACTATATCCATGTAAATGATCATGACTTACCATTGAAACACCAAAAAGAAAAAACAATTTTCTTAAAGCGGGAGTTATTTTTGTGAACTCTTTTCATAACCAGAAATAAAACGACTCGATCTCTGAGGCTCCGCCTTTCACTCCCTGAGGGTTCCACCCACCTCATGGCATCCTCCAGCATGTCACGAAAAAATGATTTTATTTTTAAATATGAATACACATACAGTGCAGCTTGGGTATTTATCCTCAACATTTGGTACAGACAGAGTGGTAATGATTAATAAGTTGATTTTGTGGTGAAATTCAAGAAAAAACAATAAAGACAACAACAGCAGATGAACATTTCAGGATTTATTGAAATGATGACATATAATCTCTGTATAAAAATCCTCTGCTTTCATTTAATTGTCTACCGTTGCTCAATAATCCATGTTTAAACCAGTGCTCTCAAGTTGTCGCTCGCTTTTCCACCAGGAAATAGTCTGCTCCCTTTATACGGCCATCTTCCCAATATCCCCGTCTGTTTGTGCCATTCTACGATACGTTTAGGATCCATCTCAACATGTGCAGCTTTCTCTCCAGCCCATATGCTCCTACGCCACCGCACAAAGTTTGAACGCTAAAGAATGTCGTTTCTTGGGTGTACTCACTGCTAGCTCGAGCTGTTAGCTTTGCAGAGAAAGTGTTAGCCTGGGGGCGGAACAAACTCTTCCTGAAAGGGACTGTCTGACGTTACATTGTGTGAACCCGCTTGTTTTCGTGGGTATGGGAGGGGCTGCTGTTGAGAGAGCAGATTTTTAGAGGATTACTCAGAAATACGGTTCTTTATAGTGAGGAATGAACAGATTAATACACTTAAAAGCTCAAAAAGTAGATTTTTCATGGCATGACCCCTTTAAAACTGAGTAATATTCTTCACTCATGTAGTAGTTGCTTGTTAAAAGGGGAATGAACTTAAACTTATCCCAGCATACAGAGACTTAAATAGTGAGTCACAAATGAAGCAGACTTAAAGTCCCACTACAATCCTCTTTTGATCTATTCTCAAAATGTTCCCAGTGGTCTCTCAATTATGATTGCGCCGTTTCTTTTTTTTTTTAGACAAAAGTGTTCATTAGAAATTCCCCACTAAATTGTGGGAAGGACTGGAGTAAACCTGCTCTTATTCCCCATCATCTTTTTGTTTACACGCTGAAACTGCTAGCTTATAACCCCTCACAACCTAAACATTAGCCGTGCAACAAAAATGTCAAGCAATATCAGAGCAATCCAGTCGTACAGTTTTGATCCAGATGGAACCTAAGTCGTACATCGATCCATTTGTCTGCAGGTGGATACATTAGAATCTTTAAGCCATTGGTTTGTGGTCCTCACACCATGTTTGCTGAAGCAGTGGACTGATTGGATGATACGGTCCCTTAAGAGTGATCCAGACTCAAACACTGACTTGGTTTAATGAAAAAAATACCATTGCTTAAAAGTATCATCCTACTTTCATGTTCATAGTATCATGAAAACTGGACCCCAAAGGCAGCACTAATCAATGCTGTGCATTGATGACCTGGACACTTCAAGGCGGCGCTCTGCGGTGGATTAAGCAGCGTCCGCCTGAATGCTAACTCTGCCTAGTGACCCAAGAGTAAAGATACACACTTTATAGGTGCTGTGCGTTCTGCATGCGCAAACTCCCAACATTGATTGTAACACATGAAGAAACAGTTTTGACACCGCTACATGTAGGGTTGGGCACCGAAGTTCAGGTCCAAGTAGCAACCGTTTGATTTTTGCAGTTCTACTGAAACCGAAAGAAGCTGCTTCAAACTGTGTCGCATTTCTGTGCTCAGTTTCATTGGTCTTTGGTCTGTTGGTCTTTGGACATGTATATCAATCTCTCTTCAGTACTTTGAAGTCCTAGCCAATCCCTTTGCCTTTTCTTGCGATAGTAGGCGGGCTCATATAATAGCACTGACGGGGCGAGCACGCGCAGCGCTTGAATGTCTGGCAGCATTTCACTGCAGATCACAGAAGTTTGACAGGTCACTGCGTTCCATCAACCAATCAGGAACTCAGCTTTGGGCACGTGATGTTTTCAGTGACCCGATCAGCAGGTCCAATACGAGCGTTTTGTCCTGTTGCAGAGTGGCGGTTCTCTAGCTGCAGACAGACTTCAGCCGAGCTAGCAAGCTCCACATACTGGGAGAGAGACAGCTGCTTCATTACTTTTTTATTTCTGAAATACCGAAATTGCCACAGATTAGGAACCAAAACCGATACAAAAGAACCGCTTTGGACCACCGCATAAAACCCAATCGGTGCCCAACCCTAGCTACATGTTAGCTCCCTTAAAAGCATTAGCCGCCTTAGAAGAGTTAAACGCCTAAGAAGTGTTAGCTGCCTTTGAAGGGTTAGCCGCCTTAGAAGCATTAGCCGTCTTAGAAGGGTTAGCTTCCTTCAAAGCATTAGCTCCCTTAGAAGCATTAGCCGCCTTAGAAGCATTAGCCATCTTAGAAACGTTAGCCGCCTTAGAAGCGTTAGCCGTCCTAGAAGCGTTAGCCACCTTAGAAGCATTAGCCACGTAGCCCTATTCACAATACTTTTACCTCCCAACTTTTTTTTGCAAAATGTTAAAAAAAACAGAATGACAGTCCCCCCACAAACCAAACATTGCCGTCACTGTTCTAACTTCCAACCTTGTCTGTAACACACACAAAAAAACACAGTTCAACATTGCTACATGTTAGCTGCATTACTGTATCCACAATTGCACCCAAACAAGCATTTTGACAGAGCGCCATGTACGTCTGACAGTCCCTTTGACCCCAGTAAACAAAGCCAAAATGAATCTGCATTCTGTATAAGTTCATAAGTGTCATTTATTGAGAAAAATAAGGCTTTTAAGTTAAATACGGTAAATATGCCTAATGGCTTAACCGGAACTGAAACTAAAATCCCTTGACATGACAGTGTTGAGGATCTGACTGGGAAATTTCAAAACTACAGAGTTTGAACAAAAACAAAAAGCAAACAAACATGAAACAGTTGTGCCAAAAACTAATTTAAACCTGATGCAACAATAAACTGGGAGAGAAAATTGAATGGATCATAAATTGTAGTTAAGATTACATAAAATCTAAACCAGCAGATGAAAACCCCAGAAAGCTGAATGAAGACACAGATCCTTACAAAATGAATTATGATGGAACAGCTCTTCAGTTACGCCCCCTGTGGGGCTGCATAGAAAGTTTGTCCTTAGATTCTCCAAAGATGTGTGCCTGTAGTGCAGAGAGGAGCAGACCGGAGTAGGTTTGTGTGATGGAAAGTTGCGTGCGAGAGCCCACTGTGACCCTCCTCGTGCTGCACTGCAGCGTTAAGCCATCCGCACTTAAACATCCCCAACTGGATGCAGTAATGAGTCAGTTTTTAACAATTAGCTTTCCTCTGGCACATTGTGCTTGTAATTAGCCTTGCTTGGGAAAAACAAACAATTAACCAGTCAGCAGAACACTCTAATTGGGATTAAAATGAGATATTACATCTATCATTTTTTAGGCAGATGATTACTGGGTGTTAGGTGGTTTGAGAAGGGGAGCATCTCAGCTCTTGTCAAAGCCCAGGGTGTGGTGCACAGCAACACGACGGCGGTGGTGGCTTTTGCGGCGGAAGATTGCACCGGGATTCTGGAAAAAGAGGAACTTGACATTTTAAGCTCGTTAGGTCGTCTTTTGTTCCGTTAAATCCGGAGCTCTTTCACCCGGGAGTCGTCTCGAGGCTCAGCAGCAACGCCGCCCTCATTAAAGCCATAATGGCGCAGAGCCGCTGGAAGAGTACAAACAGGTAGATCCAATCTGCTCCCCCCATCAGGGCAATGATTGTTATCAGTCTGGGTTGTTTACCCACAACAAAAAGCTATTCAGCGATTCATTCCAGGGGCCATGTTTTGACAGGGGAGGGGTGCATGGCGGAGTGCAGAGCCCCCCGCCACACTTCCAGTATTAATTAAAATGAAAAGCGACTTCCAGATCTTGTTTTGTTTTTTAGTCTCATCTTTCAGTCTCAGTGAGATGCTAATTAAACAAGCATCATTAAATCCCATTTCACTCCGCTGGAGTTTGCTGAAGGGACATATGGCCCAAAATAACTCTGGCATTTTGAAATATTCGTTCTCCCCCATCACAGTAAAAAAAAAAAAAAAGTTGATTTGAGAAAAGATGAAGGCCTGCAGGTCTGAGTGAAGATCTGCCTGAGGGGGACAGACAGAAGAGGAGTGCAGCATCAAAATGCAAACCGGACTCTCGAGTCAATCTTCTTACAGGATCTTCCATTTTGATCTTTTAGAGTTGCTGCTGTCAGCCAGACGTGAGCAGAACATGGAGAGATTCCTGACCACCACCCCCCAGCCGCATCGTCTAACTAGCCCCGCACTTTAGGAACAGTGAATGTGTGTCAATGTGTTTAATTGCCGCAGTACAGTAGCGCCATCGGCTAATCCATTTCAAACAACTGACATGAAAAGAGCAGATTGTGGATGAGAAGAGGCAGAAGCTTCGTTAGCCGCCGCGGCTTTGATCAAGTGAATTCCGTCTTAATTACGAACATTTACATTCACACGGTGAACCGCGGCGTGGACGGCGCAACTCTGTGGCGCTCATTACTTCTCAAAGTTGGCCATGCAGCTGCCAGGATCCTGCAGCATGGTGCAGTTTACTGAGAGAGCCATTAAATCTGAGTGGGACTGACAGCTTGGCGTTACAGCAGGAGGGGGCGGCGCCGATCAGCAGAGTGGAACAACAGCCTCCGCACAATCACAGATCCAGGGGTCAGCACAACACTGGCAGACGCACACACACATTAGGAAGGAAAATAAAGCTCCTCTTTGATTTTTGCAGATGTTGATGTGTGAACGTGACTCTGGAGTGACAATAAAAGAAGACCGAAGTCCCTTGAGGACAGCATCAAGACACAATTAAAGGACTCCCACTGCTTTATGAAAAATGGCTGAGTGTCACAGAAACAGTTCCCAAGGTGATGCTGACAAAATGCGAAATTGTTTGAGCTTCTAAGTTAATAAGATTTCTGGGTTTAGCATTAAAGAATGATCGCCTTATTGGGTAATTCCCACTGGGTCGAGGTCTTGCACTCAAAACTTCACACTTTCCTAATTAAATTAGCTTCAATAAAACATTTCCCTTTGTGGAATAGAGGTTTAAGGAGTCATTTTAACAATGATTTGATTCATATCTTACTTTATGGTTGCTGAGTCGATATCAGTTCCTCGTGAACGATCCGATTCACTGGCAGAAAATGGATTCAGGACATCTTTATTAAAAACTTACACCAGTGAGACTCAGAGATATATAGCTGGAACTGGAACTGGTGAAGTTTTCTACAACCCTTGTATTTCTTCAAGAGCTGTAAGCTGACTAAACAACTTGCGTAGGGACGAGAACGGGAGCATTCTGGACACAGAAACCCAAAATTCTGGTCAATGCGCTTTTGCATAGACTTTCCATTGAAAGTGGACGCTTGAACTCCAGTCGATGCAGCCGGAATACAGATTAACTTTAAAGGTCTTCCTCAGCTCCGATCAGCTTCCCATTTGTTGTCTTAAGACTGACTGATCCAGTTGGATCACTGCTTTGGTTTGTAGAACCAAAGGATAACACTTGCACCTCCTCCTAAAGAACTAATGAAACCAAAACTAAGTTCTGCACTCTGATCTGTCAGGAATTTAGTTACTACAACAAGAAACTTGTAACTAAACTTGAACATGGCAAAACCCCATGGAGAAACCAAAAAAGACGACAAAGAAAATGACCTTACATTGACGAACTGAAAACCAGAATCATCAATACTAATCAAGAAAGTTGTGGATAACTGGCAACCCAAACCTGGAATGACTTAAAGAGGGAAAACTGCTAACAGAACCTGACCAAAACCAAAAACCCAACTGAAAAAACCAAACTAAAGCGCTCATCAACAGCTGTGGCGGGTATGTTCCAGTGTCTGACAGCTGTGTTTGTCCAGTGAATTTACCCATTATACAGAAACAAAATGACACGTTTGCTCCAAATGGCTACAACAACAAAAAAAGCTTAAAAACAGGCTTTTAGTGACGCAAATACAAAACCAAACAGCATTTTTGAAGCCGGGCAGCTGCTGTTGGTGAAGCGGGCCAAAATTCTGCTGAACTTCACAGGTATAGATTCTATATCAGTGACCTAATTGATCATAGTGATGTATACAACGTTGGCAGCACCTATCCGGGTCAACCACCATACCAGCTCCTAAGATTTTTACCTAAACTCAAGTGTTGAAGAGGCACTTTGCAGTTATTAATGCAAACACTGAAACTCAGGAACGACAAATCAAAAGAAATAAACTTGTTTAAATACTTAAACCCTTTAAAAGTATCTTTATAATGTAATCCCATGTTTGATCTGTTCCTGTATTTGAAGCCAAAAACAAATGTGTGCACGGTGGGTTGGAAACACACACACTACACTTGGTGCGGTCTCTAAGTGAGGAACGCCGCAGGACGCTTCACAATTACAGCACTCGAGGCAGCCGTTAATCAAAGGTTTGGGCTGATTGTTTTGGAATCAAACAGCTTGGACGTGCAGACTTCTTCTGATGTAAAGACACTGTGTTTTCTCACTGACGTGGAGCTTCACAGATAGATAATGACAAGCGGAAAAGCCGCACTCGGCTCCTGGAGGCCTCCGACTCCTCTGATTCTTTCCTTTGATTACCGCGGTATAGAGACGAGTGCAGCGAAAGTCACTGAGCCAAACGTGCAGATGCCGTTCTCACTTGGTTCCCACTTTAGTCCGCTCAGATCCATTTCAAAAATGGGCAAAATGATGCCAACAACAAACACAGCCACTAAAACTCTGACCCCCACACAGACCTTGTGACTGCATCTCCTTGTTGAGCAGTCCGGTCAGCAGCTGATTCTCCAGAACATCATCTCACTCAGACCTGCAGCGCCAGCTGGAAACGAAGGTTTGCAGGTTTTGCTTGAAGAATAAGACAAAGTTCACGTCTTTCAAGCTTTAATGCACCTGAACTATTTGATCAATAAGTCTTTTCGAGTCAAAGTTTTTATCTGAACTTTTTTTTTTTAATTATAGTTTTGGAATCTCTCATCAAGTGCTTAGGTGTTACTGTAAAGTAAAAGCTCATAAGTTGCAGCTCAAATTGGCATGTCTGCCTCTTGAAAAAAACCTAAAACAAATTATGAATGATATGCACACCCAAAATATTGTTTTCCTCAAACAAGAACACTCTCAAAATCTTTATATATATATATATTTGAAAACAATAATTATAACAAGAAAATTTCATGTAAAAATATATTTTTTCCCCCCCTATTAATACCGTTGGTAGTGTTACAAGAATCATTAATTTTGTAAATATTAAAGACAGGCATATTCAAGTAAATTAATTATATTTACTGAACATAAATAGGTATTGTTGTCTTATATGTGAGTGTTCTTCCACTTTGTTGTTACAAGCTGAAAAAAAACCGACACGAAAGACAATAACACTGCATACTAATAAAAAGAGAAAATAAAATAAAAAAGACTGCACATGTTCCTGCTAAAACCAGTCGGCTGCAACGCAGAAATTAAACAGACCCGGAAGTGACCCAAACACAAATTACAAAGGTTTAGAAACAGTTAATTTGCTGTATACTCCTGACACAGACTAACTGGAGCAATAATCAAAAACAGTATAAAAAGGACAGCAGGTAGCGGTTCGATGACTGGGAACATAATACAATAAAAAACAATCATCTGTTAAAATACACAATTCTTTAAAATATAAAAAACAATAAAATAACAAATACCCGTGGTATCGAGCACCCACACCCAGTCATTCACCCTTTTCTTGTGATACCACAGCCCTGTCATAAAATATATCATTAAAAAATATCTAAAAAGACAGCAAAAATAACAAACACACAAACAGCCTGGGCCCAGTCAACCTGGCCACCCACAAGAATCTGGCACTGCCGAGCAGCTCCGCCCCTTCCTGATAAAAGGCCTTAAAGCCAGAGGCACACCCTGCAGGTGTCACCTGAAACACTAGAAAAAAAGACAATTTTTAATGGAAATACTCAAGTAAAAGTAGAATTATTTACTTACTGGAGCTCTCATCGGAAGACAGGGAATGATATATGCTCTTTGAATTCTACCAGCAATCAGTCAGTCAGGCGGGGGTGACGCCAATACGAAATGGGGCGATAGCTGCGCGGCCACAGGGTGGTGGCAGCTCTAATTTGACATAGGTAAATGTCTCCGGACGGCAGCCGTCAAGGTCAAGTGCCACCGTTCGCCCGCCGCCTGGTGTATAAAAAGTGAGCCACTCTGTACCACTGCTCACAATTGACAAATTGTGAGTCTTCCTTTTTGTATCTAAACAGGCTGTATAGATGAAAATACAGTGTTCCTCCGTTATTCGCGGTGGTTGTGGACCGGAGATCTCTGCAAATTTGCCAAATCCGCAAGTAAGGAGAACCCCCATTTCTGTCTCAACCCCCGCAGTCGAATAATCTCCGTTATTGATCCATTCTCATTAAAACACTACTGATCATGATTTGTAAACTTTATAAAGGAACATTGAAGTATTGCTCAACATGAAGAGTTTTTTTTTTCTTATCCAGAACAACAGACTGTGAACTTTTCATGAGGACTGTCACTATGTGCTTCCTCGTGCATCAGTTAGGTGCAGGAGGGCATTTCTATCCAGAATTTGACAGTTTCATCCACCGAAAAACACCTGCTCTGAATGATCCTCCGCAATTATTAGGATATTTTTGAGACCCTTCTGGGTCAGCTGATGCCATTTCTCCATGCAGGCTCGCTGTGAGTGTGCATAGTGGACGGGATAGTGTGCACTTCAACTGTGCTCGCCTCGTGGGAAATTTTCGCAGCACCTTCAGAAGCGTGGTTTTGGGTGTCTAAAAACGAGAGAGGCAGAGAGCAGTTGGCGACAAGTCAAGATGGACGATGTCAAATAAACTGTAGAAACTGTAAATAACCACAGCTGAGCAGAAGTGCCTGTTGACCGTCGCGAAAAAATACACGTCTGGTGTGCACTGGAGGTGAAGCAGATTCCGCGCGCACTCCGCTTCTCGGTACTTTCACGTGCAGTTTGAACCCGGTGTAAAACAAAATGAAGATATTCCCTTATGTAGCTAATTCCTTTGTCCACTAAATGTGAAACTAACTCCCCCAACTAAGAACGCATTGACAGATGAAAAAACAAGCTTCTCTTAGAAACTCCTCCTACCTCACACGTTCCCAAAAGCGTGCTGTACAATCAACTCCCAATTAATCTGTGGATGCCACCAGCAACACACAAAAATATCCCGGCTCAACAATAAGTTGTTGCTTTTAAATTTGCCATTATTGAGCTTTCATCTCCTTTACAACTGCTCTGCTCATTTTCCAGCAGCTCCACTTCTTACCTCAGCGGTGATCCGATTTCCCTTCAGGGATGCATAAAGCTTACCTTAATATCTCATCTCTTCCAAACTTGGGAGACTTTGATGCAAACTGGAACTTGTGAACACGACTGCATTTGCATTGATATGCAGGTTCTGACGAGCAGATTAGCACAACCTCTGCTCCTTTGTTTGCGCCTGTCAGGCCTTCTGAAAAGTTCCCCTGAATAATTTAGATTATCATACTAACACTGTCAACACTCATTCTTTTGTTTTGCCGTCGTCAGCATGGATTCATGCGGCGGCAGATAATAGTGGGATTTAATAAGTGTGTTTATGTGTGGATATGTAAGCTACTTTTTCGGAACCTGCTGCACAAACAACCACAATAAATAACATTTAAATACAGTAGATGATAAGAAGAGTGCACTAAAGTAATACTAATGCTGGATTGTGTCACTGATTGTTTTACCTATATCTATATATCCAGGGATGTGGACATCATTATACACTTCCTGTGTTTTGATTACAGCCTGCATACTCTGGTTTCAGTGAACTGATGCAGAATATCTGTGGTTTTCTCTCAAAGCTCTATTTGTCTGCAATGATAAGGAAGTTTGACTACAGTTTGTGAAAAGTCTTGATTCTGTGGAGACTAACCCATTAGGTCAACCGTTTCTATGATTGTTGCATGAACTGAATTTTTATGGCATCATGATTGGAAAACTGACTTGTTTTAAACCAAATTCTGGCCATTAAGATTGGTCAGTGACCAATGAACGGTTTTGCCACAAAAGTCTAGTCACTGAGAGACTGGAAGATCCAAGTCATACCAAAGACTCTAAAAATGGGACCCAGTGCCTCCCTCCTTGTCACTCAGCATTAGGAAGTTGGAGTGGGGGGTTGAACCACCAAATGCTTCCCGTCCACGGCTGTGTCTGCAGCTCACCCCTCCTCCAGGAGATGGAGATTTTTTTTTTTGCCACTTCTATTTACAGTGTGGCAACAATTTGGACATTAACTTTAACTCCCATTAACTCCCATTCTTAGACCAGCAGCAAGTCCATACAACGCCAACCTGCAACTTGTTATAATCTAGGCAGGTGGAGACCTAACCTTTAAATTATTAGGTAAAGTTTCCCCACCACCAACTTCCTTTTTTACAATGCATTACAATTTATTAGTGGCAAATACTACAAAAACATTGCTTCTTTAATATACTGCTCACAAAAATTAAAGGAGCACTTTAAAGAAACACATCAGATACATCAGATCTAATCTGAAGTTGGATATCTATACAAATAACCACAGGGCAGTGTCTTAGGAACAAAAGGATACCAAGTCTTTTAATGGAGATAAAAGTTTTCAGCCTACAGAGGCTCAATTGTGTAGACACCATAAAATCAGAGTGAAATGAAGATGTGGCAGGCTAGTCCATTTTTTCCAAAACTTAATTTCTGCAACTCAAAATGCTTTTCAGTATCTTGTGTGGCCCCCACCAGCTTGTATGCATGCTTGACAACGTGGCGGCATGCTCCTAATGAGACGACGGATGGTGTCTTGTGGCATTTCCTCCCAGATCTGTGTGAGGGCATCCCTGAGCTGTTGTACAGTCTGAGGAGCAACCTGGCGGCGCCTAATGGACCCAAACATAATGTCCCAGAGATGTTCTATTGGGTTTAAGTCAGGGGATGGTGAAGGCCATTCAATTGTTTCAATTCCTTCATCCTCCAGGTACTGCCTGCATACTCTTGCCACGTGAGGCCGGGCATTGTCGTGCATTAGGAGGAAACCAGGACCTACTGCACCAGCGTAGGGTCTGACAATGGGTTCAAGGATTTCATCTGGATACCTTATGGCAGTCAGAGCACCATTTCCTAGGCAGTAGAGGTCTGTACGTCCCTACATGGATACGCCTCCCCAGACCAACACTGACCCACCACCAAACCCGTCATGTTGAACCACGTTGCAGGCAGCATAACGTTCTCCTTGTCTTCTCCAGACTCTTTCACGTCTATCACAGGTGCTCAGGGTGAACCTGCTCTCGTCTGTGAAAAGTACAGGGCCCCAGTGGCAGACTCGCCAATTCTGGTGTTCTTGAGCAAATGCCAGTGGAGCTCCACGGTGCTGGGCAGTGAGCACAGGGCCCACTACAGGACGTGAGGTCCTCAGGCCACCTTCATGAAGTCTGTTCCTGATTGTTTGGGTGGAGACATTCACACCAGTGGCCCTCTGGAGGTCATTCTGTAGGGCACAAGCAGTGCTCAGCCTGTTCCGCCTTGCACAAAGGAGCAGGTATGGGTCCTGCTGAGGGGTTGAGGACCTTCTACGGCCCTGTCCAGCTCTCCCAGAATAACCATCAGTCTCCTGAAATCTCCTCCATGTTCTGGAGATTGTGCTGGGAGGCACATTGAACCTTCTTGCTGCAGCACGTGTGGATGTGCCATCCTGGAGAAGTTGGACAACCTGTTTAACTTCTGTAGGGTTAAAGAATCACCTCATACTGCCAGTAGAGATAATCATCAAGCCAAAATCAGCACGAGTGGAAAACCAGCCAAAAAAGATCAAGAGGGAGAAACTTGAAATGACCTCCACATGTAACACCAGTCCTGTTTGGAGGGTTTTCTAATTGTTGCCACTGAAGTGCACCTGTTGTTAATTCCATGAACACCAATACAGCTGAAATTGATTAACGAGGCCCTCAGCTGGAAAACCAACAAGAACATTATCAGACAGGTTTAATTCAATTCATGACAGGCCCAATAATTCCTTTAATTTTTGTGAGCAGTGCATTATTAAAAAAAATTTTTTTTTTATACAAATCATTTCATAAAAATGCTTTCTGCCAGGGCACTATCATCTATCAAAGGAGAGATCTGCGTCTCATTCAGTCCATGGACCGGCGAGCTACGTGGGAGCGTCTATGAATGAAGCGTTTTTGGGAACTTGTGGTTGGTGATTTTAGGAAGGAGCTCAGCGTGGTATCCGGTTGTTGGTCACATGTCTCATTTAATTCTAAAAAAGTATTTCCATTGCAGTTTTTAAGAAAATGTCAATTTCGATACGCCTCAAAAACCACTTCCTTCAAGTGAAAAAAATGTTTGTTTTGATGAATGCAAGTTTTTTCAAAATTGTGCTTGCATTAGGCACATTTTTTACTGCAAATCCTATTTGTGGAATTTCATAGTCAGTGGAAATGTAGCTAATGAAACTTTATTTATGTGGCACTTTGCAACACCATTAAGGTGCCAAAGGGCTTTATATTAAAATAGATACAAAGAAAATTTAAAATGGAGCAAATTAAGAACAAAAATGTAAAAAACAACAACATAAAACTATAAAAAGCAATGAAATATATAAAAGACATAAGAATTAAAAAATGAGTAAAGGAAAATAAGATGCCACTGATTAAGAATTGAATTTTAGCTGGTGTTGAAAACTGTTTGGGTCTGATATCGTCCACTGTTATGCATGAATATAATTCCATAAATGTGAGCCGACAACTGAAAACACAGTCAGCCCGGTGTTTCTGCTGTGACCTGGGCTCATGAAACATGAACAGCAAACATTCGAACATGTTTGACAGCCACAGCATGAGGTAATATGCAGCTGTATGCTCCAAACCATTGGAAGTTTTGAAAACCCAATAAAGGCAGTTACAATTTGCACTTTACAATGTATAAATTGTTACATAAAAATTGTGCAATAATAAAGCAAAATGGTATAGAATTTTACATGAATCTGAGCATCTAAGATCTCCTTTGTCCCAAGGTTTGATTGAGATTTCTGGAGTTTTGAGAATTCTTTTTTTATTATTTTTTTATTTAAACTTGTCCTATCCAGCAGTTGAGCAGACAGATAAGAGCTGAAGGCCTCTTATATTGGACAGACTTTACTGTTACAGTAGGGGTTATGAATCTTCAGACCAACGAAGCATATATTTGTGTAGACTCCTTTGTATTTGAGGTTAAGCCTTATTTATAATAATTGTGTTTATTTAGATTTCCTGTTGGACGATTAGTCAGAATTCAGCATTTTGTTGGCCTCTACTGGACTTCTAAAGATTCACAGTCAGGTTGGGCACACTCTGGAACAGGAAGTCTATGTCTGTCACGAGATCCAGTATGGATCTGATAGCTTGGCTCACTGAAAGGAACCAGCTCTTGCCTCAAGATTTTCGCACAAAAAAATACACACTATAAAGAAGAGACATGTATTATATATAAGGTGTTTATAAACAATGAAGTATTTATGATGCTTCTTTCTATTTGACTTCACTCACAAATGTCTCCGTAATCTTCAGTTGGTCCAGAATTCAGCTTCACATCGACCCGGTTCTCCGGCAGCTCCACTGGCTCCCAGTTCAGTTTGGTGTTTCTTGTTTACTTTCAAAGCCATTTACAACCTTACTTCTTATCTTTCAGACCTTCTGCACATCTCCACTCGATCATCTTCATCTATTCTCTTGTTTATTCCACATATTCACTTCAGCACCACAGGGAGCAGAGCTTTCAGCTGCTCTGGATCTCACTTCCATCACTTTATCTTCATGTTTAATCCTGTGTTTAATCCACAAACACATAAACATTGTCTAATTTTAGCTTCTGTTGAGGTTTTTGAATGATTTTGTTTAATTTATTGATGTTTTTGTCTTGTTTTTAAATGCTGTTTGAGGCCAGAAAGACACCCAGAAAAAAAATGTTTTATTAGTTGACCTAATACAATCAATTACCTTTATTTTATCATGATCTATTATAATCATAATGAATCTATTTTTTTTTCACTTTGGAGGAAAACTGGAATATTAGTAGAAAACATTCACATGCTGAGGGAAAAAAAAAGTAAAAAGAAAAAATAAATCCAAAACAAACCCTTTCTTACCATCCATCTATGCTCCTGCTCAGTCTTATGGAGGGTCATGGATTTTCTGGAGACAATCCCTTTTTCGGAATTCAACCCAAACCAGAAAACACAGAATTTCCTATCAAAAAGCACAAATATTCTCTTCACCTTTATGTAAAAAGTCTAATTTTACACCCAAACAAAATATTAAACATGATCAGATTTTATTAACGCTTTTGTATTTACTTGTTCACGATGACTCTATGGTTGGGAAAGGGACATTTATTTTACATTTTTCAATTACAATTTGCTAAAAGTCAAATTTGTGCTCAATTGGAAAAATGTTTTTACGTTACCGATGGAAATCCCAACAGAGCTTCAAACTTCAGTGCTTCATCACTTTTTCCTTGATGTCATTTAGACGGACAGAACAAGCTTTCAGTCTCACCTCAGACCTTATTGTAGCTTTAGTCCAATGCGTGACATCAGAGACGATCATAGTATGTATCTCTGTGGTCCATACGAATAGAATGCAACCCAAGTTTGATCCAGAAAGTTTTACTCATGAGGCGATAATGTTCTCAGTAAAGGTTTTTCACTTTTGCTGCTTAATGATTAATCGAAGAATCAATTTCTATTTCTATGATCCAACCAGATAGATCTGTCTAAGGTAGAATCGCATCGAATGCCATAAAAAAATCATGTAAGAAAAAAGAGATAAACCTATGATAAGTATTGGAAATGATGTTTATGTTGGATTATTCTGATGGGGAAAAACAACAGTGGGTTGAACTTTATCAAACTCAAATGTGAATGGATTTGACATTCATTCTTGTTTAGTTGTTTGTTTGTACACATATTTAATTTACACTTGATTATCTTGAAGAAAGACAAGAAATCTGGAAAACTTCACCAGTACTAGTACCAGGTTTTTTACTCTGAGTCACACTGGTGGAAGTTTTGGATAAAGATCTATTTTAGTTCAGTGAATCAGATTGTTCAGAATAAACCGATGTCCACTATGAATCAGTGTGGCAAACATAAATTAGGATATGAACCGAATTGCTGTTAAAATGAATTGTTACACTAACAACAATGTGTGGTCTCCTTTCTCAGGGAGTCTGTGTGCGGTGACTCCACCCCATCCTGCTCAGTCTGCTCACAAATCATTTAGTAGACCAATCAAGTAAAGAACGCAGACAGGTGCTGACTCTGTTCACTTTGCACTTACCCATCACTTCCATCTGCCAAATGTATTCCTGTCAGAACATCTTGTCTGACCTGTAAGACGAGGAGCGGCCAAATGACAGCCATTCACTTTGAGAAGTGTTACTGAGGAGCAGGAGAACATACAAATGTGTGAGAAAAGTCCACTCTACTGTTGTTTTCCACACCAGATGGTCAGCTTGTGAGTTCTGCTAATGCTGATCTATGTCGAGCTTCTCCAATTGGATTTAAGTTTGGCAAAGTTCTCATCAAGAAGGACAAATTCAGAGGGGGATAAATACATTGTTCAAAATTCAGTTTGTTTCCAAAGTAAAAAGAAAAAATCAAAACTTCCAAATACTGTTTGAAAATAAAAGTTGCAAAACGTACAAACCTCAAACGTCCATTATGGATTAATGTGGCATATGGAGGCAATTACTACAAGGACAAAGATGATTAATCAGCACAGAAGCACACAGGTTCAGTAGATTAGTTAGAGCATTGCTAATTCCCTTTGGCTCGGGGCCCGTTCTTTGTTACGGCAGTCTGACGAAAGGCTGTAAATTGATCTTGTTAGCGGTCCCCAGTCTGAAGGTTTTGATGTAAGCATCTGCAGCCGCCTCCGTGTCCCCAGTCCAGCTCCCTGCTGGGACTCCCTGAATGTCAGAGAGTGAAAACAGTTATTTGCAGCTGTTTTCATTTGTTTGGCTGGGAGGGGTGTGGCTTGAACTAATGGTTTTGGTTTCAGTTGGATGGAAATTAAAAGCTTTTTAAAAGCACTTGCTGGGGCTTTTTGTTGATCAAATGTTGTCTCAAAAAGACGTCAATCGTCTCCGTCACGCCTTTGCTTGATTATTGGTTCATTTAAAGATAAATGCTGCTGTCACACAGTGCAATGATTTTAGGGTTTGACACTTCTAGATTGAGTTTTTTCTTCTGAATATATCCAATGTATTTCTTGTTCTTGTCTTTCCTTCTTTTCTCAAAAGGTCTTGGGTTTTGCCAGGCCACACTTGTAAATACGAATGTTGTTCTTAATCGGTCCTGCCTGGATCAATAAAGGTTAAATCAATTTAAAAATGTATGCAGTAATATATTAGGTGCCTCTACCTCCTCACTACACCGTGTTACCCTCGTTCCAACTCTCTGCAGATGTTCACCTCTTCTGTTTCACAGTTAAATATCTTTCTCTCCACTCTCAGTACTCATATGGGAAGTATTGATGAAGAAAATGGAAACGCAGTTTGGAGGATTATTTTTTTCATTTTATTTAAGAGACAAGTAATGTGAAAATGAAAAAACATTTCTGTTTATGCGTTTTAATTTTCACATTTGATATTTCCAATTTAATTTTGGTACAAATTTATTAGAAAACTTTTTGAAAATGAAAGTCAAATGCCCCTTTCTCTACCATTTTAATTATGTATTGAAGAAGAAAAAGAAAACTCTGTTTGCAGAATTACTTTTTCATTTTATTTAAGAGAGAAGTAATGGAGGTACGTTGAGAAAATGAAAAAAAAAAAAAACATTCCCAGTATTGACTTTTATTTTGAATTATGAGTCACAAACACTTCCATAGACCAGAGTTCACTTACCAGAGTTCAACTTGGAGAAAAGAAGTTTGGTGGGAACCGGTTTTTTCAAGTTTGATGTATATTTTTGTTCGCATTGTCTGCTTCTCTACAAAACTGTGCTGTAGTTTCAGTGTCTTTCTAGTCTCTGAAACATCTCGGTGATTATTTGGATCAGACAGGTTTCACCATTGAGAGGAAATACAGAAAGGATAAGTGATGATCTGTAAAGCTACGTTCACACTGGGCCTGTGTTGAAGAATTCTAATCAGATACTCATTAAAGCATTTTTATGGTGTTCACACACGTCAATACTAGTGCTGCCACAAACGATTATTTTAATAGTCAACTAATCACAGATTATTTTTTGATTAGTTGACTAATCGGGTCATGCGTAGATGTAAAACACAAATCTTAACCATCATTAGCTTAAACTTGAAATGTTTAAGCTATATGCTAACTAAAAATAAAGACAATTAGAATGATAGTTAATTAACCCTTTATTGAATCATGCAGCTTTGTTCTTTCTTTTGTTTCTGGCATTAAAACAAGACTTAAATCCGATGAGGTCGGCATCTAAAACAGAGGAACTATTTTTATGTCATATCTATGTTTCACATATGATGATTGCGTTCAGCACCGTACTTTTATGTCCTGTATTCCTGCTTGTTTAACCTGATTTCATTCAATAAATATTCAATCGTTGTTCAGATCTTATTTCTTTTTTGTAGTAAAGTCGTTTCAAAGGGTACGAACAGTCTAATGTTGAGAGACTGATGAATTAATTATTACTTTATTGATTAGAGGTAATAACTAATAATTAATTAGTAATATGTTTTATTCATTATGAAGATGATGCCTGAGGATAATTTTATTACATTTTAAATTTAATAAAAGAAAAAAAATTCAAATTTAGGTTATAGTATTTGATATTTATCCGTTTCACGCTACAACTACCTCTACCTTTTTCTATTACACGTCTTGCACAACTGTATTTTTACAGACTGTAATTCTGACTTCTCATTTGTCACAATTGATATCCTCGGTCTGTTTTTGAGCTGCTTGAATATTGTTACAATTTACAACTCTAATAATAATACTTAAATGGTTCTGATTTAAATTCAAAAGCTGAGACTCACAAAACAAAGTTTCCACTAGTGGGAGAAACTTTTTTTTCAACAACAAAAAAGTCTAAAACTGAAGGAATAAGTAAAAAATGACACTTTTACTTTTGCACAGAACAAAACCATTTGGGAGGTCTGCAAGGAGAGCAGACCAAAAATCAAGTTAAGAATATAAATAAGTAAATCAAAATGCGTGTTGATTTTATTTGAAATTTGAGTGTACCTTAATTACTCTAAGACACACAAAGATGGATACTAAACTGTAAATCTGTGCATCTCACTTCTATCAGAGGCAAATGCCAATCGTTGGATTTGACTGCTTCTTTTGTTTTGTTTGCTTTGTTTTTTTTTTTTGCTTGAATTTTAAATCTAAGAAGCAGCACTAACAGAAGTATCAAATTCCAGAGTAGCCAGAAACTGAGAAGTTTTGTCATATTCACTTAGATTTTTGCTCCAAACAGCATAAATTTAAGGTAAAGGAACCAAAATGATTAAAAAATTAAACTAAATCCTGAACTGGTCAAGTTTTACATTTCGACACAAAGACTTTACCCATCATAAAACCAAACTTTAAGGCAGGACTCCCAGAATATTTCCCGGATCACTTCTCAAGTCTGGGGTCAGCGAGTCAAACTGTAACTCACAGAAGACACTCGAGCTTCAACATCTTCCGCTCTGACCACATCAACCACAACACATTTAGATGCTGTCATATTAGAAGAATGCATCATGGAAAAATGGCTTCATAACGTTTACTATTACTGTTAAGAAGTCAAAGTGGGTTCAGCTGCTGCTCACTCCTGCAATGTTTCACACACAGATTAGAGACGAGTTTACAGGTTGTCGTGTCTTTATGAAAAGGAACTGACGTCTTCATGCATCATCACTACTCACATCCGTGTAATGTGAAAGATAAAATTAATCAGTGCCAGTAAAAGTGAGTCTGTGTTCTTCATTGTGACTGGAGTCTGCTTCACTGAAGCTCATAATCAGAATGTGCAGCTCTGCTTTTCTCTGCCTGTCATTTGGCTCTAACGTGCCTTTGTCGATATAATAACACCCTCTGCTCAAGTCCTCGTTTATTAAGTAACTCAAATAGAAGCGTGACTCTTAACTCAGGCTCCGGTCACGAATACAACCACCACTGCACGGTGAGGAGGCATCAGCAGAATCTTCAGGATTTCATGTCTTCGCCCTGTTTTCTTGAAAATTGTTGGTGTGGTAATGAATGTAGTCGACGTGCAGATTTGTCTGCTTTATATATAATTATTAGGCAAGGTAATATTCTGACTATAATAATCGTGTGCAAACATCAAGCCATGTAAACTTGAAGGGGTATTGAATTCAATGCATATCAGGTTATAGGCATTTGTATAACTGACTCTGACAAGTCAAAAATTGTTCTTTCTGAAGGACTCTTGAAATATCCAAGATACTGGGGCGTAATCACAGAACTATTGAGTGTTTTTTTTTTTTTTGCAAATTGTCAACGAGGATGCAGGAAATGTGTGGAGGAGAAAAGACGCAAATTAACTGCAAAGGATTTGAGAAGAATAAAGCATGAAGCTAGAAAGAACTACCTTTATCCACCAGCGCTGCCATATTCTACAACTGCAACCTACCTGAAGTATCAAGAAGTACGAGATGTTCAGTTCTCAGAGACATGGTCAAAGGAAGAAAAGATGCACAAGTTGAAACATCAAGAATGGGCCAGGAAATATCTCAAGACAGACTTTATTAAGGGTTTTGTTGGACTGATGAGATGAGAGTGATGAGATGGACAAATGGATCAGGAATGGACTTAGAGCTCCACTTCGACTATGAACTTAAGATCAACTCTTAGACCTACTGCTAATTTTCTTTAAGCAGTGGAACAGGAAACAATCTGCAACTTTCAAGAAGACACTCATTTTATGCAAGACAACGCTCCATCACATGCATCAAAGTACTCTACTGTGTGGCTGATTATAAGGCCTTGAAGATGAAAAACCCATGACTTTGGCCCCGTTTTCACATGACCTAAACCCCTGTGAGAACTTTAGGGCCCTTCTTAAGAGGGAGATTTACAGTGAGGGTAAACTGTACACCTCTCTGAACAGTGTCATGGAGGCAGTGGCCACAAAGATTTGATCCTGAGCAGATCAAGAAACTGATTGACTCAATAAACAGAAGGCTTTTGTCTTAAATTGAAAAGAAAGGTGGCTGTATTGGTCATTGAGGTTTTTCCTTTTACATTTCAGAAAGGTTTATTTGTAAATTTCTAAGTTTGGATGTTATTCTGACTTTAACAGATGAAAATAAACAAGTGAAATGGGAAAATCTTTGTTTTTCATTGAGTTGCATAATAATTCTGCACACTGTTGCCTAATAATGGAATAAACCAAAACTTCACTTTGACTTTTTGAATATTTAAGTTTTGGGGGTTGTTTTCATTTTGGATTGACCAAATGCACTGTAGTGGTGCAGAAATAAAATTAATCCTCAATACCTATTGACTGTGCAGACGATGTAGACCCCCTGGCTAGCGGGCAGCCCAGCCGTCACCCAATTTTGTTATGGTGTCACTGGACTGCCACCACGTGACAGCGAATTGTGCCCAGGCAACTACACACTGATGTCAACTTTTAGAGAAAAATTGTCCAGTTGCCGTAAAATTGTTACTTTTTTTTTTAATTTCCGCGGTCACCGCAGAAAATTGTAACTGCCACCTCCTGATTATTCCCATGGCCACCTGCCAAATCTGTTAAAAAAAATGTGCGTGTAGGTCGGTGTGTGGTTGCGTGATAAGTGAACTTAGTCTTAGTGTTCCAACTTCACTTGACCAGCTCAATGACCTTGTGGAAGAGTGTCCGCCCCAAGACTGGAAAGTTGTGAGATCAAATCCCGGCCCAGTCATACCAAAGATTCTGGTTGACACTCAGCATTAAGGGATTGGATTGGAAATGGTTCCCGAGCTCGGCTGTGTCTGCAGCTCACCGCTCCCCCAGGGAGTGGGTCACAAGCGGAGAATGGGACTTTAACGTAATGCAAGGGACTTTTTTTGTTTTCCGAGAAATTGTCCACTTTGGCAGCTTTCCGGATTCATCTCCGTGGAACTTTCGTGCCAGAGCTGCTGCTGTGATTTTCGTTCATGGCCCATAGGGTCTCTGGACGTCCTCAGCTCTGTGCAGCTGCTCTGATGTGGGACAGGGATTAGAAGCCCTGATTTAATTGAGTTTGAACAACTGCACATCTCTGTGGTCTTTTGGGGAAGAAAGAGAGAAAATGGAAGGGATTAGAATAGAGGGAAAAGGTACCTGCACTGACTTTGAGAATACAAGAGAGAATTCTAATTAAGACATCTTGAGAGACTTCTAAGCAGAGATGGAGCTGTCTGTTCTGCTTGTTTGAACAGAAAACACCTTTTAAGCACACAGGGTGCTTTTGAAAATCCAACAGGCAGCTCATAAGCCAACATTTGAGCTGGGATGAAGTTTAATGTCTACAGAACCTGAACACAACATTGTTCCGGCAAACACTGGGCTCCGGCAGTGCTTCAGTCATTCTCCATTCATGAGCCTCATCAGGGAAAGATAAGGAAAAAGACACAGTATGATGCTGGATATCTTTCAAATCTAGGGAGGAACTCCTTCAGAATCACTCAAGTAAAGAGGGTTTTGACTCTATATATATAAAAAAAAAAAATTTAGTAAAAGTAGCATGAGACATAAAGCCTAAGCCACATGCACTTGTTTGAGGGTTGACCCGTACGGGTGCTGCAGGTTTTTGGGTTGTCCAGGCCTGTGGAGGGTTGTAGAGAGGAGTGCTGCATCATAAGGGAATGTCAGGACTGTGAACTTTGGTTTGAGTTTTTGTTAGTAGTTAGGATCTTTGGTCATGTTCTGTTTAAAAAAGGCCCCTCAAGTCACACCAGTTTCAGGCCCACAGCCGTCTTAAATTCAGTTAATTGCCCTCAGCCTATTTAAGTGTCTGGTTTTCAGTTCTTCCCCATCAGGTTATCTACTCTGTTTTGTCACACCTTTGTGGTGCCCAGGATTTTGTGTTAGGGCCCCTATAAAAATTGTTTTCATGTTGCCCAAAATCTCTAGGCGCCCTAAATCCGGCCCCCTGAACAATATCAGGGACGTTTATGATTCCATATTATTTCTAGAGCCGGGAATCGATCAAAAAAATTAACTAATTAATCGCCAACCTGGGAAAAAATTAATCATGATTAATCGCAATAACTTTTATTTTGTTACAGTATTTGCTGACTTCTTATTATCTGCAAACAATCACAATATAAAATCACACACAAAACTGTCCATTTAGACCATTTTCAAATAAGGCTGTCAACCAATTAAAAAATTAAGATTAATCACTATTTATCACAATGTTTACTAGGTCAATTTTATGACAATATGCAGCTTTTGAACAAAAGCCAAAATCGGTGAGGCAAAACGGAGGAATGCTGCTCCTCAAGATGCAATTAATTTGCGTTAATGAATATTAATGCGTTAATTCTGTTTGATTAATCATGTGCGTTAACGCATTAGTATTCACGGCCCTAATTATTTCTTTCTCTTACAAGGTGGATTACCAAAACACTCCACGCATCTGCACCTGGTCCGGGCCTTCAGTCAAATTTTAGAAGCCTTTATGGCCCACGAGTCAAAAAGTTAGCCTGCTCCTGGTCTAGTGTGAACACTGTATGCTAAAAGTAAGCTATGCCAAGTGTGTACGAATCATTTCTTACACTTATGTGTTGTTTACTTGTTTACTACGCCCTGTCGCCTGCAGCATGCCCCTAGATAAAAATGTGCATGAATATTCTTGCCTGACGGGCTCACCAAATGGTCTAATACAGCTTTAATATTTTTGGCGGGCCACGTGCGTGACCCCTATCGTTTGCCCATATTTCAGGCATAACCTGCCAGTCCCACGGAACAACCTGGCCTCTGGACAGAGAATATTTTACCTGTTCAGAAAATAAAAAAGGAGACAATCACAACATATCTATCCATCCGTTTTGTTCCGCTCATCTAGAACCGGGTCACGGGGGCTGCAGTATAAGCAAAAATCCCTAGAATTCCCTCCAGCTCCTCTGGGGGGACCCCAAGACGTTCCCAGGCCAGCCAAGAGAGTAGTCTCTCCAGCGTGTCCTGGGTCTTCCCTGAACATGAGCATTTCCCACTGGAAGTCGGGATCTCGATCTTTCTGTCATAACCCAGAGCTCATGACCGTAGGTGAGTACAAGAACAAAGATGTTTTCCCCCTCTGCCTTTTACAAAGGACCTTTCGCAGCGGTGCACTTTAAAAAAAAATAAAATAAAAATCTTACATTCAATGAAAAAACAGAATACGGCTAACAAGTTTAATTCAGGAACAATGAAAACAGCAGAAAATCAAAGTATGAAAAGTGCTTTACCTGAATGAATGACAGATCTGAGGCCTTCTCTGAACTTCTTTCATCACTTTTTTTGCTCCAAACATCTAACGTCTGTCTGTAGTTTTTTTTACTGTGAGAAAAACTATTGAACATTTTATTTTTCCTTCTAATTTTTTTTCCTTGAACAAATAAGAGACATTCGGTCCACCTCTATTGTCGTGGGGGTCAGTGTCGAATTCAAACAGATCTGTCAAAACTACAGTCAGTGAAACCCAAACTGTCTGTGTGGGCTAGAGCACTGAGAGTGAGTAAAAGAATAATTCTTTACTATCTGATGGAACATGCTGCTGTGGAGACGCAAGAGATCAGGATAAAAGAAAAGCAATAAATAAAAATGTATTAAACAAATTTTCTTTTTCACATGTAATAAAATTTGAAGATGAGCATCACTCTCTCTGGTGAAAAAAATGGAACTCAGTTTGTTGCACTGATGACTTTATTCTTCTTCTAGTTAGAGAAACAAGTATATATATTTATGCGTGCATAATTCTTCATTTGTGCTTAACTTTGGATTTGTGTGTATCTAATTCTTGATTTGTAACACATAATACATTTTGTGCACAAGTACAAAAATTAAAAAATACCATTTACACACGGACAAATTAAAATGACAACAGCTTGAAACTAACTAACACACAAATATTTAAAATTTACGCTTGAATCGCTTGTTATGCACACACGAAACCTCAGCTACGCATGAATATGTGGTGAGACTTATTTCACATCTCAATGATTTGTCTGTGAGTGATGCGTTTAAATACTACTAGAATGCTAGGTCATCAGAGTTTTCTTAAATTGAAAGATTGTCTGTCTCAACGAGTATATAAAAAATGAATGCCAAGAATGCTTAATTTCTTCTTAATTGTATGCACACATAAATCTATAAATTTATTTTACTTTGTTTCTTTGGTTTGCATGAGTTTAGAACTGCAGGGAATCTAACCATGTCCTTTTCAAAGAAACAGCTACAATACAATGTCTCTCTAGCAGGAAAGTCTAACAAATACATGTCACCACACAATGACCTAACCTATTGCTGATAACATTTGGTGCCCAGCAGGATTGTGCTGTGGATCGTGCAAGTGACCTTTAATCCTCTACGGACAGAACATCTTTGTCTGCCCAAGCAGATAAAGGGTCGGAATAAAATGAATGGCATGAATACCTAGCAAAATAAGATGAAAAAGCTTAGAGCTACTATGAGTATATGTATGTGTACGCACACAGTTCTATAGACACATAAACACACACCAAAGGATGGCCATAAAGAGCGGTCCAAGTGCCTCATAACTCCCAGACAAGCAGGTCTCCACATTACTGTCTAACTCCATCAAAATGTTGCACTGGGGAAATAAAAACAGACTGTTTTTCAAGCTTGTCTTTCAGCTAATTAACCAACAGGAAAAAACTGTCTGGGAAGCAGGCAATCCTTTTAGCCCTCAATGGTTCCATGCGAAGAATCGCCAGCCATTACTAAGTGAGCCATCAACACTAGGTAAAGACAGTGGAGACAAGATAAAGAAAAAATATAAATAACAAAGAAAAAGACTTTAGTTGGTGGGAAATGTGTCTAGTATTTCCTACATCTGAGCTGCTTCTGTGATATGTGCTGTTATCTGATAAATAAAATTTGTCCCTTTTGTGAAGATACGTTTCTTTTCCATCCTGTTTGTTCATGTTTTGTCTTACCCCTATGATGTCACGCTCTTTTATTTACCCCTTTGTTTTAAATGGTAGATAGCAAATCCTTATATAGCGCTTTTCTATCTTCCTCGAAGGATCACGGTGTTTTACAGTCACAGACCCATTCACCCACTCACTCACACATTCATGCACTGCTGGCGGCTCCGTTGCTGGGCGCTGGTGCCAACCTTCCACCAGAGGCAATGTGGTGCATGGGTGGCCAAGGCGAGAATTGAACCTGCAATCCTTTAATCAGGAGTTGACCGTCCCATCGCTGCACCATGGCTGCCCGATGTTTTATGGCTTTGAGTTCATTGATTGATGTTTAGGTTTTTTGGGTCCTTCATCAACCTTCTCTAACACCCTTACTCTCGATTGTCCTCATGAATTAATCGTCTTTTAATCCATTTTTCTAAATGCAACTGTTCCCTTCAGCAGTTGTCTGACCTACATTGTACCTAAACACCACTACCCTTTCTGCAGAATGGTTGATTCTAAATGAGGGAAAATCAATGTCGATCATTCAGGCCGAGCCAGGCTTGACCCCATACATAAAGATCTGGCCAGGAACACGTCAACTCCAGACAAGAGGATGATGATGGATGATGCAGACATTTCACATAAAGGTGTGGTACAGTCTAGCCACAATCCACAACCAAAAGAATTCAATTGAAATACAGAGTAAAACAAAGATAAAACAAACTCAACTGGGCGAACTCTTGGTCTCACAAATGAATATTGCCAAATGGACAGTAACCTCAGCTGAAGACAGAAGTGAACATTAGTGAGCAACATTTTGGTTTCTTGCAGAGACAGTGAATCGCCAATGTAATATTTGCTTTGGCGAAAGCTGTGGTTTATGAGGAAGTCTGGAGTGACAGAGAAGAACATTGGAGTTATTCAGGATTAGGGTTGGACACTGATTGGGTTTTATTCGGTTCCAGTGCCAAAGCAGTTCTTTTCTTTCTGTTTTGGTTCCTACTCTCTGCCAATTTTACTACTTCAGTAATAAAAAATATTACAAATTTACGTCAGAAATTGAAGCTTTGGCTTTCATCGTTATTTGATGTGCTGGCTCTAAATCAGAGCTCCCCAACCTCTAAGGTGCAAACCGGTGGCCCGTGCCTCTTTCGCCGTGCAGCGAATTCGCTCCTTGCCTCCTGTCAAACATGTGATCCGGAGCTAGATGCCGCAGCTGCATGTAGATGTCTGTGTATGACACACTTACAATGAATGGAAGACACAGATGGTTTATTTATTGTGAGGAGTTCTACCAAAAATCAGCCTCTTCCACGGTGTTTCTGTGTCTCTGTGACTGAGTTTGAAAACTGTCACACATTAACCCAAGAGGGGGGAAAAAATAGAGGACCTCCTTTTTTTATTGTCTCGATTAAAATAAGGAAAAAATCACACGAGCAGGCTATCTGTCGGCCGGCGAGCGTACTCCACTGAAGTCCAGGAGGCTGGCTGGAGCCGGACAACCGCCGCGGAGTGATAGTCTGCCAATGTGTCTAGAGTGAATCCCGCCTTTCCTGAGATGAGTTCTGGTAAAATTGTGTGGCTCCAGCGGTTTAAGAAAATGGATGGAAGTTCTGGACAAAATGCTCGGATTGGATTAGTATTCTACCTGCTGATCGAGTCACTGAAAACCTCAACGCTGAGGTCCTGATTGGCTGATGTGATGTTTAAACTTCTGTGACCTGCTGTGAAATCCAATCTGCCATTTGAGCACTGCGCGCTATCGTGTTCGCCCCTTCAGTGGTCTCAAATGAGCCCGCCCACCATTGCAGGAAAGGCAGAAGGATTGGCTGAACAGAGTAGAAGTGATTGAAATGTCCTAAGACAAACAAACTTTCAAAGTAACCAAGTATAAAACTGAGGAACTGACTGCAACAGCTTAATTCGGTTTCGGTAGAACCTCGTAAATCATGACGGTTCCTACTTGGAACCAAATTTCGGTGCCCAACCCTATTCAGGAGATGGGTGAGAGCTAGATGACAGTAGCTGAAGAGTCGAAGATGGAGGTGGGACTGCACCAAGGATCAACTTTGAGCTCCTTGTTTGATGATGGACAGACTGACAGATGAGATTAGACAGGAATCTCTGTAAATCATGATGTTTACAGGTGACACTGTGATTTAAGAGCAGGGAGCAGGTGGAAGAACATCCAGAGTCTACCCTTGTGTGGTTTAGGTTATTTTGTTTATTGTGACGGCACACTGGTTAGGTTAGCGGGTAGTACAGTAGGAGGGGTCCTGCTTTGATATCCATTTTTTTGATCATCCCATCACCTATCCGTTTGTCTTGGTAGCTATTTCACTATGTTATTGTGGTTATTAGCTATGTTACTCACTCTTTTTACCTTGTTTGTTGTAGGTAACAAATATGACTTGTGTTTATGGTTCTTTCTGCTATTTTTCTGGAGGATCCTATAGTACAACAGGTGTGTTTCAGAAAAAGTTTAAAACTAGCAATAGAAATAGTAATTCGAAGGGTAAAACTTTATGATAAAATGGAACAAAACAGCTGACATGTTAAGGTCTGCTACAGGCTTGATGTATTCACGATTACTGTGGCCTCATAGTCAGAGCGACACCAAAATAACCAGAATTTATTGACTAAAGTTTTCATTCCACCTGCTAAATCCAGATATTCTGCTGATGTCATTGAGCATCGCCAACTGCAATGCTTAGTTCTGCCTCAGCTTAAAACAAATGATGCAGTTTATCTTCAATTTAAAGGAGCCAAAGGTAGGACAGTACCTGTTCAAAATAAAAAAAATAGGAAAAAAAATATAACTAATGGGTCCCTTAGAGAGTGCATGACTCATTAACTTATACAGCACAGTGTCCTGGACACACACACTCATGCGTACACACACAGCCCTGCTTAAAGCCTGGTGGTTGTTGTTTATCATGACCACAGCGGTCCCTGGTGAGCCTCGGCTCCCCCTGTACAGAATGTTAGATAACAGCAGTTAAAACAGGGCAGCCATCGGCGTGCATGCACTGACAAACACCGGCTGCATTAATGGGGGTTTGCTGCTGTAAAGGCTGTGCTCTCTAATTAAAAGGTTTCTCAGTTACTATATAAGCCCATATATACATAATGTTTGTGTGTGGGGTGGGGATATGGTGGGGTGGCTTACTTTTGCAGTAAAAGGAAGGTGGGAAACTAAAAAAACAAACAAAAAAAGAACCATTGCTTTCATCACTGACGTCACTCTCTGAGTGGGGGGTGTTTATGCATGTGTGATTGTGTGCGGGTGGGAACGTGTGGGCCTGTTTATGCAAAGAAGTGGAGAGCCATGGTATGCCAGAGTAAGTGTGGGGTTGGAAATTCAATGCACAGAGCATAGTAGGACCGGTGTAATTAGAGTGGCTTAATACGCAGACTTTGCACTCCATTATTCATGCAGCACTCAGATGCAAAAGTGCAGAGATGATGAACATCGGAACAAATGGATGCAGGTGGAAACGCTGAAGGTGGAAACATTAGCTGATCGAAATTATCTCAATGTTGAATTAAAAAAAAAAAAAAAAACATCCAGGTGTTTGCTTTCTTGTGAATTTCCTGATATAAATCGACATGGATATATTTCCTCGTGGTAGAAAATGTGGCATCAATATCAACTAATTTTATTTGTGATATTTGTCCTATTTTTATGAGTTTTAAACCTACACAGATCTAGTAAAAGACTATCACTAATATTTTCAAAATTGCAGTCAATTTTTTCAACCACTGAATCACATTAACAGTGAAGTGCTTGATTATCATGATGGTTCGTCTTCTATATTGATCAAATCTTTCAGGAATTCCGATGATAAATATGGCTTTATATGTGCATCTATGTTACAATTTTGTAGTTATAAAATATAGACTTAAAGATAATTCAAAGTTACATAAGCAACCCCAAAAACTAAAATTATAAGCGAAGAGTGCATAAACACTTCTGTTATTTTTACATGCCTTGTCCAGGAGAAGAGGTTGCTGGAGCCTATCCCTGCTACCTTGGGCAGTTACATGGTAAACCCTCGAAATCCCACTCTGATTACCTTCTTTTCTATTTTAAGTGTTTTTCTAAATATGATTATACAACTTTTATCAACTTGGATCTAGTTGTATACAAGTAGATGCATCAAAATGAAGAGGGGCAGGGAGCTTGTGGCATGCCCAATGTATGTCCTGTCACAAATACAAGCTTTTTAAAACAAGATTTTCACATTTGCTCCCAATTCACAGCAATCTCAATAGAGAAATATTCAGAAATGCAGTGTTAAGCTTTGCATATATATATATGTGTGTGTGTGTGTGTGTGTGTGTGTGTGTCCTTCATATGTCTTCTATCATCAGAAAAATACCATGAGAACATGTTAAAAACACAATTTACATTAGAGTGGGTCTTTATCAGGTTACTAGTCCATTGCATCAACATAAACATGGAACACTATTGCTCACACTCACTGCTAAAGGCACATTTAGAGTTACAGATTAAGCTGTGAAAGATTCTTTTGAACTCTGGAAGGGAGAACTCAGACAAAACCCACCAGTGTTCAAGGAGAACATGTAAACTCCACTCAGATAGGAGAAATTCAGGAGTCCTTCATCTTCATAAACACTGAGTCAGAAGATGTCTGACTTTAAACATGAAGTGCAGGAGAGAGCATCTTATGTTTAAGAATTTTTTAGGTTTGCCACATAAAAAATGTATGCACACTCTTCTCTGCACCCTGAAGAACGCAGATTAAAGAGCAAACCCTATTTTGCAAAAAAGAAAAAGGTTTTGAATTTCAATATGCACAGTATACTATATTTAGTACCAACACTGCTCCAAGGACACACACATAGATGTTCACAAAACATTATTGGTGACAGATGCTGTTTCCATTACACATAACTTTATCAAAATTCTAGAAATGTAAAATAAAAAGAAAACAATTTTGCAATTACCCTGCTTCGATTAAATTATAATTATGCGAATAAGCACAACTCATGTGATAAGTCACTCAAAAAAACGGTGACGGATGTGAACAATACTTTAATTTTCAGCAGATGTATTCAAAGTTCTGCCACGGCAATAGTGCTCATCATTATCAAAGCTAGTGGTGTCTAATTCCAGGCCTCGAGGGCCGGTGTTCTCCATTTTTTCCAACCAACCTGTCATTGAAACTCCTTATTGGCTAAACACATCTGATTCAGGTAATCAGTAAAAGAGAAGGCAGGATTTCTGGAAAACCAGATGGAGGCTGGCCCTCGAGGCCTGAATTTGGACACCCCTGATCAAAGGAGACGTCGGCGTCTAATTCAGGCCGTGGAGCAGCAAGCCACGTGGGAGCGGCTGTGGATGAAGCGATTTTGGGAAATGGTGTTTGGTGATTTTATAGAGGAGTTGTTTCCAACAATTTCACAAAACAACTTTTGATGAACTGTGTGATGCTATTGACCTCTTATGGCAGCCGCTGTGCACTGCCTTGGCGCAGTCACTTTGGGCCACGACTCACTTAATTCTATTGTTTCCATTAAAGTTTTGCAAAATATGTCAATTTCAATAAGCCTCAAAAACCACCTCTCCCAACCGCAACACCTTTTTTTTGATAAATGTAAGGTTTTTTCAAAATTGTTGCTTTCCCATTTGGCAAATTTAGTATCGCAAATCCAATTTGCTTAATTCCATAGTCAATGGAAGCACTGCCAGTGACATGCTCATACTGTCAGGGTTGATAGGTGAAGGAAGGCCCCAAAATATAATGACTCAGGATGAAGATCTAAAGCAGTTTATTTTGACAGCCAACAAAGTCCTCCAAACAATAGAGGGCGACCAAGATTGTTCTGGAAAATCAATTGCCGAGTCGATCCAAACAAAGTAGTAGAGGGAAACTCAACGGTAATCCAGTAGTTCAAACAGAAGGATTATATCTACAAGAAAGAGACAGGAACAGTCTCACCAGCGAAGTGGAAGAATCCGGAGGAGCAGGTAAAAATCAGTAAACGAGGATTAAATCACAGGTCGGAGTCACAGGTGAGAAACAGAAGCACCAGAGGGCAAAGGAACGTCCGAGATGTTAGCAGGATCAAGACAAGGCAGGAAACAGGGGTAACAGGTACTCTAGATGATGGGGAGCAATGACCACAATCTGGTACTGATGTCATGATCCAGTGCTTTGGTTTTGTCATGTTCTGTTTTCCCTGTCAGTCTCACCGTGTTCAGGTTAATCATCCACAGCTGTCTTCATTTAGTTGATCAACCTCAGTGTATTTGAGGATGTGGTTTTCAGTTTCTCATGGTCAGGTCATCTGCTCTGTTCTGTCACGTAACTGGTTAGTTCTCCTGGTTTTGTCATGTTTAAGTTTATTTGGTAAATGTTTAAGTTTCTGCCAACAAGTCTTGTCTCCTGCATTTGGGTCCTTCACCACCATCCCTGAGAGTATGACCCAATCACCTTGGACCCAGCAGGAGAACCTTTGCTGTGGTGGCAGGGTTCTCTGCCACTGGAGTCCATGCCACGCCACGCAAGATGGGATTGGCTGTCTCCACAATCGAGTCACGTCATACCATGTCCACCACATCTGTTCCTGAGGGGGATCATCGGGGCCATCCTTTTTGTTCCTGTGGAGAGTCGCCGGCCCCGCTCCTTCATGCTCCTTGTCCCTGAGGATGGTCGCTGCTCATCCCCCTTAGCAGTTTCCTGTTCTGGAGGAGGGTCGCTGGAGGTGCTCCCCGTCATGTTTCCTGTCCCTGGGGAGAGTTGCCGGAACCGCCCCTCTCCACGCCCGTTCCCATGGGGTTCCAAAACCCTTCCATCCATCTGGCTGCAGGAACCCTGTCTTCTGGACTTGTGTTTTTGTTCCTCCCTCATCACATGTGTTTGGGCATCTGGGATCTGCCCTGTAGGGGAGGGGTACTGTCATCCAGTGCTTCGGTTTTGTCATGTTGTGTTTTCCCTGTTAGTCTAACATGTTCAGGTTAAATCATCCTCAGCTGTCTTCATTTAGTTAATAAACCTCAGTGTATTTGAGTATCTGGTTTTCATTGTCAGGTCATCTGCTCCGTTCTGCTATGTCACTGGTTTGTTCTCCTGGTTTTGTCATGTTTAAGTTTATTCAGTAAATGTTTTTGCTTCTGCCACCAAATCTGGTCCCCTTCATTTGGGTCCTTCATCCTACATTCATGACAACTGAGAGCTGTGTGTGGCAGTGTCTTAAATAGGAGGGCACCCTGATACTATTTGAAGTTATCCCCTCTTAGAATTCTACCTGTATAAAATATGACACTGAGATTCCGTCAGCGTGCACGCATCCCTTGTGCACGGGGGAACAGCTTGCACACGCGGAAGCATGTTTCCTGTTTGCGATAGAATTAAACATAAGTGCGCAGGAGCAGAGAAGCGGTCGTCGGGGTCTGAATTGTCCGCGAGCAATGTTTGATACATGCGTGGAAATGTCTTATTTCTGCGTGGAGTTTTGACTAATAAATGATTAATAATAAATGTCAATATAAAATGACCATTCACACAGTTCTGGGATTATTTAAACTCATAAACCCATTTGTGCTGCTTTGGTAAATCAAAAACCAACAGTTTTTTGGCTTTTCTCATAAACCTCTTGTTTTTGCTTCACGTGAAGTTTTAACCTCAAAACTCGTAAGAGTGTAATGACACCAGCTCAGTTTTAGCTGAAGAGAACAATATTTTCAAATATTGACTTTAAGTTCCTTTTACTACTCCACAATAGTTCCTTTGAAAATAAAAGAAAAAAAAAAGACTGAACCTTCTTCCAGGAAAAATTCCCAGGTTTTTAGATCAATGTATTTAATGATTGTCTGTTGGCTGGTTTTGAACAGCAAACAGATTTAGAGTCAAATGTCAAAGACTTTTACAAAGAGAGGAAGCAGAGTAAGCAGATCTGTGTCAGCATCCTGTGTGATCCTCCACAAACTGCAGCTGAGCTCCCGCTCACAGAAAATTACCAGGAAAGAGCAAACATGGCTTTAAAGGAATTATTCTGGGATTATGTCTTCGGTTTAAATTTCATAAACGGATAAAGAGCAAAGTCTTAACTGAAACACTGTAAACTTTGTCTATGCAGTGGGTTTTAACTTTGTTTTTTTCTGTCTTTCTGCCCTCTTGATGGCTTTTCAGTCACCAAAATTCCAAATTGCTTCCCAAACAGAATTTAAATCTGAATTTTAATGCCTCACATTGCAACACAAAATAAAATACTTTGTCACCAGCTTTCACATCTCGGATCTTGCATCCTTTTGTAATTGGTGTGTAGGATAGACAACTCTTCCAGACTCAAGAGTGCGAGATTCAAATTTTTAATTAAAAGAGTAGTTGAACCTGAGAACACAGCAGTAGCTGGGGGCACACAGAGGAGCGAGTCTTCCGGTGGTTGGAGATGAAGAAGACAGGGTAAGTCTTTCAGAGGAGTTTATGAGGAATAAACTGAAGAAGAATCTGTCAAGCTTGAGTTGTGGTTGATGTAGACATAGGGATAACTGTTGACTAGTAACACTTGAAGGTAAGAGAAAGGTTAATGCTCTGTCAGAATAGACTAAAAACTGCACAGAGACAATGTCTCTTATGTTTCCAGGAGGTTGAGAGGTAAAGTCTCTCAAGCAGAACCATAAGTGAAGAGGAATTTAAACACTAGAAATAATAATAAAATGTTTGAAAAGAAAATCTCCTGTTTATGCTGTGCAAGTAGGGATTTAGATGGTGAAAAGAGAGATGAAAGGTGGAGTTCCTATGAAGAACAATCAAAGAAAGTCCAAGATTGTGACCCAGGGGGGGGGAAAACTATGGCCCACGGGCCAGATCCATCTTTAGTCCGGCCCACTGAACAACATTAGAGATGCATTAAGATTCGATATTATTTCTTTCTCTTACAAGGTGAATTACCAAAACAGTCCCTGCATCTGCTCCTGGTCCGGCCCTTCAATCGGATTTCAGAAGCCTTTGTGGCCCACAAGTTGAGAAGTTTGGCCACCCTTGCAGTAACCAGTGAAACATTCCAGTTCCAAGGGGACAAGTGGCAAAGGCTTAAAGCTTCGTCACAACTGTCCCCACACGTGCATAATGGCTGTCTGTGAGTGGCCAAAACTTGTAGAGGGCACGCAGGTGGTCAGCATAAAACATCAAGGTCCTAGAGCAGGGATAGGCAACTCCAGGCCTCGAGGGCCACATTCCTGCATGTTTTCCAACAAACCCTGGTCTGGCGTGTTCTTATTGGGTAGATCAGGAGTCTGCAACCTGCGGCTCCAGATCCACATGTGTCTCTTTTATCTCTCCATGGTGGCTCCTTGGTCAAACATAAAATAAGTCATGGAGTCTGCTGACCCAGCCATGTGGAGCATCAGAGTCAGCAGCTCCTGATAATGGCTGCCTAATCAAAACTACCTAAAGAAAACAAACAAACAAAGCCCAAAAACTGAGACTACCAAGGTCCAACCCCAAACTAAAATAACAAAACCCAGCAGTGTAAGCCTTCTGACCTTTTATGTATGAATTTGTTTGTTTTTTTATAGTCATCTTATTTGGACCTTGAGTCTGTAATAATAAATTATTCTATTCTATACGGCTGCTTCTAGGTTTTGATCAGTAGAAAACTAGCCCAAATGGCTTTCTTACCGTTAAAGGTTGCTGACCTCTTGGCTAGACACACCTGAACCAGGTAATCAATCATGAGTAGGTCTTGGATATTTTTTGACAAGGTGGCCCTTAAGACCTGGAGTTGCCCATCTCTGTCTTAGAGTGTTCTTGTTCAAAAATATTCAAACACATTTTTTTTTCTATGAGTATGCTGCAAACAACAGGTCATACCAAACATTTTAAACACACAAGGATAAATAAGGGTAAGGCCGGTGAGACATAAATGTTGTACAATTTGTCATGTGCGCCCACGGGGTTCTTGCTCATATGTATATCTGTCATTGCCCCAGCAGTTTTGGCCATAGCATGGACATACTCCTCTGCAAAGGTAAACTTCCTCTCTACGTGGGTTTAGGAGGCGTCATCATCCTCAAAATAGACCAATCACAAGAAAGCCAATGGAGCCCTCTTTCTCCGCTCCCAATTGTCAAAAGTCATTTCTCACTTACGTGTGGAAAATATATCCGCAAGCTGAGCCAGAACCGTAGAAAAATCCTGCGCAAAGTGCCCATGAGTGCTGTTCACGTGATAAGTGTGCACTGCTTGTATGAAACCTGAATGTTGGAAATCAAGAACTTAGACAACCAGAGCACTGTTTGTGCGGGTATTTTACAAGTATCTTAAAGGCACTTGTGTATCATATACACATCTTGTATGTGCGGCATTTGCACGTGGTCAGTAAGGATCCACGACTCGCACTTTACTAACGACTAAAGTGTGGTCTCTACTGTTCATCCTCTACATCATAAGTACATTATCCTTACAAATACTTCACGATACACAAACACATGACAATGGTACGTTCCATTTTCCTTAAGGTCACTGTGCAAGCCTCAAGACACACCTTCACTCCGCTTAAGGTCTGTCCCTCCATGGACCCGGACAACCCAAAAACCTGCAGCACTTATATGGGTCAACACCCCATACAAGAACATGTGAGTAATGCTTTAATCTGGAACAAAAAAGGAGATCAACACAACAATGATACTTGACAAAACCAAGTAAACCCCCATGCCTGACAACTACTGCAGGACACAAGTGAGGACAGGAAGCCAGGAGGACCAGATGAGGGGTAAGGTGAAGAAAAATTGAATGTTTTCAATCCTCATGTCAGTCATAATGTGTTATAAAACACGCTAGTTTTCCCTCATCTAACCATTTTGGTCACTTGGACCAATCACATGGCCCACTGGACTGGGGACCCGGCCTGGCTTCCAACCAGAAATTTGTGATGCATGTTTTTTGTTGAATTGGTTGGCTTAGTCAAAAGATCCCTTGTAGATGGTTTTGGTTGGTCTGATCTTGACTGAATGAGCCCTTTTGTTTATCTTTGTATGACCATTTTCTGTTGTTTTTTTTTTTTTTTGGTCATATAAAACTTATGGTACCAGCTATAATGCATTTGTAATTACAGCCCTCTGCTCTAGAAGATGTTCCAGTCTATTTTCTTCCTAACGCCCAATGCCAAACCTGCTAACCAAGCTTAAGTTCTTTAGCCTCAAAGTGCTACACTGTCATTAACTGTATATAAAAGGCAACAGAAATTGTTCCTTCAGGAATTACAAGTGAAGCTTCTGATGGGGACAGTCAAAGACAGCAGGACGTTCATCCTAACTTGATTTGTTCTGCTTGCTAATGTGAGCTGTAGCATCAGCAGCTGGGAAAACTGTCAGAAATGAAAACATCAAGATTCCAGCAGCGTCTAGTTAGCACGATTTACATTAATATAAGGAACCATTCATGTCTGTTGTCCTGGAGTTATAAAAGAGAGGATTTACGATTAGTTTTGGCCTTAAAGGTGAGGATGGAGTGACTTTCACATGCAGTATGATTGTTAATATACTATAAACAAAGATTGTGAAGCCAATTTCCATGTGGTAAAGAGGAAGAACGGTCAGATCACAGGTTCAGTTCTCGGTCTGCCTTCCCATCTGTTAGTGTTCTGGGGCAAGACACTGAACTCCACCTGGTCCGGGTGGTTACAGATTGGAGCCAGTATTTGGCAGTGGAGTGTGTGCATGTGTGTTTTTATCCGTGAATGGGACTGAGACTGGCCTTTCTAAAAGCGCTATATAAATATACGACCATTTCCATTTAATCATGAATTAGTCCCTAATTTGACACTTCGTCTTCCTTGAAGAACTTTAGTCTGCAGTAGATGGAGCAATAGAATTTGGTGGCACAGTAGTTGCCGCTGTCACCTCACAACAAGATGGCACTCATTTAAATCCTGGCAATGTGGAGTTTGGATGTTCTCTCCATGTGGGTTTGGTGTGTGGGTTTTCAATAGAAATTTCAGTTTCCCCCAGTCCAAAAGCATGCTTTATAAGTTATTTGGTGACTCTAAAAATGCCCTAGGTGTGCAGTTGAGAGTGACTGTGTGGTGCTCCAACACTCTGCCGACATGTTCAAGGTTGGCTCCAGCAAATGTGACCCCAAAAGAGTCTGAGAAGGTTCCACAGATAGATGAAGGGATTTAGGAGTGGTTTGTTTCCCTTAAGTTAAGCAAAACCTATCTGATATTAAGCGGAATGTCAGAGACCTCTACCAAACCTTTAACAATAAACACATAAATACCAAGTTTAATTGATGGAAAACGTTTGGCAGAACAGTTTATGCAGACATTTAACGCAATGGAGAGGATAAATGCTCTCACTCTGAGGGAGTCATTCTTTGACAGGATACTTTTCCTCAATACCATCCCAAGAGAGTCATGCTCTGAAACAGTACAGCACAATCTTCTCCTGAAAGGACTTCTGGGGATTGTAGTGCCTCTCATTAGCCAGATTCTCCTTGGATACCCGATTGACACTCCTTCACCTCCGGCAGCATGACTTAAAAGACCAAGACAGGGCTATTGGACATAAAAAAGCAGATGAGTGTGCAGATTTAGCTGCAGAGCAACATTCTCAGTGGTTTGGAATTTCATTTCCATGGCCTGCAGTCAGCACTTGAAATGATTATCACATTCAATGTGTTACGCTGACTGACATTTGAAATTGCAATTTCCGAGCGTGAACATCCTTTCAGAGGCTTTGGCCCTGTGAGCACTGCGTGTGTGAAAATCAGAGCACTTTTTCTCCACCTCCTGCTGGAGTCTAGGCAGAACGCCTCCTGTGGCCACTTGTGGAACCCGACGATCTCTGTGGAGTCAACACTACAGAAGCTTTAACACTTACCAGCTTTATTTGTATGATTCTTGTGCAAATGAACTTGTCATTCCTTGCATAGAAAAGAACAGAGTGACTTGATTGTTCACACTGGGCCCTCAAGAATGTACTAAGCACAAATTCTTGAATGCTTCTTTACTCCAGAATAACCGTTCTTACTCTGGTGTCTCATTTTAACATGTTTTACAAAATCTATTATTTATTCATTTATTTTTTGCATTATATATTCTCGCTTTCAGAGGAAGGGGTGTGGCTTTCCAACAACCTTACTCCTGACTGGTAAGAGTGGTTGGCATAGAAATTATGACTCAGACAGACACGGACCAATCACTGTTGTCTGGTTCCAAAATGGCGAAGTCCGTACCGCGGAAAAATAGCGACTGAACTGACTTAATTTTGTTGGAACTGGAGGTAAGGCATTTTTATGTGGGTGACGTCACAGAGACTTTATACAGGTGTGTTTGAGATGACTTGTGCCTCGTCTGGATCGTGGGCGAGACCAGGCAACAATAACACATAAAACCACAGAGTATTTGAAATCTTGTTCATTTTCACATCAGTGATTCACTATTTTCCAGAAAGAGTTACAAAATGCGCAAATTTCCTTCATTTAGTGCCAGTCATTTCTGATCAGAATCACATCGAAGTGCAAAAAAATAACGGGACACCGTTTCCCACAATCCATTGTTCTGTAGTCATCAAGGCGGCAGAGCAGTGCCAGATTTCCAGCTACACCCGCCTGAGTAGGCGCCTTACACATGGCTCTTTGTCGCGATATTTTTATGATGATTGACATCTGAGTCAAAACTACCCAACATGCACTGCAATCCAGATGACCTGCACATCTTAAAAGTAGCCAATTTGTCATTGTTTAGGTCGATTTCTTGACTTTTTATAAGTAAAAATCCTGATTGTGAGTACCTCAAACCAAGATGAGGTCATGTTGTAATACATCAAAGAGAAAAAAATACATTTTTATAGTGGGGCACTTGATAAAACTTTATGGAGGAAACTCCTAACTCCGGGTTGGAGTTCAACAGAGGCTGCTTCAATTTGGCTTCATTGTTGACCTCTGCTGCAGTTAACACCAGTTTGCACCGTGGTCCTCCGCAGCCGACTCGTTTCGCCATCTGGTCTATTTTTTTTGCACGAGCCACGTCAATCCTGGCAGGAAGTTGCACTGAGACACACAAGAAAATCCAATGAATTTTCAAAATATAACCAATTTTTCACCATAGAATACCAAGGATGACAAATGTGATCATATTTTTGAATCTAAACAGACGCTACAGATGAAAATAAACACACAAGCAACATACAAAAAACACGCACTGAGACACACGGATCAATGTAGTGGGCCGACTATGGAGCGGGGGGGGATGGTTTATGTTATCTAAAAACACAATCAGCGAGAGGCAGAGAGCAGTTGGCAATAAGTCAAGATAGACAATGTCAAATTAATTGTAGAAGCTCTAAATATCCACAGCTGAGCAGAAGCGCCTGTCAAACGTCACGACAAAATACGCGAAAGGTGTGAACTGGAGGTGATGGGATACCGCTCGCACTCCGCTTCACAGCGCTTCCGCATGGGGTGTGAACCCGGCGTAATTGTGAAGGTCAAATTCGGAGAAACACACAAGCACCTCAACGGACAAGATGAAGATTCAGATCATTCCTTTATTGTCAAATAGACTAAGAATCACAGAGGAGAGAAAGCTGAGCTGCTTTTTACTGCTGGAGACCAACAGCTGGTTGACTCAGTTCAGCCAGATGCTGCGCTTTATTAAACTGACAAAACAAAGAGGCAGGCGGCGCACCCAGAAACACCACAGAGGGTCATCAATCAACTCCAGGGAGCATAAAGGAAACACAAAGTATTTTCTGGCAAATATAATCTTCCTCATAGATAGAAAAAAGAAGCAGATAACAAGTAAAAAATGCCTAATCTTTTAATAATATTGAAAAGTATGAATAAAAAAAACAGTCCTTATCAAGTTTGTAGGTGATGTATTCCTTTAATTGTATATTTTTCTGCTTCAGAAAATGTTCCTAATACTGCTGGCTGCAGCATCAGCGTGTTTAGCATTCAGAAAGGTGACCTTCTGATACATCTCTACATTCTATTTTTCTCAAAACATTCTTTTTGCTCATTTATGTGTAAAAAATATCCTTTGATCATTCTTTTACTTCTAAAGCAGCTGCTAAATGCTCATTGAAAACAGTAAGCTGTTTTCTGGTGACTATTATCAGTAATATATGCATTCATGAAGGCGTGGAGTGAAGAAGTCACACAGCCAAAGTTCATGCCAGCCTGGCGAGATGATGCTGCAAAAATGAGTTAAAGAAAACATTAGACCACAGAAAGTAAATAAAAATGACTTTCAGAAACTATAAACAAGTGAGTCACTTCATTATGCATTATTATATTATTTTATGTCTTCTTTTTTCTATGAAAGTAAAGAAAAACTTTAGAAAATCTTCTTTAAACTTCATGATAGGGTTAAAGAAGACAGGACTGTTTTCTCATTTATACGGGAGACATTTATTTTGAAATTGGTGTATTTATTTCCACCTGGTTTTTGCAGCCTTATGTGTATGACAGCCTTCAGATTCGAGACCTCCAGAAACTGGATAGGTTTACATTTTACAGTTTTAACACCCTTTAAAATATTACTCTGATATCAGGTATCCCTTAACATTAAACAAGAATCAAGAATAAGGAATAAACACAAAAACTAACAAACAGACAAAAGAAAAATCACAAATCATTTGTTTGTTTTAATGCCAAATCTTCCCCTAAAAAAATTATGTTATTCACAGCAGAAACATACAGTATTATCTTATTTTCACCTGTTTACTTTACGCTCCAATCTTTGTACAATTTGACAATAGGTGTGTTTCCATTGACATGAAATTGCACACATTGGATTTGCAATAAATTCAGCTAATGAAAACACAACAATTTTGGAAAAAAAAAAAAAACTTGCGTTTTTAAAAATAAAAAAGTGTGCCTGTAGGAGGTGCTTTTGAGGCGTATCGAAATGGACATAATTTTGCGAAACTGAATGCAAACATTTTTTTTAATTTAAATGAGTCATGTGACTAACAACCTCACACAGCTCATCAAAAGTTGAGCGTGTCATGCGGAACTGTTGGATCTTCTATAAAATCCCCAACCACCATTTCCTAAAATCACTTCATCTGTAGCCACGCCCATGTAGCTCGCCGCTCCATGGCCTGCATAAGACGCCGTCTCCTTTCATAGGTGATGATGAGCGCTGGCGCCATGGCAGAAATTTGAATGTATCTGCCGTAAATCAAAGTTTTGTTCGTAATTATGATTTAATGCAAACAGTGGATTTGTGAAATTGTGTTTTTTGATATTTCAAGAAATTTGATCAAGTTTACAGTAAATGTGTAATAAAAACAACAAATGTACATTTGTTTTTTTTTTTTCTATATTCATCAATCTGCAGAACCGATTAAATCTCTTTCAGACTTTTGGTTGCTGGAGCCTATCCCAGCAACTGTTGTGTAAAGGTGGGGCACACCCTGAACAAGTTGCTATTTTATTTCAAGGCTACACACTCACACTAAAGTTACCAAGTAACCTGAAAAAGCATGTTTTCGGACTGTTGGGGGTTAGTGGAGAAAACCCACACATACACAGAGAGAACACTGCTAGGATTGAACCAGGACTTTCACGCTGTGAGGTGGGGGCACCACTGTGCACGCCTTTTATAGTATGTTTACATGTAAAGTTTTACTCTATCTAGTTTAGATTTGAGTATCTGCGTCAAACCTTGTGTGATGCATTTAACTGTTCATTAGATTTGATTTGGTTGCTTAACTTTATAGGTAGATATTGTGCTGGCACGCCTTAAACCCCCTCAGGACCAGCTGGGCACGCTTTAAACACCACATGGCACAGCAGTGTCATTTATGGTTACGTCCATGGCTTTAGAATGTCTTAGTGGGAACTTCCAGCAAAGACATTACCGCGTCACCAAGACCAGAACCTCTTCCAACTGGGCTCCAGAGCTTGACTGAGAGTTTATGAAACTGGAGTCGTCATATTTAATCAATTCTGAAACCAGACTGATCCAAGCTGGCAGGTTTGTGGTGTTTGGGGTGTGAATGTTGTGAGAATGCATGTTATAAAGCTGAATTTAGGCTGTTTAATGTAGACCCATAAAAAAAACCTGTTCCAATAGACATAAACGATCACACTAAACTTAGACAGAAACAGGAAATACCTGAGCCAAAATGCAATTTGACAAGAAAGAAAAATAACAAGGATCTGACTTTGGAACAATTGCAACCATGATTTAGAATAAAAAGTAAGACATTTCTTAAACTTAAACTTCATAGTGATTTATAATTGGGTCACATTGATCACAAGGCTAACGGAAGGGAAATGCCTAAATCGAATCGTAATGTCAGACAAGATTATTCTCAGTCGGGTTTGAATTTGAACCCCCCAGTATAATCACGTGGATATTGCACCATTTAACCATAACTTATTTTAAAATGATTACTAGACGTGATGAGCAAACTTGATCCAGAGAATTATCCCTTCCACGTCCCAGAAATTCAAGGACAAGTCTACTGTCACTGCATTCTAAGTAGA
>NC_050530.1:22373352-22376279 GCF_002922805.2 Oryzias melastigma | reverse complement strand
AACAGGAAGAAAAGACATCTCCACGAGTTGGGGTGGGAGGAGGGAGCCTGAAAGAGGACTGAAATTAAACCAGGACAAAAGCTGAAATCCATATGGAGCTGATTTTGAAACATTTTTTTATTATTATTTCACATTGTGTAGAATAAGCACAGAATCTATGATCTGCTGTAAAGATTTGATGACATCACAAATATTCACATGATATCATTTAACCTTTCAGTGAGCCTTTACGAGGCTGTTTATCTGTTAGAATAACTGCATCATGTGATATCATTTAATGACTATCTCGCTGCACACCCACTAGACAAACCCTACTGTCTCCAAAGGACACACACGTAACACACAGACACACACACTGTTCTAAATGCTAAAACAAGCCTCCAGCAAATTCCGAATGAGGCTCTCCATCATTTCTTTCCATCCAGAAAACAGTCAGAGATCCTCTCTTTAGAAGACTGAGCCCCTGGGATTGGGCTCCTTATTTATTTTCTTCTAAACCCAGCCAGGCTTGTGCTCGGGGTGGGATGAGGGTGGTAGATGTGGATGTGCGCACTATAATAATGACAGGATAAGCAGCCCTCTGGAATCCGTCCCTTCCCCAGGGGGGGAACAAAGTCAAATTATGTGAAGCCAAGCAGCAGCTTTTCCACTCAGGCAGCTGATTTCTAATGATGTCCAGAGTTTCCCAATGTGTTCAGGTTCATCTGAACATGTCAGGAAAGAAAATTGTCTTCGGGAGGACTTCATTATTGATGGAAGGTGTTTATCCAACTATGAGATATTTTTATTCAAAAGTGTGAGGTGGCAAGCTTGTGCTGCATTAAGCAAAGACCGAGATGAAAAATCTCTGCAGCTCTGAGAAATAGATTCTTGGTAAGCCCCCGCAGAGAAGAGTCAATTTTGGACGATGATTTAAGAAAGCCGCAGTAAAACGGAACACAGTGTCCATTATTCTGCAGGACGCTTCACCTTCAGCTGTCTGTGAACATGCTCCATGCAGAACTCCCTGAAGGTTCTATTGTATTCAGAACTGCTCAGCGCCGGGCCCATGCTGCTAATCCCAGTTTCCCCCTCATTGTCTGGGAACAGATCAGGAATCTCCTGGAATGAATAAAACTAATTGTGACCACAGCCTCTGCAGGAACCAGATGAGTGCTTTTGCTCTTCAAGTCTGCTGAACTTGTGCAAAAGTTTCTGATCTTTCTGGGATCTGAGCTGGCACAGAGCGAGCGGCGCGATTCTCACATGAAGCCAGACTATTAATAAAGATGGAGGTTGCAGGAGTTCACACTCAGACTTATGCTAATATTTGCTTTAAGTCAGAGACAAAGGAACATTTGATGATGCACAGGTTAGAGCAGAGGATGTGGTCAGTTCTTATGAAAACAGTAACCACACTGATCATCTTTTGAACTGTTTTCAAAGAGTTTTTAGTGATCTTTTAATGATAATTATGAAATTTTTAGACAAAATCAAAAGTCTGAGTCTTTTTTAAAACATAGTTTCTGCAGGAGTTCAACAGAAATTTGCCTCTGAATTATAGACGGGACTGTTGGTATCAAGTAAGCCTACCACCATTTCCCATCATCCATCTGGTTACACTATCTCTCGTTAGCTCACAACCCCAACCTAACATTAGTGATGCAACTAAAATGGCGAGCAGTATTGCAGTTTTGATACCAGCTCAGACGAGGAAACCAAGTGTCTGCTCATGGATACATCGGAATGGAGTGGAGCGTTCGTGGCGTATTTTCCATGTAAATACAACATTTTTCAAACTGCTTTTTCAGTCTGCTCCTGATTAACAACAATTTGAATAAATACATTGTCTAAAATGCAATTTTAAGCTTAATTTTCTTTCTAAATGTCCATCATGTTAAAAACACAGTTTTCTATGAAGTGGATCTTTAAAGTAGGACAGAGTAATACTAATAATTTAATACTAATACTAATTTAAAACATTGGGGCTTGCGCTCAAACAAAACAAAAAATAAATAATTACAACTTTAAATCTTGTACGTTTACGAGAAAAAATTATGACTGTCAAATTATAAGAGTAAAGTTGTATGATTCTGACTTAAAAGGTTAAAGGTTAAAATTATGACTTTTTCTTTGTAAATTTACGGGAATAAAAGTTGTAAGTGTTCGACTTTTCCTCTCATACATTTACAAGATTAAAAGTCGCAAATTTAGAACATAAAAAGCGGTAAATTCACAACATTTAAAGTTGTAAATTTACAGGATTTAAAGTCATAAATTAACAAAATTAATAGTTGTAAATTTGGGACATTTAAAGTCTTAAAGTTAGGGAATAAAGTCATACATTTACAAGATTTTGTCATGGCTGTGCTCCTCCCTCATCCACGCAGCCTGTGGGAGGCTAATCAGGTGATCAGCAACACCTGTTTACCTCCCTTCATTAGGAGCTGCTGCCCTGCAGACTGTGTCAGTTTGTCTCAACTCTTCCTTGGAGCAACTACAATCCTGATCCTGAGAACCTTGGATACTGACTGACCTGTGAAATCTGTCTCTGAGAAATCCCCTGCACTGGAATCATCCTGTCCATGAGTCTTGCCCCAGTACCTTTGCCACCTGCCTATTCCACGTTCTACCTGGACTGCCTAAGCACCACCCTCAACATCAGCCTCTGCCGTGCACTCCTCCACCTCCACTGTGGCACCGTCTGATCACCGTTCATGTCTTGTCACCTGTACGCTCCTGCTGACCAAAGGCTGTCTCCCCAGAATTCTTCGTCCTGCCTGAGCCAAATAAACACTTTATTTACCAATCCTGTCCCTGTGCTCATTGGGGTCCGAATACTAATCCTCTCAGATTTAAAGTCGTAAATTTAAGAGATTAGAAGTTGTAGATTTGGGATATTAAAAGCCGTAAATTTACCAGATTAAAGTCGTAAATTGACAAGATTC
>NC_050530.1:22362812-22373099 GCF_002922805.2 Oryzias melastigma | reverse complement strand
TAAAAGTCTTAAAGTCATATATTTGCAATATTTTAAGTCGTAAATTTAAATGTCTTAATGTCACAAATTTACAATTTAAAAGTCATAGTTTTACAAGACTGAAATTTCACATTTACAAGTAAAAAAGTCATAAGTTAAAAAGAAAAGAGCCAAAGTTTCTTTTTCTCAGGGCTGTGCTTAAAGATGAACAACATGGAGCATCTTGTGAAGGTTAACCTCCAGATTGGTTGCATACGTCCCCTTCCACAAATGAAACGTGTCATTTTAACTCAAAACAACAAAGCGGAATGAAATGTTCTGTTATATCGGCCTGTTCAGACGGAAGCTCCACTCAGAGCTGGAGGAGATCTTGTCTTTCCTAGAGGAAGAAATGACTGAAAGTGGACAGCTGCTTCATCAACGGGGTCTGCAGAGATCCTGAAGCCCTTCATCATTTATTAACATTTAATAAACTGTAAATCAGACAAAGAAGCTTCCAAACATTTGTGATGTTTCAAACATTCAGCTTACCTGTTGAAGCCCAGGACGCTTTTCGTACTTTAGTCTGTCTGCTGCTCACGGCGTTCGCTTGCTGGACTGTTGGCTCACTTTGACTTCAATCTTGTAAATTTATGAGATTTAAAGTCATACATCTACAAGAAAACAACTTGTAATATTACTTACTAATACTCCGTCATATTAAAGAAACTTGACACAAAAAATAAAAGTCAAAATGTTGATTTTCATGAATAACTATTATATATAGCCAACAGTGTTAAGCTTTTAGTGAGGTTTTGATGGATGCTAAATCACTGACATCCGACAGTTATGAACACTGATCATAATAACTCGGCTATAAATTAATTCTCGCTGCAGTTTAATCACATTTCGATTTAATAGCTTCTGTTCTACGTAGATCTTGATTTTACTTTACAAGACGGAAGTCAGATTGCAGTCAGATTAGTTTCAAGAAGCAATTAAATACCAATGATTGCAAATCATGCTTACATGATTGACCATTGCTTCAAATCAGTTAAGCCAAAGCTTCATTTATCAACTGGATAAGAGCAGATGAAAGGAATGTTCCCATGAGAGCAAATGGGCACGGTTAAAAAATAGTCTGCTAGAATATTTCCAGCTGCTGGATGAGAATCTTACCGCACAGCTCCAGGTTTCCTCATAAGACAGGTTAACTAATAAACCTAAAAGGTATCGTTTTAGATTTAAAGATTTAAAACATTTGCTAACCTTTCGAGGGCACACTTCCATGAATGAATGGATGAAAAGACACAAGTGTTGGAAGACAAAAAAGACTGCTGAAGTCATGAAGGAGGATAAAAAGATCATATTTGTCCAGTAATTTCATCTCTTTTGTGACAAACTAGATTTTTCCATTTGGCGTCTTTACAGTTTTGGATAACAGTTTCTGAAAAGAGGGCTGCACAGTGGCGCAATGGTTAGCGCTCATGAATCACAGACGCTGCTGCAAATCTTGTGTGTGAAACTCCCTACTTCCTCCTACAGAGCAAGCTTCATAGGTTCATTGATTATTCTAAATTGGTTCTAGGTGATCATGTGTGATCATGTGTCCCTGCAGCAGACTGGTGATCGGTTCAGGGTGTAGTCTGCCTTCATACAACAGCAGCTGGGATAGGCTCCAGCAACCCCAAGACCAGGGGATTCACTGGGTTCTGACGATGGATGGATGGACGTAGTGACATTCAAGATAATAAGCTCATAAAATCTTTGTCTGTGTCTGCTTCAACATTTTTCTGCACCTGTTTTATTTCCCTCAGCAAGCAGTAATACACCTTGAGCTTATTTCATTACTTTAACATAAAAATAGCAAATTTACTTTAGACCGTTTATGCGTAGCATAGAAAGTAGACTAACTGAATACTTCTTTAGACTAACATTTGAAGTTTACAACGTATTGATAGTAAAAAAATAAGTAAGTATTTATTTCTAGCACCTTTCCCAGATAAAAATCTCAAAGTGCTTCACAAAGTAAAAACACACAGAATTACAGCCAGTCATTCATAGTGCAGATTTAAAAAAATAAAAGCCAGGTAAAAGACAAAAATAGATTAACTAAAAGCTTTTCTGAATAAAAACGTCTTGACTCGACTTTTAAAACACTCAGCTGAGTTGATCTGTCGTACTGACAAAGGGAGGTCGTTCCAAGGAGAAAGAGCAACAGCTTGAAAGGCGGCGTCTCCTCTGGTTTTACGGTGAGTTTTTTTAATTTTTAACTGATTTTGGTTTGAATAGAGTAGGGGCTTAGAAGGTCAGCGATGTGTTTAGGAGTTTGTCCATGCAAGACTAAGCTAAGAGTAAAATTTTAAAATCAGTTCTAAATTTAACTGGTAGCCAATGTGCATAAGACAGTAATGGAGTAATATGTGCTTGTTTATTACCTCACGTTTAAGGCTTTCTTCCAGAAGTTTTAACGAGTTGTAGCTTTAAAGAGCTTTTTTCTAATAACAGGTAAAAAGTGAATTACAATCATCTAAACATGAAGAGATAAAAGTATGGATGATAATCTCCAGGTTATAAGATGTTTTGACTTTGCTTCATTCCTCAGGTGATACATACAATTTTTTAAAAAAATTGTTTAACATGTCCTTTCGAATAGAGATTTTGAGAAACAACATCTCAAAGTTCCTGACACTCGATTGGACAGAGGAGCTCAGGGAACCAAGGTGATGTTTGAGTGAAGGGATTTTGTTGTCCGGGTGCAAAGATCAGTGTCTCTGTCTCTGTCAATGGTTATTAGAGAACCATGACCTAAGAAATTAATATTAATAATATTAACTTTCTATGAAACACAAAATAGGTTATCGAAAGACAACAATAATTATTTAAAATTCAATTGTACATTGCCATTGATGGTAAAATCTGAAAGCTTTCTATCATATTGCTGCTTGAAGGACGGAGATTTAACTTTTGTGGTGCCTGAACACTGCTGGTTGTGACGTTGCATGACAACAAAATGTTGCTCCATTCTCGTCTCTCCTGGAGTGACGGAGCCCAGGTAGCCTGCAGGCCGCTCTCACAGCGGTGCTGCGTCACAGACATGATCCAGGGTGGTTTCAGACCGCCGTCTGAGAGTCGACTCACAGCTGTGGTTTGTGTAAATCCACGACAGACTCAACTTAAAGAAACAATAGTAAACACACAGGCTATCAACGAGAGCAGAAGAGATGTTATACAAAATATACAGGGCTATGTAATGGTACAGACCGCTTCACTTATGTTTTTAAGCGTTTCTCTCAGGTAGCTGAAGCCCATCGGTTCCCTGGAGTACCAATCCTCAGACGCTGCTGTGATGGAGCGCTTCGGTTGCAGATAAAAAGACTTTGCGTCTGGGGGGACACTTAGAGATGTACTTCTTGAAAGCTTTTACTGGGCACAGAGGATCCAGGAAACATAAACCCTCAGAGGTTTTGCTGGTGTGAGCCGTTTGGAGTTTTGGGATTTTTAGTTTACAGATTATTGGATAGGCTGACATATTCAGCGCCTTCCTCGTCTCTGTGGATCACAAAACATGCCATGGTCAGCTCACAGCTCCCCCTCCCTCCCACGCCGAGCCAAACACAGCTGACCACACCTTTCTGACGAGGCCGAGGGGCGTGTCGGGAGACAGCATAGATGAGCATCGGGTTTTCTCTAGGTCCGACTCAGGAATCCGAGGATGATGGGAGCTGGTGTCACTCTTTCTGTAGCGCTTCATTATTGTCTTAAAAACCGCATTGCTGCTCTTGAACACAGTGTCACTAGTTATGTTGAGGTCCCTTAAGTGGCGATTAATGCGGCTCTCAAGCTCCTCAGACTGGCAGCGCTGTATTCTCCTCCTTCTTTAGTGGACTGAACAGACGCGTAAAAGAGCCACAAACTGTAATTGAGGGTGGTTAGAAGTGTAGATTTCAAAGTTGATGTCCATGTTTTTTTGAGCCAGGAAGTCTAGATATTAACTGCCCATTTCGTGATTTTCTTTGTGTTTACCTGTTATCCTCTAAAAAGTCCAATTCTTCCACTTCTGTGTATCTCATCTTCCCCTTTTTTATGTTCTCTTCTCCATTTCACTTCAGAACACACGAGTTTATGCAAAAAATGCTTTATTTGAAATATTGGACAAAAGTTGTACCTGGCAAAGCTCCACTTGCAGAATAAAGTTTGCATGAATAAAAATATGAGAAAACTCAGCAGCATGCACAAAACTAAATACAATATCCACTGTATGCATGCATCAGTATGTGCAATCTGTTTACATGTTTGCTATGATGAATATGCTAAATAGGCTTTTGGAAAGATCAGGGGTTAAAGCAAATAGATCATTGTATTAAATACAAGACGGTTTATCAAAACAGAATTACAGTTGCTGTGTTGCACATATATTTTGCATGTTGAACTAGCCAGCATTATATGGTGTGTTCACCATTTTGTAGTGCTGTCTGAATCTAAAATTTCAAAATCGAGTGCCCTAGAAATTTCCCAGAAGTCTCTGCAAAAAAAAGTGATCATCGATGCTGATTCTAGATTGGAGAGTCTATCCCACAGTGTGTTTGAGAGATTTTTGTGAAAAGGTGTTTTAATACTTTTCACATACACCATCCACGTTTTTGTCATCAGAACAAATAAATAGTTTTTGTAAAATGCTTGTACTTAGTAGTTTTTTACTTAGTAATATCTGTGATTTGTCATTTAAAAAAAAATACTAGTAGAGTTCACAGTGTCTGAATTGCTTTTAAAATCCATGGGACTGAATAGTATGGGGGGGGGGATATTGAGGCACCCCACAATTGGATTCGGTAGGTCAGTTGGTAGTAGGTCTGTCGATAGTAGGTCAGTAGGCCTGTCGGTAGTTCATCTGTCGGTAGAAGGTCTGTCGGTAGTAGGTCGGTAGGTCTGTCAACATATCAGTAGGTCTGTTGGTAGGTCATGAGGTCCATCGGTAGGTCAGGAGGTCTGTCAGTATGTCTGTTGGTAGTAGGTCTGTCGATAGTAGGTCGGTAGGTCTGTCAACATATCAGTAGGTCTGTTGGTAGGTCATGAGGTCCATCGGTAGGTCAGGGGGTCTGCCAGTAGGTCAGTAGGCCTGACGGTAGGTCAGTAGGCCTGTCGGTAGGTCTGCCACTCGGTCTGTCGGTAAGTCAGTCGATAGTAGGTTTGTCAGTAGTAGGTCTGTCAGTCTGTTGATCATATTTATTACAGACTAATAGCTCAATTAATCATAAAAAACAACACTACACAAACACAATAAAAGATGCAGTGCCAGATTACACAAGATAAAAAGTCATTTTATAAAAAGGCACCAGTGGAAAAACTTAAAATAACATTTTAAAAAGTGCAGCATATAAGTTAGCTAACAGAACAGATAAAACGGCAGCTCTTCCTGTGTTTCCACTTATCTAACTGAAAACACATGGCACTAAACACGATATTACTTATGAATGAGAAAAGAGTGGTTTGTGTTTGAATAACATTACCCACAAATAGCTGCGATCATTGTTTCAGGGAAGAGATGTTGATACAATGAAAGGTGATGAAGAGAGAGCCTCTTCTCTGCTCGTGTAAATACTCTGGAATGCCAGAGGCAAAGATTAGTGAGACATAGGCGATCACACACCCGGCATTGTAATGTCTGAGCATCTGGATGAGTTACAGGCTGACATGGAACCGCTCATGGTTATTTAAGCAGATATTAATTATGTCTTTCTATTCTCCAATGTCATTTTTTGAGATTGGATTTTTCTATTAGACAGCCAACTCCTCTTTTTCGTTTCTTCTGCACCTTTTTTTCCTCTTTAGGATCTAATTGTTATGCTATAGGACAGCTCACCTCATCATTGAATCCCTCTGCAAGTGCATCTTTGACCATCATCAGAGCAGATATAGGCCAACCTGCTGCTTAGTCCACTGTTATTACCAGAGAATCAGTGTTTTGGTATGTGTGTCTGTCTTGTGTGTGTCTGTTTTGGGATTGTAATTGTATTTTCATCTCTACAGTCTGTTGAAAATGTATAGTTCCTGTCACCTAATACTCTTCCCTGTGCTCTGGATCAGCCTTCAGAAGAGCCGGAGAACTGCAATGTGGTAAACTCATTTTTAAGATAGTTTCCCTTTCAAACTGTTTTCAATGTTAAAAAAAAACAAAAAAAAAACTGCAAAATGTTTATCCACTATTTTGATTTAATATGTGTAGTCAGGGTTTCATTGTGGTTTTGTTGTATTAAATGTTTAAGTCACTTTATGTCAATTGACATTTTTCTCAGACATATCTTATTTAGGGATTCTATTGATCAAGGAGTTCGCCCACAAACTGAAAGTCCTCTTCACACACAATATTATTAAATCCTTCTTTTTCATGTTTAACTGGTTAAATTAATTCATTTTTAGCATTTGCCTGTAGAAATACAGCAACACAACTGATATTTTCACACTTTTTGCAAACAAAGGGACAAATCTGGGCTGTTGTCTGTCTTCACCTCAGTTATTATGATGATTCATCTGCTTAGTTTTTCTGCATACAAAGCATGTGTTACATGTGCTTCTTAGCATGCTTTCACACTAATCCCACAGAGCTGGTTAATAAATTTCTCACCATTGTTCGCTCTGATTTCCCTTCACATGCAACACTCTCGGGAGAATGGAAGACTGGACCGGAATAAACTGACTTTTGTCTCTAAAAGAGCTGCTTAGTTCTGAATAATTCTGAGCAGAAAGGCAACAATGAACATACTGAACATAAATCCAAGTGGGAGTGGGACTCAGAAAACTGGTCAGTATCTGGTGTGACCATCATTTTCTTTATTTTGTTTTGGTGTCACACGACTTCACAGCGAGTTGAACTGGTCCTTGAGTGGCGTTTCATTAGTTTGAGATCCTTGGTGGGAGGGCACTTGGACATCACTGCCAGCAAACAGGAAGTGTCTGCCAATTTCAACAACACGTCTGATTACATTAGCCCCACCACACTATGCACTCCAACACAGTGTTACACAGGGAAGGTTGGGTCAGGGATCTTCTATCAACTATCTCATCTTTTGTGGGGGGAACCGGACCCTCGATGGTGGCCGTTGCTTTTTTCTTTAGGTGTGTTCTTCTGCTGTTGAAACCAATCTGCCTCAAGGTTGGATGTATTGTGCATTCAGAGATGCTTTTCTGCATAACCAGTGGTTATTGGAGTTACTGTGTTCTTTCTATCATTTCCGCTCTCTGAATATTTGCTCTTTTTCTGGCCATTCTCTGTAAACCCTAGAGATGATTGTGGATGAAAATCCAAATCAGCTCTGGGGTTCCATTCTCCATTCTAATTTATTTCACCTCTCCTCTAATCTTTATTATTCATTTTATTTATTTCTCTGTGCTCCTGTTTGGTGCAGTGTGATTCACGTGTTGTTCCTCTTGCCCACTCCCCTCTGGGGGAGAGAGGGGGGGTTTTAGATTCCTGGTGGATCGCCTATGGTCCTGTTCTTGGCCGTGGACCACGCTTCTGGTTTTTGTTGGTTATAGACCTCGCCCCCACCTGTCCCCCCGGTCCTATCTGGCTGAACTCTATTCAGATATGTAGTTGTAGAGTTAGATATGCTAATTCTTCTTCAATGATCCTGGTAAGCTCTGAGACAGACTGGCGACCTGTCCAGGGTGAACCCCGCCTTCGCCCATCAATATCCGGGATAGGCTCCGGCCCCCCCTTCGACTCTGAAAGGGAAGAAGCGGCCAAGAAGATGGATGGATGGATGATCCTGGTAAACCGCCTCCCTGTCTTCGAAGAGGATCTCTCCTTCATGTGGACATCCCTGAGATGTCTCCTTTTTATCCGGGAATCTGATTTTTTTTTTAGTTTTTCATGTTATCATCGACCTTCTGCTTTTGTACAATTACCGGCATGAAGCCCAATTAGGCATTTTATGGTGATATTGGGCTAAATAAAGAAAATTGAACTGAATAGATCAGCAGTTTCTGAAATCCTCAGACCAGCCTGTGTGACACCAACAACCATGCACCGTTCAAAGTCACTTCAATCTCCTTTCTTCACCATTGTGATGCTTGGTTTGAACTGCAACAGATCATATAGATCATGTCTATATCCCTAAATCCACTGAGCTGCTGACGTGTGATTGGCTGATTAGAAATTTGCATTAACGAGCAGTTGGACAGGTGTAATAATAAAGGTTCTACATTTAGCCATTTTTACCCACTTAATTATTGCTGTTCTGCACGTATTTTTATTGTATTTATTTATTTATTTTTAAATATAGATTTTGTTTCCTAAATCCTACAGTTCAGTTACACAAAACCCAATCTGACAGCAACAGAAATTGTCCTTGTGCCCTTTTTTTTTGGAATGAATTGTGATCCGTGGCAACAAATTCACTGTGGCGCTCACTTTGTTGCAGCTGTTCAGCGGGTTTTCACCGAGAGGCCACTCTGAGACTCCAGCGGATACTCGCCTTCCTCCAGCCCACGGGCAAAGTGGCAGTACAGGTCCATCTGCCCGGCTGGCTCCAGCATTTCCTCCATGTCAGTCCCACACATACACACACACACACACACACACACACACCCACACCCCCCCCCCCCCACACACACCCACACACACAGGAAGTACAACGCTCCAGCCTGCCGGCATAGCACTGCTGTTTAGCCTAAAAGGTCTGGACATAACTGAATATCATTGCTCTGCTACACAAAAGGACGACCTCATTTATTTATTACACGTCTGGCAACCATTGGACTCATTTATCTGTATATTTGTACACAGCCTTTAGATTTATTTGAGCTTCTCTTACACCTCTCACGGGCAGGTAATAAGGTAGAAAAGAGGACATGGATTTTAAAGTTGTAATAAATAACAGTGGAAGAAGATTGTAAAGTGGAAGGGATCATCCTCCCTTTCTCAGCCTGTGGGTGAGTGTGCGCGTATACTTGTACTTCATTGTTCCACAGCTAGCGGGCTTGTGACAGAGCCAGAGAGGGTAGAAGGGGAGCAACGGACAGGAAACCATTAAAATGTTTTTCAATTTGCCGTCCTGACAGTGCAGACCCTGACAGCCAGACCCGCATGCAGAACTCGTTAATATTCTCCTCCAGTCTCTGCAGGCCCTCAGCCCTCTTCATCCCCCAGCTCCGGTTTTTCCCTTCTCCTCCGCTGGCCACTGATGTCCAGGTCCAGACACAGCACAGGCAGCCTAATGATTCAACCCCCCTCCCCAACTCCATCCCACCCTGCCTCCCCCCACATCTTTCCAGCCTCCCACTCCTGTCTCCCTCTGCTGAACTTTACAGAACTCTCACCTCATAGAACTTTTTTCACCGCATCTGCCTGCAGCTTGTCAAAGGCCTGGTTTCCCTGCCCCTCTGCCCGCTCGTCTCTGCAGACCCGGCTGAGCTGGTGCGGGCGGACTTTCAGCAGGTGTGCAGGAGCGTTCAGACGCTCACCGGTACAGAGGAGAACACCCAGGGCAGAGAAGAGGCAGGAAAGAAGCCTTTTAGTTTCCCTCGACACAAATAACCTGAGAGAGAGTGGGCAAGTATAGATGTAGGTGTGACAGACAGTAAGATGATGTTGAATAGAATTTTTAAAAAGACAAAAACATCAATCAGGTGCTGAAAAACTGTCACTGACACCATGAAGATTCACTGCTGTAAACTTTGCTCCATCCATCCATTTTCAGAACCTGCTGAGGCCCGTTTGGGATTGTGGGGTTGCAAGAACCAACCCAGCTACCTTGGAGCAATGGCGGGGTCCACCTGAAGAGGTCACCAGTCTGTCACAGGGCCACACAATCACACACATAAACAAACAAGAACAATTTAGAATCACCAGCTTATCTATCCATCCATCCATTTTCTTGTCCGCTTCTTCCCTGCCGGAGTTGCGGGGTGCCGGAGCCTATCCCGGCTACTGAAGGGCGAAGGCGGGGTACACCCTGGTCAGGTCGCCAGTCTGTCGCAGGGCCTCAAGCACACACCCATCCACTCTCACATTCACACCTAGGGGCAATTTAGAGACACCAATGAACCTATGAAGCATGTTTTTGGACGGTGGGAGGAAGCCGGAGTCCCCGGTGAAAACCCACGCATGCACGGGGAGAACATGCAAACTCCACACAGAAAGGTCCCAGCCGGGAGTCGAACCGGGGCCTTCTCGCTGTGAGGCAAGAGCGCTAACCACTGCGCCACCGTGCAGCCCAATTGGAAAACTTAACATCTAAAAAATAGAGTTAATACTGTAACTCAAGGGGTGGCTCCTGAGTAGGGTTCGTTGATAATGACCTGAAAGAGAAAACAAAAGTGAATCTT
>NC_050530.1:22321513-22357404 GCF_002922805.2 Oryzias melastigma | reverse complement strand
CTGCGCCACCGTGCAGTCCCTACCAGCTTATCTATGTAGCATATAATCGTATAATAGTAGTCACCGTATTTATTAGAAAAAATGTAAAAACCGGCCCGGTGTTCATTAGAGATAAACGTCTATTGGAGACCAGAGTTTCTACCTTCACAGACAAAATGCCATCCATCCACCTTCTTCCACTCCTCCAGGACCTGGTCACGGGGCAGCAGTCTTGTAACAAACATTAACATAAAAAAATAAAAAAATAAATAATAAATCCGGGTATAGTCAGTGTCCTCAAAGAAAAATTAAAGATCATGAAATAATTTCAGATCACATGAAAACCTTTTAATCAATTATTCAGAATCATGCTTCATATGTTTATTGGTTACTCTAAATTGTTCCTAAGTGTGGATTTAAGTATGTGGCCCTGCAACACATTGGCAACCTGTCCAGGTATACTCTACCTTCACCCAACAGTAGCCGGGTTAGGCTCCAGCAACCCGACGACTCCATAAGGGAGAAAACAGGTTTAGAAAATGGATGGATAGATGAGCCATAGATTACAGAATATTGCCAAACTGAGTCCAGCTGTATCGTGTTCTGAGACGGAGATGATCATTAATGCTTTTATGTCTTTGTGTCTTGATCATTGCAACTCTATCTTCACATCATAGTAAAAAGTCTTTAGAACGGCTTCAGGTTGTCCTGAACGCTGCTGCAAGGCAGTGGCTCTCCATCCGTTTCTTAACTGTTTTTATTTTCTGTGTTTTACTTTATGCTTTACTCTGTGTTTTATTCTGTGTTTTACTGTGAAGCACTTAGTGATTTTATCTTGAAAGGTGTTACATAAATAAGGATTATTATTACAGATGTGCACCTTTATGGTCATCTTCCTGCTTTAATTAAATCTTTTTAAAATACTATTTTTTTAACCAGCCTGTTATTAGAAATTACATTTTGAATTTTGGTTTGGATCTGTTGGCCTGACTCCATCATGTTTGGAGCTTTTGTACTGTCTCCGTCTCCCTAACACGGCGGCACCCGTTCACCAAAATCACCGGCCCACATAGAGTAGTGCAGTTTCTCTGCTCCTCCAACTGAAAAGAGACTAAATTTCATGAGTTAGCTTTGAAGAACTGTTTTTACCAAACCCAGGTCTCTCTCAGACATCTCTGACTGCTTCCTCGTCCAGCTCCACCTGGATTCCTCACAAATGTACATTTAATTAAAAAAAACTGCATCAAACTGTAAACTGGCTCTTTTGCTTTAGGTTTAGAATCCCACAGCTTACTCTATTAAAAATGCTGCAAAATCAAATCAATATCTTCTTAAAAAGCACTCAGAACCACTGAAGCTTGACCAAAGGGCTTCACACACTTTAAACCAGCGAGTGAACTCAAATCTGTAGCCAAACTGAGATTGAGGGAGTTTAATACCAAGAGGATAATAACTGTAAAATCAAGACCCAATGAAAGTCCAGAATGGACCATTTCATTTGCATTTAAAGAAAATCAGAAACAGGACCATTTTTAAATGATGAGTTCCACAGCCCACAGAGCAGCAGCATAAGCTTAGTCATCAGTTTGTTAGCCTCTGGACAAGACTATTTCCAGCATTCGTCTTCAAGAAGTGGAGATGCTGCCACGAGCTGTTGTTCATGTGTTCTGAGACGTGAAGAAAGAATTACAATTTAAGTCTCACTCTGATTTGGTTTGTTTTTTGTTCATGTTGCAAGTTGCCCAGGTCCAAGTTAATCGTTCACAGCTGTCTTCATTTTAGTTAACTGCCCTCAGTCTATTTAAGTTTCTGGTTTTCAGTTCACACTTGTCTGATCATCTGCTCTGTTCAGTCACCATTTTTGTTTCTCCATTGTTTTTGTCATGTTTTGGTTTATTTAATAAATGTTTTACTTTGCTTAGTTTTCTGCATTTATTTCCTCCACCACCCATTCCTGATTTTCATCTGTTTTAAAAGTGTTCCAAGTTGACTTTTAATTATGATTTTGTCATTTTAGCTGAATCATTTTCTAGGACATAGTTTCTGCAGAGCAGCAGTTTATTCAAAATTCACCTCTGAGTTGTGGGTGAAATTGTTGTTGTGGAGCCACACTATACCTGCCCTTGCTGTCGCTCCTTAGTTTAAACAATCTCCACTAGCTTACCGCCCCAAGCTGTGCAAGAAAATGGTGAACAATATCAGAGTACGGTTCTGATCCAGATTCCAGCTCAAACGAGGAAAACAAAGACATTCATGGATCTATTTGTCTAAAAGTTGATGCCTCAGAATGGAGTTTGTGGCCTTACCTTTTTCAAACTACATTTTTCTATCTGCTCTTGATTTAAAAAAAAAAAAAAATCATTATTAATCAGAGCATTTTAATCTTCATTTTGGTTATAAATGTCCTCCATTATCCAGAAAATGCAATAAAAGCATGTTAAACAGCATTTTCATTAGTGTGGGTCTTTAAACTGAGCTAATTAAAGTATGTGAGTTCTCTCTTTAAACCGTTTTATTTTTACTTGGTTTGTGTATTTTTGTTTCTATTCTAGAATTAAAAACATTGTAAAAATAGTATAATGGGTTTCAAGAAGGAGATAAGTTTAGTTTTTTTTTTTTTAAATAAATCTAAAGAATGTGTGATGCCTTCAGAACTTTTGGTTTGTACCGGATGTTCCAACAACATATAGATTAAACCCTACTCATTTACGCCAATGCTTCTTTTTTTGCCTAAAATGAGAAAAACAAGAACTACAAGAGGCAGCTGAGCGTTTAGTGAATGATTGATGATGAAAGTGTTTCTTGATGAAGACTTTGAGGTTGTTCTTCTTCTTCAGGGAAAACAATGACGCATTCATCCTGAACTCACAACAGTTTAGGTGCGTCACAGAACAGGTGTCATGTAAGAAGAGGGGGGTTGTTGATGAATCTCCCTGGCTCTGTTTGTTCCCCTTGGCGGACCGTCACCCATGAGGCAAATAGGAGCAGATGTTGAGTGTTTCCAGCCCCAGAACCTATTCCAATCAACAGAACCATCTTTGGGGGGGAACACCAGCTGAACCTGATCTGCCTTCATATGAATGAGACCATTGGCTGCTAAATCCTCCATGTAATTGTCTGAGTGAGAGGTTTATGTGGATGCCTTAATGCACGGGAACACTGACGGTTCAAACTAAACTGGAAAGAACCGGAGTTCTCCAGATCTGAGATGTTTGTGAATCATCAAATCCATAACTCACCATGCATGTGCCCCACTCCACTTCATTTCACTGATTAATGCTGCCTATAAAGATAAACGGCACTTATTATTTACAAGACTGGTTGAACAAAGGCAAAACACCATATGGCACTTTGACTACGCTGTCAAAAGTGACTGCACCCCCAGAATTTCCTGATTTTTTTTTTTTTTGAATAAAACAACTAAAATCCTCTTCCATCTTTACCTTGACCTGATATTTTATTAATATCTTTGCAACTTGTATTTTCCAAAAAATCCTCTTTCATTTGTACTGTTTCATAAGTTTTGTCCCTTTTCCTAAAATGTGTCCAGATCAAAAACAGAGCGGAATTAGAACAGCTGGATTTAAAAAAAAAAGGGATTTATAAACATGACGCACAGTCTCCGGTCTCAACCACAGAAAGGCAGTTTGTCCTCTCTCGGTGGATGGAGTGCTCCTGCCTCAGCAGGAGGAGTTTAAATATCTTGGTCTTGTAGGGAGATCAACAGGCAGATTGGAGTAGTGTCCGCCATCATGCAGTCACTGCACCGGTTCATGGTGAAGTGAGAGCTGAACCAGAAAGCAAAGCTCTCAATTTATCGGCCAATCTTTATTCCAGTCTCACCTACAGTCATGAGCTCTAGGACATGGCTACAAGCGGCTGAAAACTGCTTCCTCTGGAGGGTGGCTGGGCACTCCCTTAGAGATAGGGGGAGAAACTTGGTAGTAGATCTGCTTCTCCTCCATATGAAGAGAACCCAGTTGAGGTGACTCGGACATCTGGTTTGGACGCTTTCCTGGTGAGGTGTTCCGGGTATGTCCCACTGGAGAGACCAAGTCTCTCGGCTGACCTGGTAATGCCAGGGTAGCTGGAGGAAGTGACCGGGCAGAGGGAAGTCTGGGCATCTTTGCTTAGACTGCTGCCCTCGTGACTCGGTCTTAGATGAGCGGAAGAAGATGGATGGATGAAAAAGTATTTGTGAATGTCTCAAGAACTAATAAATTACCAAGAAACTATGGTTATAAACAGAAACCTTGCAAAACCATGAGGAGCATGATGTGACACACAACTGTAAGGCTCCTAGTCAAAAGTTCAACTGAAGAAGGGGCAAAAACCTCAGTCACATCTAATTGCAATTTCAGGCATTAACTATGGCTCAGATGTGTCTTGAAAGGAATACAGTCTTCCTCCAGTACAAACTTGTCAAATTCCAGTCTTCAATCACTTGTTTTTTAAATATATATGCCATACCTACATTTGACAACATGAAAAAGATGTATTCCAGCAATAAAGAAGCACCAAGGGGAAAAAGAAACAGGAATGCTGGCCCTGCAAGACTTGACACCGCCAGGTGCCTTCTTCACAAAATCTAACAAGGTTAGTAGAATGGGCTGACATTTGAAGACGTCCATCCATCTTCTTGTTCTGCTGATCCGGGACGGGTCGGGGGGCAGTGATTTAAGCAAAGATATCCATTTGCTGGGCCACTTCCTCCAGCTCCTCTGGGGGACTGTGTGGTATCCAGCGTGTCCTGGGTCTTCCTCTGGTTCTCCGCCCAGTTGAGCATGGCCATAACTCCTCCCCAGGGAGGGGTCCAGGAGGCATCTGGACCAAATGCCTGAGCCACCTCTACTAGCTCCTCTTGATGTGGAGAAGCAGCATCTCCTCTCTGAACTCTCTGGGTGACGGGGATTCAAACCCTATCGCAAATGGTGCATTAACACCGCACGTGATTTGCGGTAGTCAAGTTTTAATGTTAAGTCAATGTACCAGGGTCCGGTAGAGATGGCGAGCGCTATTGCCCAGAGATCAGCAGAAGTAGTTCAATATGCTAAAGAGAGGTGGCAGACAAGAATTTGATGCTCAAATCAATGCTCAAGGAAGCGATGCTACTCTAGCCAGTCGCCTGGTTGAAAGCATGGCAAGCTACCAAGCACCAGTGCACAGGCTCTGGCAGAGCTAGCAAGGCTCCAGTAGTGCTAGGGAGCACCACTTCCCAGACTCCGGTAGAGCTAGAGAGAGCTGCCACCCAGGGTTCAAAAGGGCTGGCAAGCACCATCGGCCAGGCTCTGGCAGAGTTAGTAAGCGCCGCATGTCACCCAGGGTCCAGTAGAGCTAGCGAGTGCCCCTGCCCAGGCTCTGGCAGAGCTAGTGATCACCACCACCGAGGGTCCGGCAGAGCTAGCTCGCTTTGTTGGACTGCTGGAAGTTGGCTGCCGAGCAGAGGTCACGTTGATTGTGACTGCATTATAGGAGCACCCGCCCACCCAACAGTGGAAGCTAATTTTGGTTGCTTCTGTTTCAGTTATGACCCCAGAGCTCATCATGACCGTAGGTGAGCATTGGAACAAAGATCGACCGGTAAATTGAGAACTCTCCATTCTGACTTGGCTCCCTTTTTCCCCTCAACAGACCGGTACAGCAACCGGATAGCAGCCAGAGCCTGTCAATCTTCCCTCATTTGTGAACAAAAGGCGAACCTACTTGAACTCCTCCACCTGGAGCATGGAGCAGTCCACCCACCCAGAGAGAACAAAAAATGCACACAAAGTACAAATGATGGTCAGGATCCATTCTTTAACCTAAAGGCACAGAGAAGTTATCTGACTGAGAAAACCAGCGTCTTAGTTTCATGTGAGGAAGCTACAGGCAGTCCCGAATCCACTCATTGTTTCTCATCTCAGACAGCTCCAGATAAGAAATCCCTTTCAAGAAGATTGATCCAAAATGTGTCAGTGAGCATAACTATATCTAGTTGACATCTGTAAATCTTGCACATGAGTTTAGTCCCTTTCCACATCAAAGAGTGGACGTTTTACTCCATCCAATTCCCGTGACATGTGGACATCTGTTCATAATCCCAATTTTATATCCTCAACAAATGTGCCAACTGGATGGCTATAAAATTGGCAAACTGGTCCTGTAAAAATAATGTATTACTAGGAAAAAATGTAACTGAGCTTCAATGCTCAAGTTCTACTACGGGATTTTGTCAGTTTTATAAAATGTTTCTCATTATGAGAAGTGTAAAGTCAAAGGTCCTTAATTAGCTGTTGAAAGTCGTTCCTCTGTGGTTATTTCTCTAACTAGGATCAACTGGAGACCAAAGGGTCTGAAGAAGAAGTCAGTTTGATGCTGAATCCATTCTGAGAAAGTTCAGCTCTTGAACATGTGGCTCCACTAAACTATATTAATGGGTTTGATGTGGGAAAAAATGTTGTTGGTTATAGAATGAAAGCATAGTTTAACATAATGCCTGTATTTCATTTTGTTATTGTTAAAATGCAGATTCATTTTCTGTGTTAAAAAAATTGCAGATCAAAACAATTTGCATTGTATTACTTGTAATTAAATGCTTCATAAGCATTCTCACTATTGTGATCCTGTTTCCATTTATTATTATTCCCTACTTTTTCTTCTGTATGTTTTTGATTCATTACAACTCAATCACACTTTTAGCAATTTCTTGGTATCAAAATGTTCTGCTCATTAAGAAAACACCTGCTTGTACTTTTTGTACTTTTGTATTTTAAGGTTTTTAAGATTTATGCAATTTTTATTTATTTATTTTTTCCAGCACAATTGAAAATGAATAGGATTTTTTTTCACATTTCTGAAAATTCTATTTTTTTTTGCAATTAAAACATTCAGCATGCTCATTACATTCATGCTTTTACTATTATTATTTTTTTTAATCGTATGCGATTTTTTTTTTTTTTTTTTTTTTTTTTTTTTTTTAATCTTACGCCAATTTTGCATTTTTTCACAGTTTTTCAAATAGTTGCGCACTTTTTGTAAATCATGCAAGTTTGATATCAAAACGCTCGACACGTTCGGGAAATTAGACCTAATTGTTCTAGCATCTTCGGTGACTACTTTCAGTTAAAATCATTCACACGAGGATCATTGCAGGTAATGCAAGTTTTCTAGTTATTTTATGTTTTACGGCTACTTTGAGAAAAGTGAATAAACAGTTTAAAGTTCAAACCTTCTGAGGAAAAATATGTCCAGGATTATAGATTGAAAACTGACCGAGTTTCTGTACACGGGACATGACACGGAGGAGATTTATTGACCAATTGCACTAAGAATGATAAGATAATGCTAACTTTGGTGCATATTTTACACTGTTTTTTGTCAATGTAATAAAAATAAAACTTCTTGCTGCAAAAGTCTGTCTGTGATTTTTCATTCCTTTGTTCAAATAAACCAGAAAAGGTATTAGCTCTGGGTGTTGGGGTGTAACTCCCAGCCTGACAGCTGCTTTGAGCCCCAAACATCTCCTCCCTCGCTAACAAACAGACCCAGCTGGCTTCCCTCTGAACATCATGCAGACATATTGAGCAGTCTACAATTTGGCACCCAGAGACTCCTGCACGCTCTTCCCTCACACGCCTCTGTCCTTCTCCTTCGCTCCATCTATCTTCCTCTCCAGCCCGTCCCGCGTCTCTGCGGCGTCCGTGAGCTCATTTAGGCTGATGTGGAGCAGACAGGCCCACTGCTCACGGCAAACACTTCTTTGACACGGTTTCCTGTGGATGTCAAACTGTTTGTCTTGTCCCATTAGTGGAATCTAGCCACTGCACTTCAATTATAGCTCTGTTGATCAGTCGGCGGGGCGGACTGATTAATCTCATCACTTCTGTAACTCAAAAAACTAGAGATACACAAAAGAGAGTCCGTAACTGAAGAGAAATTTAGTCTTTAACGGAATCTCTTAACCTGTGATGCATGTAAGCAAAATCCTGTAAAGATGCCGACTTGATGATTTTTTGGACCTGCTTTTGTGTCACACTTAATAAAACCTCTACAAAGGCTGTTGCCAGCACGCAGCGCCTCTGAGCTCGGCTTTCTGGCTCATTAGAGTTTATCATAATGAGACACCTTCCTTTGGCTACATGTCTAACGTGAAAAACAAAGGGAATAAAAAGTCCCAAAAAGTTCCCCCCAATTATTTCAGTTGAGGCATCTGAAAATATAAGCTAAGCAACATCAACTGACAACCATTTAAGGCTCGTACCCCGGATCAGAGGAACCACCGCATTTGAAGCATAGGCTGCTCACCTGCAGCGTCACCTGAACAGGTATGAAAGAAAAACTTCAAACAAACTCTTAGTTCCATTTGCGGCTTTCTTTACATTTCTGTATGAGTGGAGAGGAGAAACCAGACAGCCCCGGGCTGGTTGGATGTCAGTTCTCGTGGTCCTGGCCAATTAAAGGAAGCCCTGGAGTTTGTGGAGTGTGCAGAAAGGTCTTTGAAAAGACCAGCTTCAAGTGTTTAGCTGTGGAGACGTTTACTGCAGCGAGGAGGGAGTTCCAGGGAGGCTGTGAGGTTATCAGGCTCTGAACTCTGTGCAGAGAGCTTCAACTTGCAATAAATGTGCTTAAAGTCCAGAGGAGTCATTTAGAAAATAAAGATGTTCTGGTAAAACTTGGTTTTATCCTGCATAATAGTAAGATCATTAAGTCTAGTTTGGTAAGTATTTATTTTGTGTTTCCTTTTGCTTTACAAAAATACCTAATGAAATCCTGAGAACTGAGATTGCTTTCTCTGTGCAGTGAGGTAGAAACCAAGAAGTTCAAAATAAATGGCATTTTCTTTAAAACTGTACAGTAAACAAAGTTTTATTCAATTATTTATTTACCTTAATTTTTTCCCTAATGTAAAAATGTCCCATAATTTTCTGGCCAAATTGTTAAAACAAATAGAAAACAGTTCATTCAGTGCACAATTTTGTCATTTTAATGGGGTAAAGTTTTAGGAGTAATAATTGATGATAAGTTGTCTTGGAAATACCATATAAATTACACAAAGGACAACATTTCTGGTTTATAATCAGTGATGCATTCAACAAAATGAGTTTACTCTTCATTAGTTGTTTAGTATCTTTCACATTGTGCAGAAATTTGGGGAAATGCAGGAAAATATCATGGAATCTTTGGTTAAATAACAAAAAAATATATATTATATATTATATATATATATATATATTATATATATTATTTTGTTTGACTAAAAGTTTTAAAATTAAAGGAAATTGTTTATGTTAAGGTATTAAAAATTGTTCATAGAGTTGAACATAATTTAGTTCCAAAAAATATACAGAAACTATTTTAAGGGTTAGTCAGGATAAATTATGAGGTCTTTTTTACTTAGAACAGATTCAAGTTCAAACCAATGTTAAAGCAAGAAAAGTGTTCAGTTCTCAGTGTGAAATTATGGAACGTATTGAGGGATGATTTAAAATTAAGGTTTTTCTTTCTATTTTTTCTTTTTGTGTGTGTGTAGAGACCCCCACTGAAGGGGATGTAAGAACAGCCAAATGCTTTACCTGTTTCACAATATAAGAATAAATGAACTGTGCGTGATAATTGTGCTTTATATATATATATAAATAATTAGTGATTCACGCATCAATAACGTAACTTTAAGGTGATCTATGTGCCGTATATGTATCAAAGTTATACTGTCCATCTGTTAGACATACATGGACACATTTAACCTTTATTTTACCATTGAGATTAGATCTCTTTTTCAAGGGAGGCCTGATATGGAACAGTAATGGAAATTTGCATATTATGCATCCTGCAAAAATCCTAAAATATTGCCTAATATTTACGTAATAATTACGTAAAAACAAAGCAAAATACGCATAAATATTTCCCTCAACCAACTGAAATATCTGAACAGCTCAAAACAGAATTCAGGTAAAGAAGCGTCGGCCAAAACCCTCGGCAGACACAACGGTTCATCGAGGGATCACATATATCCCACATGTATCAGGAAAGACCTAAATTACATTTGTAGAAGTTACACAAATTGTTCGTTGTGGCTGTGCGACACAGCCTTAACCTAAAAAAGCTAAGTCTGAACATTATCTTCTTCATAATGGAACAGTAAGGTGTTATATAGATCTCTGCAGATGCTGCACATAAATGTCCAAAGAATTGTCCTTATATCTCCTTATGGTGCTTTGAAATAATTCAGAATTAAATTGTTGACTCACTTTGCATAAAGAACTAATAACAACAAAACTTGTTTTGCTTCGGGGCTTATATTTCCTGAACTCACCGTGATGTACTGTACTGCTTACACAGCGAATGACCTTTGCTGACTGATGCTGAAAATACCATCTGGAATGATGGACTCTTTTTACGGTTCAGTTTACCGCAGTCATGACAGCCTGTTTCTCGTGATGATAGACAGACACTAGGAAGTTCCCCAGGTTTTAGCAACAAAAATGAATCACAAGATGAAGAAAAGATCCATTTCAATAAATCAGTTTAACATTTTGGAGTCTGATAGAAGTGGAACGCCAACTGGCTGCTGATGGAGAGAAACGATGATTGGAAAACCAGTTTGGGCAGAATGTTCAAATCAGAGGTTGTAATGGTTTGAGAGTGTACGTCCATGTGTGTGGCCTTGTAGAAAATACACTTTGCCATGTGTGTGTCTTGTTAGGTGGCGATCGGGCTATAGCAGTACACTTTTTTCCAAGAGGAATAAGCAAAGGAAACGGTGCTTTCAACCACAAATGTTTACTTCACAGCGTGAACACCTCAAAACCCACAGCACCCATGTAGATGCATGTCATAAAGGCTTATTTCACATGCATACATAGAACTAAAGCTGTGAATGTGCGTTAAGGTTTTAATCACAGAAAAATGAACAATAAGCTCTTCTGCCATGAAAAATGTTGTGACAGTGAGACTGCTCTGAAGTGTCTGCCTCAGTCTTGAGGCTCTGAAATCAGATTCATTTTCATGTATTTGAGTCCCGTAGACAGGCGGGTCCATTATGCTTCTGTTCCACTCATTTCAGATTTATTTCCCGCCCTCAAACCCACTATAAAATCAATACTCATTTAAAGAAGAAATTAGTAACCGAAGCCTGACGCTTGGTGAAATATAAATCCATTATTTTGCTATCCCTTAACACCTCAGGATGAGAAGTTTAACTTGAGTTACCGGCTGCTCTTCAGTACACAGACGAATCCATCTCTGGAAGTAGAACTTCTCTGAGACGGAAGAAAAGTGGCAGGAATGTGGAATGGGGGCGCCTCTGATGAGGGATGAGCAGCTGTTCTTCAGGGCGGCACTGAAGCCCCCCCACCATCACGGGGTTCTGAGAAAGAAACTGTAGGCAACGACAGGCAGAAAGACTGAGAGGCGACAATGTGGAGGGACACAGAACGCAAACAGACACAAGTAAACATGTTTTCTAGTAATGACTGTCGTGCTCAACCTGTGGGAGTTTGCTGCAGTACGGAATGTAAACTCTCCCTGAGTCATCCATGACTTTATTTCAGTTCTATAAACTTCCATCCATGTGTTTCTGCAGCTGACTTCAAAAATGTTAATGCAGTAACTAATGCATCTGAGGATTGTGGGATAGGCTGAGTTGTTAATTAGCATTTGTGCTATTATTAAAAAAAATCACATCATAATACAAAATAATTACTACGTTTTTACAATATTAGATACAATACACAGTTGAATGGTCCGATTTATAACAAAATGGTCTGAGTAGTGGTTGTGAAGACTTTGCTAAAAAAAATGGGGAGTATTAGCCCTGCAAAAACATTTTAAGGCAGTGAAATCAACTTTGTTGCTAATCTTTAATGATTTAAAGACTGATTACAACCGAAGTCTCATCCTCCTACTTTGTGTGGATATTTCAATGTATATTATTTTGTATGAAATACTGAAATACAGAAAACAATTAGAAAGACTGAAGTTTTTTTTTGCTGAAAACAGTAACAGAATTTACTTCAACTGCTAAAGAGATTTGCAAATATTGCAAATAGGTAAATTTGCCAAAAGACTGGAAATTTTGTTAAAGAACTATGAAAGGGTGCTTAAGATGAGCTAAAATGTGTAGTAAAACTGCTTAAAAATCTTTAATACATGCCAATTTTGTAAAAAATATTGGCTAAACTCCAAATTAGTCCAAAAAAACCTATGTGAATCCCACGTTAGCCAAAAAAGCTAGCTTGGTAAACTAAACTAGTCAAAAACGTTAGCCTGTTGCTAAAATAGAAGCTAAATTCTAAATTAGCCTAAAATATCTCAGTAGATAACAAATTAGCCAAAAATGTTAGCATGTTGCTAAACTATTAGCTAAACTCCATTCTTTTTTTTTAATTACTATAAAAAATGAAAACTTGGCTCATGAATATATGTAAAGGCTTGCTGCTGATCTACTTAAAATTTTGACATTTGAAGACTTTCTCATTCATTTCCTATGGGGCGTGTTTTGCTCAATTTTCAAAAACGCTAAAGTTTATGAATACCAAAAGTACACGCAGTAATGTCCTGAACAAGCTGAATGTTTTGATACCAAGATTGCTGAAATCGCCAAAAGTGTTATCGAGATTTTACGTGCCGAAAAACATACAGAAAAGAGCAGGAGAATCACTATAGTGTGAATGATTACCAAGCATCAAAGATCTAACCGAACAAAGGCAGTCCTGGTAGTATTTGAAGTACTAATGATGTTGAAAGTCCCACTTCAATCATCTTTGATCTATTTGTGTTTCTTGGGATCTTTTATAAATGATTCTGCTGTTTTTTTCAGAAAAAACAAACTGTTTTTTAGGACATAGTTTCTGCAGAGGAAGCCCCACCGCATTTCCTATCATCCCTTTGTTCAATCTCTCTTCACCCAGCTTATAACCCCCACAACTCCAACCTAACATTACAGCCAAAACCAAATGGTGAGCAATATCGGACCTATCCAACTATACAGTTCTGATCCAGCTCAGATTAGGAAATCAAAACGTTCATGGATCTATTTGTCTACAAGCAAATGCATCAGAATGGAGCAGAGGAAGGAGCTTGTGGCCCAAAGACCGCAGCACCAACATCACTGCTACAGGTTTTTTCCAAATGCATTGTTGTCATCTGTGCCTAAATCACAATAATTTGAATAAAGAAATCATCAGAAATGCTTTGTTGAGCTTGTCTTGTTTTTTAAGTCCTCCAGCATCAACAAAATGCTACAAGAACATGCTAAAAACACCAACATCTTCATTGGAGTGAGTCTTTAAGAAAGATGTTGCATGAAACTTAACAGCTTTTTGGTGTGCATGTTTGTTTTTAGCTCTAAATATATCCAGAATGTTAAAAATTAAAGGAGACTTTAATTTAAATGTTAACTTTTACATGAATGCTAATAATGTTTTATGTTTTAAGATTTTCTATCAGAGGGAAGAAATTCTGAAAACATGCTTTCTTATTCTTACAAATGTAGCTTGTAAACATTTACATAAAAATGATACACCTGCCATTTAAACAGGTTTCATTCAAAATTAGTGTTGATGGAGTCATGGCAAATACTATGATAGTTGTTGGAATAAATCCTTACATCGTTGTATGTTGTTTACAGAGATTGACCTGTTTTTTAAACTCATTTTTCACATTGTTCTGACTGTCTATGCTTTGTTTTTGGATTTTTTCCTCTTAATTTTATTGCTACGCTTCAGATTTTTGTTGTGAAAGAAAAACGTTTGTAAAAGAAAAGACCCCATTTACTACTCAAATCTGAGTTTTTCCTACAGTTTCCGGTTTATTGAGAAATTATTGTGAAATGTAATTAAAAAAAAAAGATTTGACTGAAAAGATGGATATCAAACATTGCCACAAATAAACGTTTTTTTAAGGCAAGTTATCGGAGCAAAATGCAAACAAGTAGAAACACTCAAAACTCCCCTAAGGAGTTTAAGAACACATCTAAACTCCCTTCCTCCCTGACTAAATCTGTCCCGATTTTGAGACAGCAACACAAATAAAAACTACCAGCCCTCTCATCTACCAACGGTTGTTAAGCTGACAGTGTAGTTGTCACAGATGGAGCTAAAATAGTGGACTTCTTGGACAGACACTTTGTCAAGGCTGTGTGTCAAAAATACCCACCTCCCAGTGGAACTCCATCTATCATTCATTCATCTCAATCAGAACAGCCTTTTTTTTTTCCAACCGATCCTTGAGTCTGAGGTCCTGGCAGAACCACACAATCCGGACGCTCATAAATCTTCTGGTCTCTGAACTAGGAAAGGGAAGTCAAATTCATGGCTCAACTGCAGGCCAACATCCTCTTAGTTTTTCAGAAACCTACTAGGTTTGGTTTGCGAGGTAGAACAATGGCAGGTTTGTAGGAAAACAGGCCCTGGAGGTCTGGACTTTAACACCTTTGTAGTTGACCTATCCTTATTGAAAACTGCAGCTCATGTCATCGTTTCCCCTTGTCCTGCCTGTTCAACTTCTCCCTCCAAACTAGTGTTCCTTTGGGATTGAAAATGTGTAAACATTACCTCGCTCTTCAAAGGAAATCATCCTGGCTCAAATTTCTAGCGATACATGTCCATATGACCCTGTCTCTACAAAGTATTTGAAAAGCAGATCAACAAGCAGTTTGTACATCCCTTGTAAATGCCATATTTTGAACGCTTTGCAGTAAAAGTTTGGTCACAGACGCACTTCAGCATTTACTGAGGTTTTGAATTAAGTAGTCTGTGCTAAAGACAATAAAAAAAAAAAAAAAAACATTAGACTGTTGATCACTCCATGATAGACAGACTCAGACATTGATCTGACAGTCCTGGTTCAGAGGCAAATGCTGTGACCAAGTACAATTAGTGAGGTGGACAGTGGAGCTTGCTAGCTCACCACAGCGTAGCTCGCTAGCATGCTACAGTGGAGCTCGCTAGCATGCTACAGTGGAGTTTACTAGCATGTTAGGGTGGAGGTTGTTAAAGTGTTACAGTGGAGCTCACTAGCTTGCTACAGTGTCTTCTTTTTCCTGTTCCGGGTCACGAGCAGCTGATGCGTGTCTCCAACTCTCTTAACTCTTTGGCTTTTAAAGTTTTCTAAAGTTGCTCACAAGCGACTTTAATCCCCAGGCTACTGCAAAGAGTTACTGCAACAAGGGGAGTTGAACATGGCACCAAAGATAAATTTTTAAGTCGATTTGACGGAGCTCAAAATCGCACTTGCTGATATTCAAGCTATCTCCGGCGCCCCTTACCGATGCTAAGATATCAGCTCTGGTGGAACTTGAGGCTAAGCTATCTCCGCTGCTCCAACTCGTGGGAGATTTCCGACAGGAAAAAGCACGTAACGAACAACGAGATAATTGCCAAGATCTCCTGGAGAGAAGAATGCATGATCACTATCAACAGCTACAGATGAATACTGTGATTCTCACGGACTTAAACTACAACCCAGGGGACTGCCTGGTGCTAGCAACGTTAGCATGGAAGCTAACGGAGCTATGATGGATGCTAACGCAACTGTGGAGAATCAATTGGATTATTTCTTGCGTCTAAAGGGATTACTTTGGACCTAAATACTGTTAAAGTCTGTCATCCGCTTCCTCAGAGAAAGAATACAGATAAACCAGCGATCCTGATCAGGTTTGTGAATCGAAAGCACAAGATAGCTCTGATGAAACAACGAAAACACCTGAAGGGTTCGGCTGCTTATCTAAATGATCACCTGTCAAAATGTCATGCTGATCTGGCGAAGCACGCGAGACTGCTACGAAAGAGAAAACAGATCTAGGGAACTTGGGTGCAAAACTCCAGAATCACCGGACCTCACGAAGCCTCTGGAAATGAAAGATTTTGAGAACTGTGGGATTACACATGTTTGAACCTTTAATTGTAGCAAAATAAGTGTGAAATGTGAACTTTGACCCAGTTCTCCGTTGAGCTGCAGAGACTCGAGCACAATTCCCTTGATATGATAACTTTATAGTCTCTCAGTCATAACAACGAAGAACGATTACGTGGCCTTAAACTTGTTCCTAAACTGTGATATATCACTGATTCACATATCCTTGATTTTTTTTTCCTTTTTCTCTTCTACTTATTACTTTTTTATTCTTACTATTTGATTTATACAATCTGCACATAATATTTTGCATTGACTAATCTAGATTTTTGGTACTGTTTAATACAGATGACTTGTCTGTGAATGTTTGAAATTTGATTACATCACTGATCTTAATGACTCTTATTAACTTGAACTTATGATTGTAGGGTATAAATATTTGATGATAAGTCCTGAACCGGATATTGATAATTCATGTAGAGAAAATGGTTGAGTCGGGGTGGGATTATAGTTTGCTTCCTTCCACTCCCTTTAAAGTGATCAACTTGTGATTTATCATGTGATATGTTATTTCATGTATTATTACCTGATTGCTTGAAATAAATAATTTCATTCATTCATTTACAGTGGAGCTCACCAGCTTGTTAGTGGAGTTCACTAGCATGCTATGCTGTCCACCGGGCAACTAGCTAGCATAGCAACCAAACTCGCTGAATCCCTACTGAAATCAATGTGGGTAAACACAGGGGGGGCATCACAGAAACTGTGGACAAACTAAACCAGGCCCACATTTTCTGCCCACTTTTGAACCATAAGGGGCCCACTTGGCTTTGCTGGCTGGGATGCAGTAAACTGTAAGCATATAACACACAAGCTAACGCTACATGGATCTTGCGCCTCGCGTACAGACATTAAGTGTAAAAGTGAGTGTATGCCTGATAACAACATATTTTGGAGGTTGTTAGTTTACAAGTGCGAACCGCGGGCACGTGCAGGCATGCTGAGGATGCTCGGGGAGGCTCATTGACAGTCTATGGGCTGGCTCAAGGATGACGTAATGAAAAAGGCGGGACTGACGAGGAGGCGGTGCCTCAGAGATGGAGTCGTTTTACTTAAGGTTATTAAAACGGTCAACAAAAAATGAGTCATATTTCATAAAAAAAATTATCTTTTTAGTGTTCTGAAGGTAATATATGATCATATACATGGAAAGGCTTAAGAAAATCATGGTATGGCCCTTTTAAAGAAAGCAAAAATGATAAAGAATGGCCTACTCGCATCATAAAGTGAAGTTTTGCACATTTCTGCATATTCTTCAACTTTTTTAGAGTGGAAACATATGATAGTACTCCTTTCTATCCAAAGATGTCCCCCTGCCAGACACAAAAAGATTTTCATTATCAGAGGACCAAAAGCCAAGGACGCGGAGAGGTCTTTTTCCACTGTTGAAACACCTCGATAAAAACAAAATGTCTCCTCTCCAGTTAATCATCCTCTGCTTCAGCCTCTCTCCACATTTAAACACAGTGTGGGATTTTCTTCAGCCTCTGAGCTCCCTGCCAGCCTGTCTCAGATGCCTTCGCCGCAGCCTGATTGTGTGTGGCGTTCTGCCCAATCGTCCTGTTCAATCACCGACCGTTTTCATCTGTGTGAAGCACGCTCGTCCTGATCTGCCAAAGCATCAACAAAATCCGAGCAACAGAATAATTCCTGAGCTGTCGCCGGGCATGTCATCAGGAAACTTCCACTGCATGCTGCTGTCACTGCAAATTCCTTGCAAAAAGAAGAAAAAAAAAAAGCCACAAATGACTTCTTTCCTCATCTGGATGTGTGGACAATATTCGTTAGTCTTATGAATGAAGGCTGGCTAATGCGGTAATGAAGATGCACGACTTACACCTGCATATGCATGACTCTGACTTAAAAAACCCGCCAGTAAAGTAAACATACTTGACAAAAGAAGCCGAGCCTCCCGCTTCTGTAGGTTTTTAACATGGCGGCGCCTCCACCAAAACACGGAGGGCTGTAAAAGTCACATTTTTCTTTTAATAAATAACACAAGAACTGTCTTTGATATAAATGAGAAATTAATTAGCTGCCACCCTCTGGGAAACCGCCACAATATTCTAAATGCTAAATTATAATACTGAAACACGGTGAAATTCATTTTTTCCATAAAGTTTTGTCAAAATCTAATCAGCTCTGCATGAGCAGCCGCAGTAATGAATGGACAAATTCAATTTTCTCGGTGCGTGGTGTTGCTCCGCACGTCAAAGTCTGCAGGAGTCACAGGCTGAGCGGCAGCTGAAGGGCGGCTTCTCCCGACTTGACTGGAACCAGAACCAAAGACGTCCTCACATCTCACTGTCAGGACGCAGTGATGAGCGTGAAAGGTTAATAATCCTCATCTATCTGATGTTTTCAAACACGAGTCACAAATGCACTTAAACTGAGAAACTGTGATTAATAGATATGAGGTAAACAAAGAAATCAAAGATTTTTGAATACTTTTACAGTGTTTCACTGCTATATTTTGTTATTGACACATTGTCACATCAAACCACATGGAGCTCCAGACCAGTTGAAACCAGTTAGAAGACCAAATCTGTACTTTTCCACTGCAAAACAAAGCATTACCTTCGCCAACATGGACACTGACCAATCACGGCATGGTTTTGGTGAAAATAGACCTACAGGGGGTTTCTCCTGTCCTGACACACATTGGCCTGGAGCCGAATAAAGCCCACCAACTTTATATATAAGTGAACTTGATTGTACAGGCCTTTGACCACGCATGCCCCAAGACCCGGATATCTCTGTGCAAGTTTGCTCCAACTCCAATCAACAAACATGCAAAGGTTAGCAGGGGCTAGCCTCGCACAAGGGCTTAGAGAGGGAAAAAAACGCTATTTAACATGTTTAAAAAAAAAAATCAGAAAAATGTATATATACATTTATATGAAAAATACAAATTAAAAATTTCACAAATATTTGTGAATTTACTGTTTTACTGTAAAATTAACTGTATGTTGCATGAAATTTTGAAAAATGCATAATTTTTATTTTCTAAATATTTGGGAAGCAGCTGTCACTTAATTACAATTAAAAACTACTTTAAAAAAAAGTCTGAAACTGCACAGCAACTGCCCGTATTGTCCTGTAAACGTATCTGATTATGCTAAGCTGAAACTGTTAACGTTGCTTGAATTCACAAAACCCAAGAGAGCCAAAGCCACCAGAGGCTGTTCTTTGATCCAGGAAAGAGTGAAACAATTTTTGCAAAACAGTTAGATTAAGTAGCATAAACTACTGTACTCTAAAAATTAAAGGCCTAAACAAGCTTCAAACTATCATTTTGTTTTAAAACCAAATGTTTCAGAGTTTGATTTATCCAACACTCAGCATGAAGGGGTTGGATTTGGGGATTAAACCACCAAATGGTTCCCAAGTGCAGCTGTGTCTGCAGCTCACCCCTCCCCCAGAAGGATTAATCAAATGTAGAGAACAAATTGTACACATTAGGTATGAGATTAAAAACTGAAAAAAAATATTTTTGGGTAAAACCATTTAAAGCTGATTTATGATTTATGTAAGTTGTGTGTTTTATAAAACTTTCTGGCAAAAACAAAAAAAAAGGCTTTTTAGGCAAAAAAAAAAAAGCTATAAAAACTGAATGGATAAATACAAAGGTTTACTCATTTATCTACAGTTCACTATTTGCTGATTAGACAAACAATTCAACCGAATCTTATCTTTTTACTTATTGATAATCAGCGTTTTTGGTTCGAAAAAAAGTGGATCTTAGGAAAAGGTATGAACGTTTTGTCCTGGAAGTGAGAACTGTAGAACTGATCAGGTGTGAGTGTTTGTGTGTGGCCTAACACACAGCTGTGGAGAAATCCAGCCGACTGATCAGAATCTTGATCAGCCGCAGCTGCATGGTTGATGGCTTTCTTCAGCGACGCAGAAGTGCTGCCCACTGATTTGAATGGAAATTTGCAAATAAGATTTTGGAAAAAAACTAGGCTGTTTGTGAAGTAAGAGTTCAATTTCCAAACAGCAGTTAGTGGAGTTGTTTTTGTTATTATTATTATTTGTTTTGTTTCTTCAAATTGATCTGCTAATAATTGAGAAGAACTGGGCGTGTCAGTTAGAGTGAGGAACCTGCAATTGGAACAACATTGTAAGTGGAATCAGTCTTTTATTAGTCCAAAATATATAAAAGATTAAACTAAAAAGAAGAAGAAGCCTCTCCCTGCTTGTACAGTGTGAACACTATGAATGTGCGTTCAAAAACATGTTTAGTGCATTTTTGAACCCTTTTCAAATGCCTGATAAGATTCAAAAAAACAGCCGCTGGTGGATCAGGCAGCATGTGCCCCCAGTTGAGGGGGGGACTCATTAGCATGGATGCAGGAGATCATGTGTCCACCTGCAGCTGGGGATTAACAGCATCGTTTTTCTGCGATCACACCTGCAGAAAACGCACACAAATCTTTATTAAACAGGCCTGCGAACACACCACCACCCTCTTGGTCTCGCTCGCCGATACGGGGGCTGCGGCTCTAAGCTGGCGTGGCTGAGAAGTGTCCTCTTTCCTCTCAATTTCATACCTGAAGTCCCCCTGGCGAATCACTAACGGGCTGACGGGGGCTGAGCTTCATCTGGTGTCGGAGCGCTTTTTGAACGCTTGTCAGACACCAGCTGCTGCCGTGTCAGACATCCACACAAGTCAGAGAGTAAGGATACGGGGGCAGGGCTTTCCCGGTTACAGGGTCTGACACCCGGCCGCTCACCCCCCTCCCAGGAAAGATGGCGTTCCCAGCAGAGGCCGTAAACTCTAATAACACGGTTTTACAGTGCATGTATGAGCGCGTGAGGGTTTGTGGTCAGGCTGTGCCATATGCATCCGCCTCGGGCACAGTCAAGTCATCTATGAAGCGCATCAGTCTTCTGCTGCCTGGGGGGGCATGTTCTGAAGGGACTTCAGCAACACAGCTGTGATGTGATGGGAGCAGCAATCTGCAGCTGAACAGATGTACGGCTGAAGCCGGTCAGAGCTGACAGTCAGAGGAGGCTGTGGGTGTTCACGCACAAGGACACAACCTTCTTATTTCAAATTAAGGCAAGCATGATTTACAAATATATTTTCAAACTATGACCTTCAAACAGATGTAAGTCATACCCTTACCCTTGCATAGCACATGTACAAAGACTATTCAAAGTGCTTTACATCAGGTGTCCCTAAACTACAGTCCAGGGGCCGGATCAGAAATGACATTAAACCCCCACAAAACCGCCGACCGAGACACACACAGAACACTACTTTTTATTCCAGTCTGAACTATGACGGAAGAGACTCTTTATTAGTTTAAAGTTTCCAGTGATTCACTTTTTTCTTTACTTCTTTTTTATTAGTTTTCTTCCATATGTTTTTAGACGTCCGTAGCACTTCAGCTATTTCAGCTACTGAAATATTCAGCTCTTTTTATGCTAGCTTTTTTGACAGTGGATTTCTAGCATATGTCGGAGTTTAGCTAATATTTCAGCTACATGCTAGCTGTTTAGGTAAATTTAGACTTTTCTGTCAGTTTTTAAGGCTATTTTGGAGTTGAGCTAATAATTCAGCTAGCTATCAACAATTTTTTGTTGATTTGACCATTTTTTTATTTTTCAATATGGTTTATTTAAAGCTTGGAAACTGAAGATCAGCTCTAGGTTTTCTACAAGATTGAGGTCCACAAACTGTGTAATATTTTTACTACCTTTTTACTCTTTGAGATTCAAGTTTATGATTCAAATCATCACTCTTGGGTCAGTTGCAGTTTCAGTCCCACTTGTCGATCTTGGATGTAGAAAAAACAGCGGCATAATTACATGGAAATAATATAAAACTGAACTGCAGCAGCTAAAGGGGTAAAACCCGGAGATAGCAGCAACGCCTCTGCGTTTGTGTGGTCCAGACAGGAAAGACACATCATCATCTCCTGATCCTGGGCAGTTCTTCACCCCCTCCCAGCCTTCCGCCCCCCCAGTACCTGTCTCCACTGTTCTCTGTGGACTCTCCAGTCAATAAAACCACTTAGCATTTAAATGCATCTGTGATGGGAAAATAAAGTGGAGTACATTTTTACCAAGGGGAGCGCGGTTTCATACAATAACTTGCACGGACACCCTTACTGTACGCCACTAACTGGATTGCTAAGCAACTGCTCGCCTCTGTTCTCCCGCTGATTTAAATTTAGCCCGTCTGTGCGTTGCTAAGCGGGAAAAAAGTCCACTTCATTTTAAGATGGAGATCTCCACCTCTTTAAAAAAAATCCCATTTCTGCGCCTGAAAATGGCATTCAAATTACTTTTCATAAACAGAGACACAATGTCAAGCTGCATAATAGCCATCGGGCGCCAATAATAAAAGAGGAGGGGGAGTCTCTCATGGAAGATTTGAGAGGAGGATTTCTGTTCTGTGTGTGTGCAGGCAGCACCAGTTCTGCACCTGAAAGGAGGCTCCCCAAAGGCCTCGACTGCAGCAAAGACTGAAGTTTTTAGTAAACTTTACTGTGAGATGTATCTGGTTTTACTTCATCAGGAAGACTGTTTTTATCATTTTGACACAAACTGAACACAGCTTCTTAAAAGCTTGATTTTATCACTTTTGAAAAAAATAAAGTCACAAACTTATGATCTGGAAAATATAATTTTATTTTTAGCAGTTGATTTTCACCCCACGCTTCCTGTTTGCTCAAACGGCAGTGACGATAGAAGTGTTGGAGGATGCAACCGTTTTGTTCAGGATGCAGGACGAGCTCCAGCAGTTGTGAGTCAGTCCGTGTTTTCCCCAGTCCACCGTGCCCACCTATCACGGCTCCCTCCGGTGCTCTGTCTCATCCTGGCCTCCTGCGTCAGCAGCTCCTTCATGAAACGCTTCGTGGATGCTGCGAAGCTGAATGTAGAGTCTGAATTTCAAGTGGAAAATTATCCAAAAACCTGCAAGAACTAGAATATTTCATTTCTAAAAACTTATGCAGAACAGCAAGGCTTTTTTATTTTTACTTTATTTTGTTTTGTCAAAGGAGTTCATAGACACAATTTATAAATCATTTGTTTGCACCTTAGTGGAAGATGAAAACCTACACTTCCTGTTTGAAGCAAGTTAAAAAATAAAAGAACCACAAGCCAGCCATCAGTTCAACAAATGTCCACTAGGTGGATTATTGCATAACCTTTATGTTATGAAAAGGGGTCTGTATCTTTCCCTCTCACACGATTTGATACGCATCTGATGCACGAATTGATACATAAAGGATTCAGCTGCTAGAAAAGCAGATGTAGATAAAGTAAAAGTAAAATAAAGCTGCTCGTTTGGCACTCATGTTCATATAGCATAAATGAGATGCATGCTGAGCTCAAATGGCTCAAAGTTCATGACAGCATCATCAACATCAGTCAATTCCACCTGGAAGGCATTAAAGTTGCAGAATCCTGAGTTTATTTTTAACCAGTTTCAAACAAATCTAGACTCATATGGTTATGCCACTTGAAATGCAACTAATGGACGTTTTCAGATTGCAAAGACTAAGACAAATTAACATAAAAAAATTGTTTTTAGAGCAAAATAAGCTTAGAACTTTTTGCCATTAATTTTAATAGAAAAATGTTGAAATGATGCTTTAGAAAAACAACTGAGGTCACATTTTGGAGCTGCATATTTTAAATGAGGTATATAAATGCGTAAACTTTGATTGTGTAATTAATTGATTTAATCATCAAGATTCTGGGTGTAGGAACTCTATTTAAAATGTGAGTTTAATGTGTTCCATAATGTAGTTTTGGGATCGGATAAAACGACTTTGATGTTTGTTTGTTTTTTTGTTTTTTTTATGAATTGTGTTTTTGTATAATGTGTTTTTTATGAAGGACTCCAGGAAGAGTCGCTGTCTGCTAAGCACAGCTAATGGACATCCGATGAACTATTAACTTTATTAACGATACAGTCCAATTCTTTCACCAAAAACACAAAAATCTAGATATTTTGTATTCATATTGTATTTAAAGCTGTAAAAAAATGATGCACGGCATTTGACAGAGAAATGTATTCATGCATTGACTTGAAAGAAGCAAGCTTGGACGCCTTTTTGCTTGAATTACACATACAAAAAAATACAAAGACAGTAGAAAAAAACAGAAAGAAAAACTGTAGTTTTTCTGAAATTGATCATTTATGTCTTGATAGATTTTTGCTTAATTGTAAAAAAAAATCTGATTTGTTTTGCATTGAAACTTTATTACTGCTTATATTGTTAAAAATGAATGCCATTTGTGTTTTTAACAGGTTCTTGTGACATTCTTCTGATGAAACAGAATCAATCTTCAAACTGCATTTGTTGTAATTCTGGAGCAGATGTTAACAATGCAGTTGGAAAGATTTGTTTTCTTCTTCGTGCCACGGGGTCTCTGCTCCACTCCACTCTGATACATCCACATGGAGGTCTTTGTTTTCCTTGTCTGAGCTGGAATCTCTCAAAACAGTAAAAATTTCAAAAATTCAATCGTTGTTGCTCAGTAATGTTAGGTTGGCGGAGTGAGGGGCTGTAAGCTAGTGGGAGATCAGTAAACAGATGGATGACAGGAAGTACGGCTGAATGTCTAATTAAATCCTGCCGCTCTGTAGAAACTATGTCCTAGAAAACGACACCGTTATTTGATTTTGGCTAAAAATTGAATAATTATTATTAAAAGTCCACTGACAATGCTTTAAAAACAGCTCAAAATGATGGGAGTGGGACTAAACTAAACTTTGCTTCTGCAAAACTTTGAGATGAGATAAATAAAAAACAGAAGATTTCTCGTTTTTGTCACTAAAGTTGAAGTTTTGCAGTTTGGACTGTTCTCATGCCATGATGTGACCTCTGGAAAAATGTTACCATCACTCAGATTGAGAAAAAGGAAGAAAAAAAAGGAGAAGATGCTCCCTCTTCGATTCCAACATCCAGATGGCTCTCTGTGATCGATGCCATCGAGCGGCTCCTCGCCGCGTCTCCCCTCAGCCCGTTCAGCTGGAACCAGGCAGATTTTTACTCTCTCTGCCTGATTACTGCTTTGATGCGGGATGCCGATGCTAGCAGGGGCTAATGCTAGCGACGTGTGGTCACCTCTGCCTCCTTGTTGGCTGGAATCAAAAGGTTTTCTGCACAAACAAAGACAGTAAAAGTTCAGGCTCTGGGGGTGTGCGGTCAGTATTGACCACTCGGGTGTTCTGTCTCTGTGTTGATGCCTATAGCTGTCCCCGATAGTGTCAGGGGTAAGTGGTGCGCTGCGGCGCCGGCGTCCTCTGATGGAGTGTTATTTCGTGCTTCTTGTGTCTCTTTGACCCGAGGCAGATTGTACTTATTTCCCCCGGTCCTCTCTCTGACATGTAACACCTTTTATTATGGGTGTCCGTCTCCGTGCGATGTAATGACTCGAATTAGGCCATCGGCTCGGGCACCTGCACCGGCGTGCAAGCTAACCGCTGGCTTTGGAGATATTTGGACCATTCATCCAGATGCTGCAGACTTGTTAGACAGTAATGTGTATTTCCCAGCAGAGTTGTATGAAGGGAGGCAAATAGCTTTCACGGAAAACGGAGATAAATCTAAATGAAAACACTGAAACTGTAATATCTGTCAAAATAAATGACCCTCCGCCCATCTGGGCGCGCTGCTTGTGCCTCTCAGACAGATTATGTTTTTCTTCATACATGACTTCTCATGTTGGACATTGAGTTTTTTCCACTGTAATCAAAACGTAATAAACAGAATGATTCAGGCATTGAGGCTGTCAGGAGTGCGGCACGTCGAGTTGAAAATTGTCCAATTCGTTTGGCTTCCGCTCCCATAGAAGGTTCTTAAACTCCGTCTTCTGAGGAACCTTCAGGGAGGGAGAACAGGTCTCTCAGGCCCATAAGCTATTCGTCAGTCATAATCTTTGAAACAATAAAGTTTGTAAATGCCCACATGAGGACTCGGTCCTCTATTTTCTTCAAGACTTTCCCTTTTTTAAGACAGTCGTCCACAATAAACACTGACTTGATGCTCAAGAAGCATCATGGTGATGCTGACTAGAGGATGGATGAAAATCTGTCTTTTTCATGGTTACATCAAACTAAATCGATGATCCAGACCAATAAAAAAACTCTGTTTTGGTGTTTTAACATGTTCTTTTGCCATTTTTCTTATCAGGAATGGCATATTTTAAGAAAATTGCATTTCAGAGAAAATGCGAATCAGTGTTGACTTAACCCTAGAGCAGGGGTATTCAAATCCAGGCCTCGAGGGCCGGTGTCCTACATGTTTTCCAACCAACCTTCCATTGAAGCTCCTTATTGGCTAAACATACCTGATCCTGGAAATTAGCAGCCAATAAGGAGCTTCAATGGAAGGTTGGTTGGAAAACATGTAGGACACCGGCCCTCAAGGCCTGGACTTGAATACCCCTGCCCTAGAGCACTGTCGCCGGGTGATTTTTCTTCAAGCAAAAGTATTTACATTATTTTAAATTTATTGCATTATTTTGAGTCTCACATGTCCCAGGAATGAGTGGACCAAAGGCCAAGTGTACAGTATCATAATTTACTGTTTTAGGAATTTTTTTCCTCTCAAATTTGTACTTTTTCAGTCATTTTCAACCATGTTCTTAGGATCTTCCTATGCACCCCCCCTCCTTTGTTGCATAAAGCACAGTTAAAATAAAAGAAAACTTCTCTCGTTTATCATGTGTTGTCATATCTTGATCTATTTTTTATGAGAAACACTTTTTATTGGGTATTTTATATCGGGTAAAAATTACCCGGTAAAAGTGATGGTGTAACTTTTTACAGCGAAAGTGTTCTGGGGTTAAAGATGTCCTCTGACCTGCATGAATCTGAAAGAGCCTCAGAGTTCTTAGGAGCCTGTCAGTGCAGCTGGGATTTATGGGTAGAAATCCACCACAGAAAAACATACATTCATTGGTATAAAGGCAAAAATGCCATCATTCTAATCAGGTAAACAGTTGAAAAAAGATTCCTTTGGATATTTTTTTTGCTATTTCTTTAAAGAAATCGACAAAATGAGATTTATCTCACTGAAATTTGACATGTTTTTGTCTTCTTTACCACCAGCCTTCTGTTCATCTGTGTGATCATCTCTGGATCAGTCTGTCTGGAGATCTGAAGACTCTCTTCTTTGTAAAGTTTTTTTTTTTTTTTTTTCCGAAAAGAGGCTCAAACTGCTCGTCTTTCTTTCAGCTTTGAACTGAATAAATGGCATCTGGTGTTATTTTATTTTAACCATTTCTTGTCCGCTGTTTTAAAAATTGCTTAAACCCATTTTGTAATGGAAACACACAAAAGTCCAGTCCAGTTACAAAACGGTAAAATTGGGTGATATCCATACCGTGGAAAAATGGCGACTAAATTGACTCCAATTCATTGGAACCCGAGTGAACAGCCTTGTTTGGTCCATCTCTATTGATTTTAATGAAGCAACTTATAAATGCTTTTTTTTATTATTACCTATTTTTTGGCTTCAGCCACTTATACTCCAGAAAATTCTTTTTTTTTATTTTAAAACATTTTCACCAAGGAATTTCTGTTGCATATTCTTGTTTTTTTTTTTCCTACGTGACTGCAGGAAAAATACTATTATATTACTGCAGAGTTGAGGGTAAAACAGAATGACTGCAGAGTCGTCCTGCTCATTTTAATGATGCAACTCAATTAAAAGTTTGAAAATGTTTCTCAAACTTTACATTATTAACAGCAGAAGTCCCACTCTGGTATCAGAGTGAGGATGAACTGCCAGATCTCTGCTTTCCTGCATTATTTTGGTAATCCGATGATTGCTGTTTGTGTTGCTGTGAACCTCTGGATCTGTGCCTGCACAAGCCTGAATGAATTTAGCGTGCGGGCACTGAGAGTCGACAGCTGGAAGGAGAAGGAACATCTCTTTATGGATGAATACTCGGCTGCAGATCACTCAGTCGTACCCAAACAACAGGGAGAGGGAGGACACGCAAAAACAAATATGCAGCTGCATCCGTGCACAAAAGCAAAAGCACTCACAAAAATCACAGCAGCTCATTTTTTCTGTAAAGTGACGGAAAAATGTCACCTTTGAAAGGCAGAGAGAAGATTTTTTATACTTTTCGTAAAGTTGGAAGACGTGAGTGTTTGCTGTAACAGAGGAGGAGCATCAGGCATTTATCTCCATGTTGTTCCGTCTGCCTGCCTTCTGTTCCTCTCAGTTTATTCAGCCCAGGACCGTCCCACCACCTGCACTCTCTGTGTCACCATTCCTCTCAAGCTGCCTCTTTTTCCCGAGGACGGATGGGTGAGGTGTACGTTGGGGGCTCCGGCTGTCACGGAGGGAGTTTAGCGCTCGTCTGTTCTCAAGGTCTACTCTATTCCACCGTGATTTATTATTTATTACGCCCCACAACACTTCTGTATTCTTCTGGCTCTTTGAAACTCCTGACGTACGGAAAACCTCCACAGTTTATACAGAAACAGCTGGGTAAGCTTTGGTCGGAGCGCCACTCTGTTTTGCTTCCACAAAAATGTGCACGTTTGAAGATACAGTCAGCAACAGGATCTGTAGAGAGGATCTGTTGCACTTCTGAACCAGAAGAACATAAACACACCACAGCAGCAGCAGGGAGCTGCAGGAACTCTGAAGAACCTAACATTTAATCTCAGCTTGTGATTTGTATCCAAATGTAGAAACTTTAACTTTCAAAAGATGAATTAAGCCAATTTTTATGTCTTGATGGAGCAAGTTTAGGATTTGTTTGTATAGATAAGAAAAGAGGTTGTAGAACACGTGTTGTACAATGCAATAGCATTTAAACTTTCATTTTTATTTTCTGAATATTTAGCAATAAATAGATTCTCTTTTAATGTCAAAGTATTTTGCATTGTTAACCCTTTAACAGCCAGTGGTAGCAAAATAACTCACACTTTGAACTAGCTGTTTATGAAAGTGAGAATTGTGGTCTTCTGATACCCCTTCTGATTCTGGGTTCTGATACCACTCACATCCATCTGGCTGAAGGAACTCTGCATGTTTCTGGATTTATTTTTCGTTCTGTTTCTCCTTGTCCCCGCTTGCCAAGTGTTTTAAATTTTGGGCATCTGGGATCTGCCCTTTCGGGGAGGGGTACTGTCAGGATTGTGGACAGAATGACCTGACCACCTTGGACCCAGGAAGAGAATTTTTTCTGCAGTGGCAGGTTTTTGTTTTGGTTCTCCGTGTCCCCTCCCACCAAGTGTTTTAATTTTTGGGCATCTGTGATCTTGCTTGCTTTTTTTTTTCACAAATATATATTTTCCTGTTTATGTTCAATTGTAACAACACAAAAAGTGAAGATTTTGAGGTTTTATTGTTTTTTTTTTGTTTTTTTTTCTTAATACAAAATGTAACTTTAACAAAAAATGTTTTATTTTTGGGTGAGTAAATCATTTTGTTTTAGTAGCATAGTGCAAAAGTTCTGTCACTTTAACCCAATGCATTATGGGAGATGAAGTACAAAAACTGGACAAACTAACGTCTCTGAGCTTCATTATTTTGTTCACTTTCCCACGGTCTGACACCGGATCACTGCTAAACACAAGCTTTATTTGATATTTTTGTTGGAACTGTGAGACCAAAAAAGTGAGGAAGTTAATAACTTTTTATTGGTCCGACTGATGACATGATTGAACCTCCAAGAATGATTGGCAGAGACAGCTAAAGGGGCAGAACTTTTCCAAAAAACCGCTAGCTGTGGCTAAATCACGGGACCGTCATTCTTATCAAAAAGTCTTTATTGGAATCAAATAAACACAAATAAATAAAGTATTTTATGATCTTTCATATTCCTAGCTATTCAGTGTTTTATTAGGCCTGTTTGGATGAAAACCGAACTGATCTCCTGGATTCTAAAGCATGGAGATGGCTACCAGGAAAACAGAACACAGACTTCATTCATTTGTATAGTGCCTTTCATTTATCGGAAACATAAAGTGCTTCACATAAAAGCAAATAAAATACACAAAGTAAACAGGACCTTCACACAAATTCATCCCTTTCTCCCTCCACTCACCCAGTTCCCCCAATATAACACCTTAAACTGAGCAAAGATGTAAGAACTGCTGCTCTCAGGAAACATCCTGGCTCCGTACTGCTGTGCAGAGATGGTCAAACGAGGATCCATTTATTCCAGGCCCAGTCCGACCACGGGGGTCATCGCAGAGAGTGGGACCCCAGCCGCCCCAATGAGAAGGGGCACAGCAGCCCCCCCACAGGCTGAGCCGGTGGAGCCCCAGAACAGAGGATCACAGTGGGGAAGTTAAAAAAGACAAGTATGAAAAAGGACTGAAACATGCACTAAAATAATGTGAATATAACAATAAAAATTGGATAGTATATTAGAAGAATAATTATACATATAAAGTAGCTATAAAATGATTTAAATAAAAGAATACAATAAAGTAAAAAGAAATAATAATAAAAAAAAAAAATTACATAAATTTGTACAAGCCAGATTAAAAATGTGACTCTTGAGGATCTTCTTAAAAGCGTCTACAGTCTGTATAATATATATCGTCCCAAGTCTGAAGTTAGGTGGAGGGAGAATAATGATCTGGGGTTGCTTTTCAGAATCTGAAATGTCTAAATTCCAGTGAAAAGACAGTCGCAATTTGATTGAATTAGGTTGAATTTTCCCCACGGTTTTAACCCCAAATCTGATTGTTCCGTTGACCTCAAATCAGGGGAAGACTGGATAACATGGAGCTCCCAGTGTGTGTGGTGACCAAATCCATCTGCATGGACAGGTGAGTCTGACGTTTGTAGCAGCGAGAAGCTCAAATCTGCCAACAAGGCGGCTCAGAGTTGAGAATGTACAGACTGTGCAGCTGTGGATCCCTGATCTTGAAACCCAACAATCAAAAAGTTTCATGCAAAGCTTCAAACTGTTAAAACACAAAGAACAGTGATCAAATAAAATGATGAGGGAGACTTCTTAAGCATGAGTGAGGAACCAAACACAAACTTTCAACTCTATCCATCCACCCAGCTACACATCTATCCATTCATTTTCAGAACGCCACATGCTTTTACTGAGCCACAACTGAGCCATAACTTCAATAACTTCCGATAAGAAAAAAATAAATAAATAAATAAATAGGATTAGCAAGAATATGTTAAGAAAAAGGTATCGGAGCTAGAATGGTTAATCTGACTAATAGAAGGACTGAAAATTAACTGAGTGGTTCTCTATAGAAGTCTATGGGATTTTTATTTTTTAGTATTTCCTAGTATTTCTAGTATTTTAGCTTCAAGATACTATTCCTGGTGTCACAAGGTAAGACCGTGGACATAAAGCAAATAAAAAAGCCATAAACGGATCAAGAGCTTTCATCAAAAGTGAATGAAATGTCAGCGTTTATGTCAGATGAGCGAGTCCAGGCAGATGTGTCACCCGTGTGACCCTGAGGTCCTTCAGCCAGAGCAGAGAGAGATGAGAACTTTTATTAGTCTGGACTTTTACATGGTGGAGAGGGGATGCCGGACACAGCATGAATGTCCTCAGGTTAGGAACACTGGGGCGTTTTCATGCTGGAGCTCATGCTGCCTGATACTTCCTGAAATAATGTTTTTGTTTAAAGAGCAGACAAAAGCAGCTTTGGACCAATAGACAATACATTTAAGGTTACTAATGATAATGTACAGTGTTGCAAAATGGCGTGACAGAATCAGCTGATTGCACTTCACTGCTGTAAATCGCTGCATATCAGGGCAAAGCTGCTTTTCTTCACTCCAGAATCTGTTGGAATTGTGTTAATAGCATAAACCACTGAGGAGTAATGGTGGTTGAAAGAATGTATAACCCAATCTCTGTTCTTAAAGAATAACCTAACCCTAAATCTCCTTTTTTTGTATGTTGACCTCTATAAATGGGGCTTTAAAAGATGTTGATCATTGACACATTTTTGTCAAATTAAAATAAACTTGAAAATATTGTCAAACCCCGCCTGTTTGCTGCCCCTACAGGTTATATCGAGGTACTACAGTTTTGTTATCGGTCAAACCATGTAAGTTTCAGAAGTCTCACGTCATGATCAGCAGCTCCAGTAATGAAAACAGTCTCGCCCCCAAGCTCCACCCCTCTGACTGGATTTTCACATTTCAGCTGTGGGCGGAGTCAGCCTCCAACTGCCCTGTTCGGTTACCCTTTAGGCCATCCATCAATTATTTTTGATTAGGTATAACCTAATATGAACAGGTGGTTTTAGAAGGATTTGGCCGTCAATCTCCAACTTCCCCACTGCAGACTTTTTCTGTCTGCCTTCCATTTTGTTCATGACATGCAGTTAAAACAATGTTTGTTTTAGACTCTTCTGAAGTTCGCTTCTTCCCACTCATTTTCAAGCCATTAATCAAGCTCTTCTTGATCTTAGTTAACAAATACAATATCTAATGAATCAAATGTGACATAACTATCTCTGTTTGTTTTTATTTTTTTTATTTTATTTTATAATCAATGCATTTCATTATTTCTGCAATGAGTTGAAAATTCTGTGTTTTGACCTGTATTGACCACAATCTATGCTTGAAATCAATCAATCAATCAATCAATCAACCAAACAGATGATCTATCCTCTCACAACCCTAAGCTAAGATTAATGGTGTAACATAAATGACAAGCTATGTCGGAGCTATCCAGGTTAGATCTAGATTCCAGCTCAGACGAGGAAAACAAAGACATTCATGGATCTATTTGTCTGCAGGTGGATGATCAGAATGGAGCGGAGCAGGGAGCTTGTGGCCTGATGATTTTAACACCAACAAGCTTTTACATTAAATAAATAAATAAATACTCAGATATGCAATTTTTATCTTACTTTAATATCATGAGAAAAATGTTACGAGAACGTGCTAAAAAGATCTTTTTTTTATTTGAGTTGGTCATTAAATCAACTGAAACATTTAGTTTGAAGACACTAAAACTTGATGCAAACTTAATCTGGTTTTCTGAAACAGGTTTCATTTGTTAGAAATATATCTGTGCACAATCAGAGGCCTTTTCATGTTGATTTTGTAGCTAAGTTGATGCAAAAAAAACTAAAAACTAAAAGCTGTTGCTGGAAAAACACCATTTCGTTTGACTAAATGTTGCAGTTCAGATGTTCTATTTTCTCCTAATTAATAGACGACTTTAAATTAGCTGCAGCGTGAAGATCATTGCGTATTACTGTCTCCAGCAAAGAAAGACTCAGTGTGTCTAAAGATGCAGTGAAAGCTCCAGCTTCGTTCTCTGGATTTCTTCTTGTTTCTTTGCTTCAGATACTTTGAGCTAATTCTCTCAGTTGGGAAAGTTCTGGAGCAGAGACGGGAGAACTGAGGGAAGTCTTGCGTAACGGACTGTTTAGGCATGTGCCGAGCTGGACAGAGATGTGTCTGTAATTAGGCTTTACATGAAGCGCAGCGGCTGAACATGGATAAAAACCAGCCTCTAATAGCCAGGAGGAAACGTCTTGCCGTCAAGACTGAGCTCCACTTGGTGGAAGGCTGAGCGGCGCGGGACCAGGATGAGGCGCGCAGCTGACTGCTCGCTTCCATTACGAGTCCGGGAAAGTTTCTGATGCAAAACGGAGCTGATAGGAGGAATGATTTGACTTCTCTCACTTCCCTCCACAGAGACTTTAAGTCAAGGGGTTGACTTTACATGTAACTTTAGAGGGTTTAAGAATTTAGGAGAAATTCCTCCACTTTTTAGATGAGAATGGGGGTCAAATGAAGCAAAAGCAAACAGAAGATGACAAGAAAAGAGAAGCATGAAGGTGGGCTGACAGCTTTAATGACAAATGCGGACCATCCTGCTGACAAGGGCCGAGATGAAAAGACGCATGCTCTTTTAAGAAGGCTGAAAGCAGCTGCCCGCATCGAATGGCTGTTTGATGACAGAGTGCTCCATCTGCTCAGAACAGTAGAACACGAACACCGTCCAGACATTCGGTTGGTCTCAGTCATCCCAATGCACCGCGCTCGCAGCGGGGGGGCAAAGCTGACTGGAGATATAACTCCTGATCTGGGCGGAGAAACGTGACTATTTGTTCAGAAGCAGCCAGAAAATCTGACTTTGACCAAGTCATTCTACTGAAAATCACAAGTTTGGGGCGTTTGGGTAATCTGCATGAAACACCAAAGAATGGACTGGAGAACTGCTCAGAACTTCACCCGTCAGTGGCTGAGTAGGTTCCAGAAACCATGAAACTCCTATAGGTGAGAATAGAAAATAAATGAAATGCACATACAGAACAACAACAAACCCTTTTAATTCTTTCAAAATGAAAAAAAACATATTAGAGCTGTTTTAAAAGTCCCACTCCAACTATATTTTTATTAGAGTCGGTAATCGATTAAAAAAAATTAATTAATCGCAAACTTGGGAAAAATTAATCGCAATTAATCGCAATAACTTTTTTTTGTAACAGTATTTGCTGACTGCTTACAATCTGCAAAAAAAATCACAAAATAAAATCACAAACAGAACATTTATTTTTAAATAAGGCTGTCAATCAATTAAAAAATAGATTAATTACAGATTTGTGTTGTGATTTATCCCTATTAATTGCAATGTTTTACTAAGTATATTTTTAGGACAATTTGCAGCTTTTGAACAAAACCAAAATCGGTGAGGCAAAGCAAAGGAATGCTGCTCCTCAAGAGGCAATTCATTTAACACGTTAATTCTGTTTGATTCATCATTCACAGCTCTAATTCTTATCCATGTGAAATAGTGTTTTTTTAATTATGATTGTGCAGTTTTTAGCCAATCAGAAAGCCTGTGGTGCAGATGACGTTTTAAGACAGATTCCAGCTCAGACGAGGAAAACAAAGACGTTCATGGATCTATTTGTCTGGAGGTGGATGCATCAGAGTGGAGCGGAGCAGGAAGCTGCTATCCAGCATACTGTAAAATATATTCATTTCAAAATTGCATTTTTTTTTACATTTCTTTCAATTTTATAATATGTACTTTTGAGTTTAAAACTGTTTTTTTTTTTTTTTTTTCATTTTCATTCACTTGAAGCAGATCCTGGTTTGAGCCCATAAAAGTCCTTCTAAATGAAAACAACAGTTTGCTAAACAGCCCTGACGGTTCTGGCCTTCATCATTAAACAATCTAAAACCCTCCTTGTGATTTTTTTCAATAAACCACAAACTGATGGCGGCGTTTGCCTCTGCTGTCGCCCTCTGACCGTTTCCTATCAATACTTACCAGAATTCAGATGACATGGACAATCAGCACTCTATTGATCGAGGCAGTGAACACGACGCCTTTCCTTCCACATAAACGCTCCCTCCATATCCCACCGAGCTGCTGCTTAATAGATGATGCATTGAGAAGGGGGGGTAAATATTGGAAAGCACATGGGGAGACAGAAGCTCCGAGAAGACGAATGATCCCATCTGTATACAGTGTATCATCTGGAAACCAGAGCCAACAGGCTTTATGGCTCTGCTGAAATATGGCCAAAAACCCTCACAATGACGGAGGCTGGATGAGGACGTGCAGCTCAGAGTAACCGTCACACCGCAGAGTGACTCCTGGGAAAAGTGACGGCAAAACTTACAACTTTGTTTCAGTTTTTTCTACAAATCTCCTGTTTATGGTTATTTTCTATCATTTTAGTGTTTGTTGGTGAATAATGCAACAGATTTGGAGATTTTGCTATAAGTATGCATTTATAACAATATGGAGATTCCCGCTTTCACAGTTTGAATAATTATGCATCTGCAGAAACGGCATAAATTATTGCCTTCTTACTGGGTATTCTCTGCATGTCTTAATGCTTGGAAGGAGAGCGCCAAAGGATTTAAAATATCCCTATATGTCTGGTTAAACCAACAAATTCTCATCCCAGCTTAAGATTGATCTTTTAAAATATTGTTTATGAAAACACAGTGACATTTTTAAGTGCTAAAACCAGACAAAATCCCTATATCAGGAATAGGGGTGTGCCAAAATATCGATATTACAATATATCGCGATATTTAGTCCTGCGATCGATTCTC
>NC_050530.1:22295625-22321147 GCF_002922805.2 Oryzias melastigma | reverse complement strand
GTGTACTTAGCTAACGTGACAGACTGTTGTCATCCCCTGTTGTTGTTGTGTGTTGAAACGGGACGATTCATGTGGAGAATGGTGCGTACGTACTGTTTACGTTCTCCTTTTTTCTCTGCGCACGTCAGAGACGTGCGGTAAGGTGGTGAAAGAGCTTCCGGGTATGTGAATAAAGTGATTAAATAAGTGAATAAATAAATAAATAATAATAAAGTGGCGGACGGTCCTGCAAACATGTCTCTAAGCTCTTTATTTTGCATATGAAACTCTGCATTACCGACCCGGATAGTCACCGTCATTGATGATTTGATTTAGAGTCGCCAAAAGGTTCCGATCTGTAAATAAAGCTTCACGAGATGCTCCACGTCTTCCAGCTTCGAGCATGGCTCTGATAAACGGACAGTTTTTGTTCCATCGGCCTTCTCAGCATCACTGTCAGTGTCATTGCCAGATTGTGAGCTCTTACTTCACGCGCTGCCGGCTCAAATTGATAGGGCTTTACAGTCCTCAAACCACAAACACCCGGCGCCTCTGAATCAGCGTCACTTTCAGAACAAATGTTTCCACAATCTGAGTCTGAAGACAGAATTGTGGACCTTGAAATATCGCCGCTATCGCTAGCTCTGACACGCTAAGGAGAAGCCATCTTGCTATGTTGACCCCTCTGACGTCACACGCACCACGTGACCAAAACGGAGCTTTTCACCCGGAAGAGACAGGTTTGCCAAATTTGGCCTCAAAAATGCCGTTTTATTTCAATATTTCTTGCTCAAAATACGCCAAAACATTTAGAAATGGTAAATATAAGGCGAAATACAGTTAACACCGAAAATGACCCACAACCCCATTACTAACCCTTTAAGACTCAGTTTGTGATGTTTTATTTATTCAAATTATTGTGAATCAGGAACAGAAGAAAAAAATGTTTGAAACAGCTTGTTGAGTTGGCGAGCCATAATCTTACAGACAAATAGATCCATGAACGTCTTTGTTTTCTCTATCTGAGCTGGATCACAGCTGTACGGGTGATAGCTCCAATACTGACCACTGTTTTTGTTGCACCAATAAAGTTAGGTTGGAGTGTGAGGGGCTGTAAGCTAGTGGGAGAGAGTGGAAACAGATGATACAGTCATTGTAAGTCTAGGAATGCAGTGTTTAGAAACTACAGGAACATCTTCAAGTGGTGAAACCAAACAAAATGTCCAAATTAGCAAGTTTTCAGTAATTCCACAGATATTACACTTAAAAGGTTGAAAAAAGCTTCAGTTGTCAAAACAAATTAAACTGAAACATTAATAAAGATTGTTACATCATAAAATATTTACTGCATTTGCAAAGGTCGACGTATTTTTAGGACAAACTAAATTAACATTTTTGAGGGATGTGAAATGACATATTGAGGTAAAACTTAGTGAATATTTTATTTTAAAAAGAAATCAAATTTACTTAAAAAAGATGTAGGTTAATTTAAATAGAAATCAGACGGATGTTCTTGATATGATTTGTAGTTTAGCAGGTTAACACAAGATTTCTCTGCAAATGTTAATTTCTTGAAAAGCTCTTTCTTCAAAACATTTAGAAGTCAAACATGTTGATCCATAAAATCCTTTTTTGGATCAAGTTTCCACTTTCTGCTCTAAAATTCCATACTCTTAATACTTTTAAAATAATTCAATTTGAATATTTAAGTCATAACCCATATCTGAGCATCTGCAACTTTTACTGTAAAGTTTTCTTTAGACATCTATAAAGAAAAAACAACAACAGCACATTTGTTTGGTTGCTATACAACCTGTTTGCCATCTTGGTTCTATTTATTCATTGTTTGTTTGTAAATGAAGATATTTTGGAGAATTCCAAATATTTAAAAAATTTTACTTTTTGTGGGAGGAGTCAACTCATGCTGTCCTTTTATCGTGTTTTTGAGAAGAATAAACCCTCTGTTATTATTTAATAAAAATGATTATTATTCCAAAAAAAAAAAAAACGCTAAAAAATAGTCAAAAATGTTTGACACATGGCAAAACAATCATCTAGTTTAAAATGAAAGACCCAACCTTTTTGGTACCAGATAATCCCTTAAATTTGAGGTGGAAAAATACAACAGAATAAATTGAAATACAGGGCACAAGTTCTGGTGTATTCTACATGTAAATCTATTATGTTTACAACTTTATTAGCAGAATCCTTGTATCATTAGAGAGCCAGTCGCCGCATGTTGCCATTGGGAACAAACTCTTCCAATCAGTCCATATTTCAAATGATTTTCTGGTAAATCTAGCTTTCTGTCCCTTTAAAGTCGAAGGCTCTTTTGTTTCCACACTTTCCAAAGATGTTTCTTTTCTGTTGACTTTGCGAGCTTGAGGGCTTCAGTTTAGCGGTTCTGTACTGTGTGACTGAAGCAGAAGCAGCTGCTTAAAGACACTGGTGGATGTAGGTGAAACATGTCTTCAAATGCTTCAAGTTTGGGTCATAGAGAGATGTGGTGGAGTTTTCAAAATTAAAAAAAAAAAAGAAAACATTATTCAAGATCTCTAAAAATAAAATGTAGAAAATTGTGGATTCTTTCAGTGCGGCTTGGTACAAACTGACCCACTCTGTGTCTCAGGCCCTCTGCTTTCAAACACTTGGACCGACATGCAAAAAGGAAGATGAAGTTTGGGGATTTTTGGGGGGTAGTTTTACACGCCACCAATAGGTGGTGATGTAGGCAAGTCTGGAAAAGAGAAAAAGAAGTCAGTTTAATAAATGTGGTAAAATCGTCAATCAATCAAGAAAAGGAGTTTAAAGAAGACATTCACCTGTGTGAGGTAACCTCTTGTGTCTGGGGTCGCTTCATCAGAAATATATTTAAATTAAGAAAGTAAGTCCAGTTTGGATGTAAATCAACATTTATAGCGGAGTTGTTAGTACCGGTTTTTACATTGCCGCTGCATTGGATGGATGAGAAATTGCTCATACGTGAATGTACATGGAAAAAGTGAGACATTTTTATGGCTATATCACAAATGAACTCTGTTAAAATCACAGAATAAACCTCAAAAAGAACACTTAAACTTAATTGAACAGAAATTAGACTCACTCGGATTTGTGCGTGCATAATTCTTGATTTGTAACTCATATAATATGTTTTGTGCATGAGGAAAACAAATGAAAAAATAAAAAGAAAATACAATTTACACATGCACAAATTAAAATGACAACAGCTTGAAACTAATTTCACATTTAAATCTTAAAAAAAAATCACCTCTTACACACAGATCTATCGTGAGACTCTTTTTACGTCTCACAAATTCGTCCGTGAGTGATGCGTTCAAGTACTATCAGAATGCTTGTTCATCAGAGTTTACTTATCAGCCGTTTAAAACTTCGATTGTGAATAATATCCAGTAAAACTTCACATTTTCCCCACTTTCGTAAAAAGATATTCCCAATAATTTCTGTAAAAAAGTTTAAATAAGCCTTTTTAAAACACTTATCCCTATAAAAATAAGAATATTGTTCAGAAAAGAGCGCTTCCGATCTGCAGCAGCTCGTCTTCATGAGGGCTGGTCACCAGTCACAGGGATAGAAAGCGGTGCCGGACCCTTCTAAACTCCCGCAGAACTCTGTGCATTTGTTTTATAAAAGGCAGCTGACAGCATCATCTTTCTCAACAACTGTCTTTATAGATTCATATTCCAAACATCACTCATTGGTTAAATGTGAACTGCTGCATTTAAAAATAAAACATGCCGAGTTAATGTGAAGCAGTTCATCTCTTAGTTACTGGAATTTGACCAAAACAATCAAGAAAAAGATGCTTTTTCTTTTGTAAGGAAAGCTGTGTTACAACAAAGACACGCATTGAAGGATTTGCTGCCTTGCCTCTGCTTCCTGGTCCATTGTTGGAATGAAAGCCAGCGGCGAACGGCATGGGTCTCACTGAGGACATGCACCATATGGTGAAGTCTTGCAGCACAGGCGCTGATCTGGCCATCAAAGCCCATTGTTTCTGCTTTGTTCAGGCTTCAAAGGGTCCACCGGTCAGCCTGGAAAAAGCTCATTCAGACGTCTGGGTTTGCCAGAGGAGTCCGGGAGAGAGCTTTTCATTTCTGTGCAGTTTATTGACTGTCCTGTAGAAACACGTTCGTATGAATAAACAAGCCGCCTGTGATATGAAGTTGTTTGAAAAGCGGTCGCTGTGGGTGGTTTAAACGGGGTGACTATGAAATCCTCTGGTTATTATCACAAGAAAATGCAATTTCTTTTACATTCATGACTAAGGATTTTTTTATCATTGAAACCAGTTTCTCTTCTCAATGTTTTTGCACAGATGGGTTGAAATTATAGGCCTTCTTTTACAACTATCATAAATTTGGATCTTATTTTATAAGGAAAAATATTTAAATCTGTAGGAAAATAAAAGCTCAAGCACAAAAAACTGAAAAATACAAACTCCTGTTATTGGAAAGCCGCATTCGGCCCAAATAAAGATAAAATCTGTCCGATTTTAAAGCTGATTTTTTTAATCTGTTACCATTTTTCACACCAGGCGCTGCTTCTTGTCTTCTGAGTCTCTTTTTATTCCTGTGATGCGTCACAGCGGCTTATCAGCCAGAGCCCAGCGATTAAATCTCTGCACACAGGTTTTATGAAGCAACAGTCGAAAATCTGCATGAAAAAGGCCGAACATTTGTTAAAACATAAAACACAGCAGTCCAGAACTTACTGAGACCTTTCAGTGAATCCTCAGAAATAAGTCCACCAGCAGTGATGAGACGTGGCTTGGAGTTCTTCAAAACGCTGGAGTTGACTGAAGGTACAGCTATACAAACAAACAGTTAAAATATGTAGAATTGCAGCCTCTGTGGGATAATCCTTTCCACCTGGATCAGTCTGGCGTGGACGTCAGGGAAGCGGATTGCCTATTGTAACCGATCATTGGAGATAGTGAGCTGTTTCACTTCAGAGCATGATCACACCTATCCCATAAGCCTTATTGATCTGACTTCAGGTTAGATTAGAAATATTAGAGGGTATCAGGAGAAGCACAGACACATTTACAGACAATTTACAGACATTGGGGAAGATAGATAGACGTGTGGTGGGGAAAGTGTGTCGGTGGTCTGCACCAATGCTGGTAGGTGATATACTGTATGTCAACCTCACATCCACATGGATGCCTCATCCCATCATGCATCCTGTTCCATTAGTCGGGTAAGATCCTTCCATTCAGGTAAAGCCAGATCTGATGTTTGAAGACCTACTCCAATAAAAACAGTGTTTTTGGTGTTTTTAACGTGTTTATGATGGTGAAGGAAAAAGAAAATTATGTAACACTTTATAATAAGATTCCTTAACAAGCTTTGTTAACACATTAATAAGCATTATTAATGTCCTTATAAGGTGTTAGTAAGACATTTATTGATGTAATCAGCCCTATAAGGCTTATTAAATTCCTAAGTTAACACATTTACAAGCATTATTAATGTGTTAATATGATGCTTATTGTTACATTTATTACCATCATATACGTGGAACAAATTGTTAGTAAGTGTTTACAAGCTTAATAAGAATCATTAACGAAACTTGTTAACAGATTAGTAAGGCTTATTAATGTGTACAGTTCTTGTAGACACTTAATACTGTAGCGACCCTGGGGGTTAGCCCCGCCTTCAGCTCCTAAGACTCATGGGAAGTGGGAAACCTTGGGTGTGAAACATTGCTCACCATAAGTGAGGGAGCTGTGAGCAGAATTGGGGTTCATGCTGTTTGGCTGTCTATGTGTGTTCAAAATAAAAGAGTGTTGATGCTGGAAGTGGGAGTGCACATTTTGCTTGTCTGTCTACTCTTATCTGAGACTGTTCGAGTCTTTTGGGTCCCCGCTAAAAGTAACGTACCAGCTGGGTCGTTACAATATCATTATAGATGTCTCACAACGACTTTAATAAGGTTAATAAGAACCCTGACTTCCGGATTTCACATTGCATATTGTCAGGTTTAAATCTAAGTTTGACATGTACTCCGGATTCTGCCACTAGATAGCGCAGTGGTATTAGCTGCTGACTCACATTCAGAAGGTCATGGGTTTGAACCCTGCTCAGGGATAGTCCACATTAAATATTTTGTTTTTTCTTTACTCCAGGCAGCGGATTGTTTCGACGTCTGGTCTATTTTTATTTTTTTTTTTTTGCGCGAGCCGCGAGTGATCTGCATCAATTTTGGCAGGAAGCTACATCAACATACATGAGAAAATTCGGTTTATTTTCAAAATATAACCAATTTTTCACAATAAAACACCGACTGTAGAGACGAAAAATATCAACACACAGCCGGGCGCGCGAGCACAGACACACACAAAACAATTGTGTGGATTAAACACCCTCATGGTGTCCTTGGAAGGATGCTTCAAAAAAAAAAAAAAAAAAACTCTCTGGCTAACAAAGTTTATTAACATATTTATTAAGCTTACTACCAGTTTACTAATATGGTCTTTGACAATGGTCTGACTGAGTAGTCAATATTCTCATTAACACTATCAGGTATTTGCAAGACACCTATAATGCTAATAAATACTTTACTAGCATTTAACACATTATTAATGCAGTAAATTAATCCTTAAGTTTATTAAGGGTTTCTTATTAAGCTTATTAACATAGAAGTCAGTGTGAGACATCTATAATGATAATAAATGTCTTACAAGAACTGTACACATTAATAAGGCTTACTAATCTGTTAACAAGTTTTGTTAATGATTCTTATTAAGCTTGTTAACACTTACTAACAATTTGTTCCACGTATTCTATGGTAATAAATGTAACAATAAGCATCATATTAACACATTAATAATGCTTGTAAATGTGTTAATTTAGGAATAAAGTGTTAATTAAGCTTAAATTTGAATTTCTGAGTATTTGCTTAAAAACAGATAAAAAATGATCAGATGATTTAGTATGTTTCACCCACTGATACTGTACTTCAATCTATGTTTAAGTATCACTTTACTTGTGTTCACCTTTTTTAGTACACTTTGCACCTCTGCTATGCACTGCATGGTTCTTTTTTTTCACCAGAAGTCAGCAGACTATTAATTTCAATCTTTCACACCTTTTCTTTATTCTTGCTGACACTCCTTTGTCACACATCACACCTGAAACACACTCCTGAACTTCTTCATTCCAACACAAAGTCTGATTATCTCATTTCCCCGTTCCGGATGACACATCGAGAACTTTCCTCCAGCTCTCTGATCGCTTTAGCAGTAGCTGTCCAGACCTCCTGATCTCCCAACACCTGATTTAGCTCCTTCCTTAGAGGCTCAAACCGTCAAACACACATCCACACATTGATGGTGGCTTAGTATGATATTAACAATCTCATTATTTCACTAATACATTTTACAGTGTGTGAACTGTATAAGATTAATATAAATATATTCAGAACATAAAGTAGATTCTTATTGTATTTCTAAACAAATGTGTCTAAATTTGTTAACTCAAAATTGAATTGAATCAAATTGAATTGAGAGGATTGAAATGATTAAAAAAGTGTTGTTTCTGGCTATATTGTTTCTGGAAATGATTTTTAATACCCAGTCCTAGATTTTTTTGTCGTATAAAACTGCTGTTGTTATGTATATTCGAGTACTGGAAGCTCCGCGCTAACGCTAGCTGGCCGGTGACCACTCGTGACGTCATCGAGTGGAAGTGACATCCGAATTTGAAGACACGATTTTTCCATAACTCTCCGATTGGAGGGCTAAATGTCGGAGCAGGGATCGGGCCTTTGAGTTCACTAAGTGGCTAATTAAGTTTTTACCCTACCAACATCCACATGATTGACTGTGTTCACTTTGTATTCAACTTTTACTAGTTTTGTGTTAACTAACATGAAAAACATATGCACAAAAGTAAAAAAAGAAACATAGTTAAAATTTGAAAAAGCAATTAAAAAATAACATAAAAAGAAGAACTAAAAGGAGAAATAATATAAAGTAAATACCACTACTACTAATAAGGGTAATTAAAAAATATGATGTTTCAGTTCATGAAAATAATGAAAAATTTGCTCGAAAGGTTAATTATGTTTAATAATATAAAGCCAATGAAGTGCATTAACAAAATAAAAGCATTAAATGTTTTTTTTTTTATTTTTTTTATATAATATCAACCACTATAAATGAATTGGAACAACTTTTATAGTCTTGATTTAACACCTAAATCCTTTTTTTGTTCATTTGTTTGTTGTTTTCTCAGTCGACCTCAATAGTGAAATCTCTCTTTTCTATTCTGCATGTTTTCATTAAAGGAGCAGAGAAATATAATAGTCTTAATACTGTGATTGTCATTATATGACCTAAGCTGGATCATTAATCCTTCGTCTCTTCCTCGGTCGTGTCCTGATGAACGGTGGAGTCCAACGCCACCGTAAACGCCACACAACAGGCTATGAATACAAATATGAAAATCCCTGCAGCTCGTCACATGAGCTCCAGCGGGCTCTCTTATCACTGGACCCTAATGAGGTCATTAATAAGCGTTCAAGTGGAAGTGCAGTCAGGAAAACACAATAGCATGTAATGGAAATTTAATGCTTTCATGGCTTTTCATACACAAAACCCCAGCGGCACACACAGCCAATTTCAGATGTTTGTTTGCTTTATTGTTGAATTTGATTCTGGTGACTTAAAACCATTCATCTGTTCTTTTCCACAAAATGTTTTAAAAAAGACATTTTTTTCTTCTAATCTAAAGTTTTTATCCAAAGCCACCTTCAGCAACCTCATGGAGATAAAAGAAAAAGAATTTGCACTAATCTAGAAGTTAAAGGTGTGTTTACCTGCCGTGGATTTATTAAGAACCGACACTTCTGCAAAGTCACTCTTGGTGTTATTTTAGAAGAAAATGACTGCATCTGCACCGAACCCATGAATGAGGAGGAGGAAATGTTCTACAGGGGTGTAAGCCGGAAACCCGTGAGCAACACTGCCCCCAAGAGGACCGCAGCGAGGGTTGCACATGTCAGCGCTCCTTAAAGGTGTAATTCATTACCTCAGTTTAGAGAGGAGACGAGGGGGCATCAACCCAGCTCTGCTTTTGTTGTGGGCGAGAAAACAGGAAAGAGTTAAAGTCACAATTAAAAGTGAAGCTGCTTCCTACAGCAGGTTGGGCCTTTCAGACACGACTTTCAGGAGATCTGATGTCTAATCACTGATGTCCGCATGTCCTTGTAGGAGAAGAAAGAATCAGGGAACTCTGTTGTTTTAGTGTTTTTTAAATGAAGAAAAAGGCTCCTACTAAAATCAATTCAAACAGAAACATTTCATACTGTAGTTAAAAAGTTAAAGAAAAGAAAAGTACAAGAAGGCAAGAAATCTGTTTAATTATAAACCCAAATGTACAACCAACAAGAGTCTCAATTGGCCCAAAACTTTTCTAAACTAATTTATTTCCTGAGTCAGCACAAAAGTTAAACTCCAGGTTTCCTCCGACTGGAACTTTTGTTGAGATTTTAAATCAGAGTGGAGCTCCAGGAGAAAACTAAAACTTCTAGAAACAACTGAATACAAGAAATTCAATTAAGACTCATTTGAAGATTGTTAATGTACAGTTTTCCATACTTTTGTCCCTTTCGTCTGATTTATTCTTCAGCACAAGTTTAAGCAAGAATCTAAATCGGAATTAGTGGACAAAAGTGAACCACCAACCATAACTATTTATGCCAAGATTTAGTATTTCTCCATGTTTATCTCATCTATTCTAAAAGGAAAATGAAAGATTTACTTCCCTGCAACACTCCTGCACTGGTGCTCTTGTAATCTGTTTATACCAAAGACTTCCATTTTGGTCTCATATGACCAGGCGACACTCTGCCAATCCTCTTCTGGATCCTCAGATGTTCTCTTTAGACGGGTCTGGACGTGCTGGTTTGAGCAGGAGGACCTGGGAATCTCTGCAGGATTTGAATCCATAGGTTGTTAAATCAAACCAAGCCCAACTTTGTGTGATTAGCACTTTTCCAACTGATGTGAGTCAAAGTGCTTTGCATAAAATCATTTTCCAATTTGCAACCTCCCCCCATCACACACACACACTGACAGGCACATACAACACAGTGCAGCGATGCATAAAACAATTCACTAATAAGATGGAAAGTAGAAATCTGGCTTTGTACTGAAGTGGGGAAACAATGTTTTTGTGAGCATTGTGGACTTTGGTTTTTGTCACTTGTGTCAAAATTCACAACGTTCTTCATTTCAGTTCTTTACCTCCAGTCTATTTAGTTCCTGGTTTTCAGTTCTTCCTTGTCATCTGTTCTGTTCAGTCACCATTGTTGGTTCTCCATGGGTTGTTATCATGTTTTATGTTCCTTTCACCAAACCATTTTGGGTCCACCACCACATCCTGGCAATCACTGGGTATGCCAGATCTAAGGAGCCAAACCCAGGAGATCCCACTACAGTGTCCCTGTTCACCGAGAACTTTGTTCCTGTGGTCCCAGACCTTTAAGTCATTGACCCCCGTGTGGTTATTGGCTGTTTCCTCACTGTTCTCCAAATCAGATCTTTCATGGAGCTCTGATCATCAGTGAGCTTGTATTTATTCTATAATCAAATAACTGCTCTAACAAGCTGTGTTTCAAAGATACATATGTGAAAAACTTGAGTGAAGTTCTTGAAAAAAAAAAAAACAATTCGCAATAACACTGTTTTCATTAAATCATGTGAATAGACAGCGTCGGATGTAAACAATATTTGGGTTACGCTACGAATGAAGCAGTTTTGGGAAAAGGTGGTTGGTGATTTTACAGCAATTCCACATGACATGCTCAACTTTAGATGAGCTGCATGGCACAAGAGGAGCCCGCTTTCATGCAGTGGTGCAGCGAAAACTCACTGTTGGTCATGTGACTCGTTTATTTTTAAAAAAGTGTTTCCATTACAGTTTTGTGAAACATGTCAATTTCAAATGGCCTCAAAAACCACCTCCTCCAAATGCAAAATCTTGTTTTCAGATAAATTCTTTTTTTTCTTCAAAATTAACAGTTACAGTGATCTCTTCTTTCCAAGCTGCTTGTTTTATTGTAGATTGGTTTATCCCAGCCTTGTTCAAGGGCCCGTTTCAAAAAACAGATTTTGTTGAAACTCTGAGTTTGTGAACTCCAAATTCAGGAAAACTCTGAGTTTCCAGTTTCAGAAATGGAGATACTGTAACTTAAACCCATGAGAGTGGGTGAAACCAAACCCGTTTCAAGAGGTGGGATTCACTACATCACTATGGTAACTGAGTCTGTAAACGTAACCTGGTCTGGAGCAGGTTTCCTTCAGGAAACTTAGAGTTCCCTGCAGTCTCCGCCCCTTCTTAAAGTGAAGGATGTTCAAATAGAACTTCCTCATTAATATTTTGAGAACTTTCACATTAGAGACTACACGTTTCCACCACGCAGAGACCAAAACATCAAGTCCATTCGTAGAGGATCCTGTAGAGTAGTATTTATAATGAGCACTAAAGATTTCCATCAGGTTTTGAAGTGAGAAAACTACCAAAATACGTGATAGACAAATTAGTTTTTGCCCCATGGTATAATAAGATGATCTCAAGGACAGACATATGCTGGCCCTGTGATGTCTGATAAATTTTTGCCCTCCAGCAGGCTCCAGCACCCCCCGCAGAAGGCTAGGCCCATCAATGAATCTGCTGATGCAGCCAGTAACTCAACCCCTCCCACAGATAACTGGTTCAGGTAGATCACAGTTACCTAGATCAAAGTTCTGGTCTCTTAATTTGCCCAAAATATTCACCAAACTTCTCTTTCCAAAGAGTATGAACCAAGATGCCCAACTGATCCTGTGGACCATAAATTCTCTCAGAATGTGGGCTTTTCCAGTCATGAACTAAAGTGGAAACTTCCTCCAATTCTGCCTCAAATCTCTACTTCTCCACTGATGATGTTTTTGCTGGTGGCCAGCAATCCACAGTTAACAAAAGTTATTGAAACTGATGGCGACATTCCAGTTAACCCACTTAGAGGGCCATGAAAGTAGCAGCACAGTGATGAGTTTTACTTTTCCTGAAGCCAAAACAAAGATCCTGCAGTACTGAAACAAAAAAAAAATCACAAGGATGTGTGACTTTTGATTGGATTATAGAGTAAATATCCACAACTATGCGAGATTTTCTGCAGTAAGCATTGATTAAACAATACATATCTGCATAAACAGGCAGCCCAGCTGTGTGTTTGGTTTCCTTGTTACACAGATCTCATATTTTCTTCAGAGAAACTTTGGAGCATTTCTTCTTTAGCTTTTTAATCGAGCAGAGCCGCACAAAAGAAATGTATTCAGGCTCCATGACAAAAGGCTAATTGCACTATTTAATCGTTGAAAACAACATCAACGATTTTGCTTATTCGTTTGAAATCTAGAAGCTTCTGGTTGAGTCCACACCTGCACACATCTGAGCGGCTTCAGCCTTAATCTGGCTGTTTGTGTAATGACAGGCTTCAGTGTGGCATCCATGTCACACTGTGACAATTAACAAAGACTCTATGACATTAACGAGAAAATAATCAGCGGGTTATTAAGAGAGCAATTACACACGTAACTAATCTGACTATAAAGCATCATGACAAATTAATTATCACTACGTTAAATTTCAATTAGCTTTGTTGGGTGAGAGCTAAGATAAGAGTGTTATAGGTGAAAGGAGAGAAAAGGTGCAAAGGTGTTGGTGTCACCGCAGAGACAGAGCTGAAGGAGGAGTGACAACAACAAGGTGATGAAAGCCGAACTAAATAACGTGCAAGGCCTTCTGAAATTGAAAAATTCTTCAACAGTTTTCAGAAACAAAACCTTCTAATAAAGCTTTGACACAGGTTTTTTTACATTTACTAAAATGTTCTTTTGGTGATTTTGCTCCTGGGAAAAATAAATAAAAATTCCAGATTGCACCTTTGAGTGATGCTCTATGACATTGTGTTGGAAAACACTGTTTTTGTTTTGTTTTCTTCAGGCAGAGTAGCCTCAGTCCTGATATTTTACCAAGTTTGAAGATGTTTTAACTTATGATTCTATGATCAACTTGTAATCTGTAACTTTGTTTTGCTCAGTTCGAAAAAAATGTCTCAAACAACCTAGTAGCCTAATAATTTACTATTATTATTATTATTATTGGAGCTTCAATTATTATGTTTTTGACAGCAAAATTTTGGTAATAGGGTGTCACACCTGATCATTTTTAAAGCAAATTAAAAGTGTTGAGGCTGGCACCGAACCTAACTGCATCTGACATGGCACGCCCTTACAAAGACATTTCTTGATCTCTTTCTTTTCTTTGCTTCCCCTAGTGGTGGAATTGTGCCTTGCAACCATTTCTGTAAATAATCATAACTTCCCACAGGAATGGGCTAGAAACATGCTTTTTCCTTTTTCCAACATCCTTACAAATTTATTATCTTCGTTACTGGGCTGGAATGAAACATCCTGAATGTTTGGCACTCCTGCTCCAACTTCTCCTAAAATCGGCACAGTTGAAAATGTTTTGCCTTATTAAAAGCTAAAATCTAGAAATAAGGTGACTATTATTAAAATGAGTCAAAATAATTTTGCTCCATACTCTTAACAATAAAAAATATAGTTCCTACTCATGACAGATTACCTGGTTCATGTGTATCCAGCCAATAAGAACATGCCAGAACAGGGTATATTGGAAAACATGCAGGAAGGTGGCTCTCGAGGACCAGGGTTCCCTACCCCTGAACTAGCATATAGATGAAATGTTTGCTAAACTCCAAATTAGCCTAAAAAAAAAAAGGAAAAATTGCTTAAATTAGCCAAAACAACTAGCATATAGATGAAATGTTAGCTAAACTCCGAACCAGCCTTAAAAACTGAAAATAGCCTAAGTTAGCCAAAACAGCTACTATCCAACTGAAATATCAGCTAAACTCAAAAGTAGCCCAAGACACTGAAACATCTGATCTATTATCAACCTTCCACCACTATAATATACAGGAGCTTTGACCATAAATGGGCGTCTCCTGTGGTTAATATGCTGAATAAATAAAAATAAGCCTGTTTCCACCATTGTAAAAAATAAAAAAGAGGCAAACTTTCGAGACAATCCCTTATCATTTCTGTTTGATTATCTCATATTTTAAGCTACCATCTCTAATAATGAGGTGGTATCGTGTAATTCTGATTATAAAACGCTATCTCACATTTTGACATATTTATCTCACATTTGGCTTTTTACAAACGACTGTTTGTGTGGGGGAGCTGAAGTGGCGCCCGCTGTCCTCGGAGCAGTAAGCAATATATTGTTTGCTGCTGAATCAGCCAGATGGCAAAGCAAAGAGATGTAATCATCCAGGCAGCACAACAGAAAGCTTGCTTTTACTCAACTATAGGCTACTTCAATGCATTACTAATGTGTCGCACATTGTCCCACACAAACCAAGTCCCCGTGTCATTTTTGGCGAGTTGAGACCTGTTCAGCCAACAAGTTGTTGGTTGGAGCTGATTGATGTACTTGGGCCAGAAAGCTCAAAGACTCTGCATCGCACACGGTATGCTGATCCACAAGTTCCCCTCTGATATTCATAGCTTTTCCACAAATACCAATGTATGGACCTTTCCTGATTTGGTCTTGGCCTTCTGGCTCGGTGATGACAGTTTTGACTTTTCCTTTATGTATTTATTTGTTTTATGTCTCTTTCAAAATTATGCTTTTACCATAGAATTGGTGTCTGTCAGGGTCAGGGTTGTTGTCAACAAACGAGTTCACAGATGTGACTGTGCGGCTGCAAAGGTCGAGGCCACATTGGACGACAACATGGCTAAACCAAAAAGGAGCTATTATGATACATATTCAAAGACAAAATTACAGAACCACCTGCGGAAATGCAATTTCCAGTTGGTGGGTCGGTAAGTGGATAAAGGGTGTTTGCCTATGCAATAGATGTCATGCAAATAGCTCTCAAAAACCAAGAAAGACGAAGAGAAATCGAGGTAAGGATGAAAGAATCTGACAGATCTATGACAGAACTTGAGAACTTAGTGATGTTGAAATTCAAACTAGATGACAGTTGTCTGCTTTAATATTACGCCTATACAGTATATATATATATACACACACACACACACACACACACATACTGGTTCGGGTCTTTAGTGGTTAAAATTATGGGTGAAATTTTAACAAAAACTGTGATTAGACCAATTTTTATTTCGTTTTTATTGTGAAATGCTTTTGTAAATATTACAAAATATTTGTGAGTGAGGCTGAATGTCATGCAGAGTGAATGAAACTGGTAGCTCCACCAGCGGAGCCGCTGAAGGATGGAGGAGCTTTAGAAAGAATAAAGCAGCTGAACACAGAACAGCAGCTTTGTTTTTCTCTTCTCTCCGTGGTTGTACTGTATAGCTGTTTGCTGCAGGCGTGCTCCTCACTGAACTCATCAGGTTAAGTTTGTGACATCTCAGTCTTTCACTTCCCAAAAGAACCAGTTAACTGGATTTGTGAGGTCTGCAGAAGCGGGAGACGTCCACGGACACCGCAAGGCAGGTTTACAAGAAATATTACATATGTGGCTGTAACATCATATAGTTGCATTCTATGCACAAAGCACAGTTATGCTATTACAACGTCAGATATGAAGGTATTTTTCTTCATTTTTGGATTATGGGACAGCAGACAACAAGGACTTTTCTGGGGGTTTTCTGTTGTTTGTTTGTGGATACAACTTCTGAAGTACTTTGTTATTTCGTAGTATACTGTACAGCTCAAGTAATACCCAAAAGCAGAAAACAATTTATTGCCAAAAAGTAGCCAAAAGTATTAAATGAGAGAAAAAATATAATTTCAAAGAAAAAGGTAAATATATTATACACAAAGCAAAAACAAACAACAAGTTTGTGTATCCATATGTGGAGCACAGCAGTGGAACAGAACCTTAAACATAAAACAACACTCAAGCAGAGAGGAGTTTAAGAGCAAATATAGAAATGTGATTATTGAGAGAAATGTAGAAACTCAAAAACAAAAAGTGATATATTCGTAAATATTTATTAGTATAAATTTGTGTGCAGTATTTGGTATAATTTGAGTGAATATAGTACATACTGGGTACTGGGTGTGGTAATAAATTTGGTCAAAAATGTGTAGGTTTGTACTTATTCCCAATACCTTTGGAATATTTCACTACTTTTTTTCTTCTCCTATCTGTCCTTTCAAAGCTGTTGCTCACCTTTCGGTATTACCCGTCAGTGAAATTAGCTTTCACCAGTTCGCACAGGTGGTTTGACAGAGTTTTACACCTGATGCCCCGTATTTCATCTGGATTGGGAACCGGCACAAGGAGACCCAGACCCAGAATCCAAATTCTTCCCCTACCCGTACAGCTTCTCCATACCCACTTTTGTGCTGGCAGAAAAAAAAGTTAGGGACGGTGCAACCATTGCAAAATTTTAGCCTTGAGCCCTGCAGAGTTAGGAAAGTTTCAGCCTTTCAGTATTTCATAAATGACCAAAAGAAAATTTAAATCTAGAAATGTTAAACTGATTCACTAAATGAGCTTATGTGATTCCTGCCTCAGGTCAGAAGATATCTAAAGAACACCCTGAAGAGATAAATGGTTTCAGGGTTTAAGTTTCTGTCTTTGGTGATGGATTTGGTCCAATACTCATTTGATTTAGATTACAAGAAGCTGAATGGTTTGTAGTTGTTTCAGACATAGTTTTTCTTTAATGACATTTCAAAATGTTCTCTACAGATGTGTCAGTCACAGCTGTCTTTACGGGTGGATGTCTGCAGGTGATAAACGGGCAAACCTGTATGGTTCCTGCAGAAATGTCAAGGTTGTAGACCGCTTTGAGAGGTCATAGAGCTAAAATGTTCATTCACATTTTTTCCTACACACGACAATGGTACATTCTGTTTCTATGGCGTCTGTTGAGGTTGCTGCACGAGCCTCAAGGGAACCCAACCCCAACACATAAGGGTTGCTTGCTGATGTCGTAAAACCTTTCCACCAATCAATGGGTTACATCCTGTGACAACAGAAGCTCCGCCCTCACGGGTCCATTCCATTTTTCTATGGACCTACAACCACAAATGGTTCCAAGTCGGTCAATTTTGTAATGGAAACGCTCAAAAGTCCAGTCTGGCCCGGTCCAGTCCGGTTGGGACCGCTCAGTGGTCAGCTTGTCAGTGGGAGCCACAAGTCTCACTTCACCATTTGGAATAATAGACTTTATTTTTGTTCTGATCTGTTTATGACATGTAGCTTTTAAATATTCACAATAATTGAATTAAAGAAGGATTTTTCTATATATTACTATTTTACTTTCTTTTAATTTTAAAAGGAGCATCTACAAGTTACTTTCAAAATAAAATGCATGGTGTGTCAAATAAGATCCCCTGCTGCACCAGATTGACTTAAATAAAAAAAAAGAAAGTCAAACGTAGTATTTCCGATTATCTCATTCTTTTTCTTCTTTCATTATTGTAAATAAGCATGACAACACTGTTGTAGAATCAAATTTTTTTTATTTTTTTATTTAAAATGATGTTTTTCTGAATTAAACTTGGTTATATGTTATGTTATTTGACCACTAAAATTGCCTCCATTCTCTTTTCTTGTGGGTTCGGCAATAACTGCAGTAAAACATTTGATCTTTGATGGTGGAAATCAATGTTGTTTTTGCAGCTTAAGTAAAGACACTGATTTGTATTTCATTAGGTTTTTTTCTTTTTGGTGAACACACCATATTTGATGAGCTGCAGCTCTCTTCCTGTTTGCAGACGTCACATTGAAACTTGTCCTTGTCAGCTCCAGGTAAACAGAGCTCAGGCGGTGAAGTCTGCAGCTTCTGCCAGTGACGGTCGACCAGCATTTTCACGGTGAAGCAGAACCTCATGAGCATTTAGAAACAAAGACTGCATTGCAGGATTTCAGGTTACAGCACTGCAGGGGAAGCTAGAACGGGGGTGCAGCAGCAAAGGAAACTGCATCGTGAACGAGCTGGTTTTTTAAAATCATCCTCTCTCCCATTGGCTTATGCCACTGTCTCTACCCAAAGATTGGACTCAGAGGGGTGACGGAACAACAAGATAAAGAGGACAGAGTCTCTGCAGACAAAAAAATCATCAGAAGCGTCAACAATGAGCTGTTTCTAAGCGGGACAGTGTTTAATGGTCAGACAAGTTGAAATGAGTTGTTTTATTGGTAATCAGGGACGCCTTGTCCTCTGGGCTGAATAAGAAGACCTTTCAGCATGTTCTCAGCATCCAGCTAAAAAGTCAGCATCAGTGATGTTTTAAAAGAAGACTATAAATGCTGAAAGGTATGGAAATGTTTTAGCAACATCTCCTCCCCAAAAGACAGCAACTGCTTCAAGTTAGGCCAAATGCATTTCAGGAGGACAATGCAGAACCAACAACTGCAGGTTCATCGCAGAAGACTCTGACTACCTAAGTGTTAGGCATACGTACTCATACGGGAGGTTGACTTTTATGATGGTGGTAGGTTTTTGGACGCTCAACATATCTATATATATGTAAATATATATATGTGTGTCTATATCTACATATACACTGCTCGCAAAAGTTAAAGGAGCACTTTAAAGAAACACATTAGATACATCAGATCTCAATATGAAGTTGGATATCTATACAAATAACCACAGGACAGTGTCATAGGAACAAAAGGATGCCAAGTCTTTTAATGGAAATAAAAGTTTTCAGCCTACAGAGGCTCAGTTGTGTAGACACCATCAAATCAGAGTGAAATGAAGATGTGGCAGGTTAGTCCATTTTTTCCAAAACTTCATTTCTGCAACTCAAAATGCTTTCCAGTATCTTGTGTGGCCCCCACCAGCTTGTATGCATGCTTGACAACGTGGCGGCATGCTCCTAATGAGACGACGGATGGTGTCTTGTGGCATTTCCTCCCAGATCTGTGTGAGGGCATCCCTGAGCTGTTGTACAGTCTGAGGAGCAACCTGGCAGCACCTAATGGACCCAAACATAATGTCCCAGAGATGTTCTATTGGGTTTAAGTCAGAGGATGGTGAAGGGCATTCAATTGTTTCAATTCCTTCATCCTCCAGGTACTGCCTGAATACTCTTGTCACGTGAGGCCGGGCATTGTCGTGCATTAGGAGGAAACCAGGACCTACTGCACCAGCGTAGGGTCTGACAATGGGTTCAAGGATTTCATCTGGATACCTTATGGCAGTCAGAGCACCATTTCCTAGGCAGTAGAGGTCTGTGCGTCCCTCCATGGATATGCCTCCCCAGACCATCACTGACCCACCACCAAACCTGTCATGTTGAACCACGTTGCAGGCAGCAGAACGTTCTTCTTGTCTTCTCAAGACTCTTTTACGTCTATCACAGGTGCTCAGGGTGAAGCCTTCTGTAGGGTTAAGGAATCTCCTCATACTGCCAGTAGAGATAGTTATCAAGCCAAAATCAGCACGAGTGGAAAACCAGCCAAAAAAGATCAAGAGGGAGAAACTTGAAATGACCTCCACATGGAACTGGGTAACAGATAATATTCATCCACATATAATCATATGCTCTGACTCATCAGCTGCCTTGATGGCCATTCGACACAGGGATTCGGAAACTCGCCCTGACTTGATTTATTCTATTTTGCAGTGTCTTTACAAGGTAGAGAGATTGGGATGTACAGTTGAGTTAAACTGGGTTCCGGCACATTTTGGGATCAAAGGTAATGAGACTGCGGATGCTCTGGCAAAGGGGTCCCTCACTAAAGATAATGCTGATGTAATAGTACCTTTGGGTAAACAGGAATGCTTTAGCATTTGCAAAAAACATCTAGATAGACAGTAGCAGGAAAAATGGGACAAGGAGCAGCGTGGACGACTGGTATATTGCTGTCAGAAGTCAGTGAAAGTCAGCCGACCGGCTCCATACTCTTGCCGTAAAGAAGAGGTAGTCATCAGCAGAATACGACTGGGACACTGTGGACTGGCTGATTCCTTATTTAATATTAACAAACATGACAGTGGACTTTGTGAGTGTGGAGAGCGATAATCTATTTCTCATGTCATTTTTAATTGCACTAAATATAGGGTGGAAAGGAAGTGTTTTTATAACAGACTCAGTGATTTTAACATTTCCACTTTTTCATTTCAATCTGTGTTGCCGTTGTTCGTTACTGATTTGTTGGTTAGAAAAGCACTCCAGCATTTTCTCCATCAAACTGGTTTATATTTTAGGATTTAGTTAAATTGTACTAAAAACCTGTGGGGGGCAGCATTACACACATCAGTGTACAGCCTGCCGGAACTTATTAGAAGAAGAAGAAGAAGAAGAAGACCTCCACATGTAAAACCAGTCCTGTTTGGAGGGTTTTCTAATTGTTGCCCCTGAAGTGCCCCTGTTGTTAATTCCATGAACACCAATACAGCTGAAATTGATTAACGAGGCCCTCAGCTGATTAACCAAGCAGATAATTATCAGACAGGTTTAATTCAATGTATGCCAGGCCCAATAAAAAAGTGTTCCTTTAATTTTTGTGAGCAGTATATATATATATATATATATATATATATATATATATATATATATATATATATATACAGTATATAATAAATAGAAATGAAAATAAACTAACATTAGTACTTAAAATGCTTCCTAAGAGATATCATAAAACTCATAAAATCCCATTATAAACTCTTACAGCAATATCTGGTCCCTCTCAGTTCTGCAGTGCAGTGCGATAAACCTGTCACTATGGCTGCTTTTCTGAGAAGCCAAAGTCTTGATTAGTGGCTGACTTGTGTGGCTGAGGACAGCCAGCATTCTGCTCCTCATTCTGTCCTCTACCAGAGACCCCATAGAGTGAACACCTCGTCTACACACACTTCTTAATCAATTTGTCCAGCTGGTTATTGTCCCACAGACCACACCATTAAAAAACAGCACTGGCCACAACTGACTGATCAAAGATGTGTAACGCTTTATTTCAGATGTTGAATTCTCAAAAAGAAAAGTCTGTTCTGACCTTTCTTGATTGAGGCCTTTGTCTGCACAGACCAGTCCAGTATGTGGTCAAGGTGAACTTGAAGGATGGGACAATTTCAATGGTGTTTCCATCTATGTTAATTAATAGATGGAAACTTATGGTCAAAATTCTAACGAGTTGGGATATTGGACTAATAAAACATCACTTAATGAGATGAGAGCGATCAAAAGCTGTCGGTTGTCCGTGGGTCAGAAAAAAGAAGTCAAGTTTCTGCAGAGCTGATCGCGTCTAACCCATCCAATAGTGTTGTATCATAGCAGGTACAAAAAGTATACTGTAACAGATTCCAGTTGACATGTTCTGTCAGTTTTTTTATATATATTTTTGGTTTAGTTGATTTTTCTTTTCTTCTTTGCTTTCTTGTGGGGGCTGCCTGTGGCGCTCCTGGCAGTCCCGCCCACCACCTGTGGTTCTCTGCGGAGCAGTGCACAGCTGCCTGTACTCAGTTAATTGTGTTTCATGTATTTCAGGGGCAACTTTCTGAGCTTTCAGTGGTGGTGTGTTTTAAATGTTCCCCTCATTGCTTTATACTGGTGTTTTGAACCATATTTTAATGATATATTTTGTATTTCCTGAGATCTTCCTCTAGTTCACTTGTTCCTTTGCTTTTGTCACTTTTTAGCATTAAACTCTGCTTTAGATTCTTTTTGTTTTTTTCTCTGCCCCATGGGTCTCCACATGTTTGCCTAGTCTGCAGTTGATTTTCCAATACTTTTGAACTCACTTTGTTACAAAAGACAAGCCCCTTCCTCCCAAAGCTGCAGTCCTTGTCCTCTGTAGAAGACGTTGCTCCATTCTCTGTCCCTTAAAACAGATGGCTGTTAATTGCTTTGAATAAAAGCATCTGTTAAATGCTCACGATCCAGTCAAATGGAACACTCATTCTTCGGATGCTTTAAGCTGTAATGGAGACTGAAAAAAGAGTAAATCCCCTCTAGTAGTCTTGATAGGGAGGGATGGCAGGGGCAGCTCTGTTTAAGGGTCCCTGTTTTTTTGTTTGATGGTTTATTATTATAATCTGCAAGTTTTGGGGTATTATTTTATTACTCAAACATGAGTGAGGCTAACAATATTATTATGGAGATATACAGTAATGGCAAAAGGGGGTTAGATGAGAGGCATATAAGATCTGTTTTTGGCTTTTTAATCCCCCTCCCCCAATCAGGTTACATTTTTGGGGTATATTTTGTAAAATATTGGTCATATACTTTTTATCTTGTACACAAAACACTTTTTAAAAAGACAACTATAGTGATTGTTTTATAAGATTTGTGATGTTTTAAAAAAAGCCCATTCAGAATGGCTTATATTTTAATTGGCCTTTTTAGTGACATTCTTTTCTGTTGAATGCTACTACTTTCCCACAGAGACAGAGAGCTCAGCATGCTGCACACAATGCATGCTAGAAAAAAAAATGCTTGTTACCCAATATTTCAACCTGGATTCCAAGGACTTGTGTCCGAATACTGTTTGAAGACTTCACCACAGTCATCTCTCAGCAGGAAGTACACTAAGTACTCCCTAATGGTAGGGATGCAGCAGGCTTTTGTGTTGTAGACAGGTGTGGTTGCATCTGTTGTGGCTAATATGGCCACCTTCAAAGACGTCATTAAAATGAAATGTACGACTGTTGTAACTGTATTCTGAAGAATCACAAGTGAGGTCAAATTATTGTAAGAGAAAAACAATCTTTTTATTAACTTTTTTTAAAAATTCTCATTAAAAAGTTGGGGTTTCTATTTCACGGGACCACAGGCATGAAGACAACCACGAAACAACAAAAGCAGCAAAAAGCTCAAGATTTAGCTGTTTCCCCCAAAACCTCTGAGGCTGTAAACAGCGAGAGGCGTGATCCGCCTGTCCATTTCCAACAACAAGGGCGCGGGGAGCAGAGTTAAGGAATGTTAGATGCAGGCGTGGGGGTGTCAAATGGGAATAAACGCTGATTCATCTGCAAAAGGCAGTGCGCAGACATGGGACCGGGGCGCCGTACAGCTATATCAATCAGTAAATAGCTGTGATTATGATGAGAACTTATTGGACTTCTGCTGTGAGCTTCATTTCCTGATAGCGGCACCACAGACACAGAGGCAATCAAAAGCCTCAGTCAAGGCCATAAATCATGCTGTATTTGTCTGTGGGGTGATGAGTGAGGATGCCCGTCCTTACTGGAATATGTATAATAATGGCAGCATTCACTGGAGGTAAGTGAGATGATTATTACTGAGTAACACAGGCTCTAATTTCTGGTAGGAGTAAATTGAGGGCAGAGAACTGGTGTTGTTCATCATCCCATTACTGGCATTGGGGAAGCATAAAGTGAAGGGGTGATATTGAGTCAGTGAAGCATGAATAATGGGCGCACGGGTCCGGGTGTGTCTATCCGCCTTTGAGCACGCGGCGATTCGAATCACATCTCTATATTATTTTGATACTGCAGAAAACGCACAAACAATTCCAGCTGAGTAATTATGTGAATGCAGACTGACAGTATTGTTTCAGTCTGTGTGCTTTACATTTGTGTTTCTGCTATGCTTCCTGTTTTCTCACGGAAAACTCATTTATATAAGCCTCGCCTGACATTTGAAACAACAGAAATGAGAAATCCTCTGATTCCACAGTAGGGCAACAACAGTTATTTTAATTAAGATCTCAGTCGGAGGTTTTCAGCTCCTCATCCAATTCTTGGCCTCTGATAGTACTCATGACATTACCTCAGCTTTAGATTCAAAATTGTAGTGCTCAGCAATTTTTATTGACTTAGCTAAAGCATTCGACTCTGTAAATCATTCTTATTGACAGGCTTTGCAATATTAGTGTCTCTGAAAACTCACTGTTATGGCTCTCAAACTATCTCAGTGAAAGAAAGCAGTTTGTTAAATCAGAAGAATTTCTTTCTCACCCCCTTCGTGTCACCAGTGGTGTACCACAGGGTTCTACCATTGGACCCACTCTTTTTTTATGTTTATCAATAACATAGGTGATACTCTCATTCTTCTCTATGCTGATGACACTGTTCCTTACCTTCTCGGTCCCTCCCTAGATTTTGTGAGAATACAGCTTCAGCATAGCTTTAACGAAATTCTTCTCCAGACTGCACCTAAAGTTAAATGTTACTAAGACAAAAATGATGTGGTTTGGTAAGAAGGGTCATCTACCATCAAATCCCCCCCAGTATGGCCACACTTGTATAATTTGTATATACTTGTTTTAATCTGATAAAGTTCACATACTGTAAATGTATCAGTGAAATATTGAGATTGTTAATATCATTAAGTGTTACATGGATTCTCTAAAGGAGAAGTTCTAACTAAAATGTTCAGATCATGAACTGTCATGGAACAACCTGCTGCTACCGTCTCCAGTCACCAGAGAGAGCGCTCACCAGAGTTCTGAGCTCACCACCTGCCATCACCTGGACTCATCAGCTCAGCTGTTCCCTATCACCTCATCACCTCCTCGGCATATAGTCTGGCTCCACACTCCACTCTCTGTGAAGCTTTGTTTGTGTCACCCTGGCTGCATCTCTGAGCGTTTACTCCTGGACCTGACCTTCTGCCGATGACCCTGCTACTCTGATTGCCTGCCCCTGACTCTCGCCTGGACTCTGACTCCTCTTCTCGCTCGCCTCGGATGATCCCATGCCCGTGTATGACCTCTGCCTGTCTGACCCTGCTTATTCTGTGGACTGTGAATAAACCTGCTGCACGTGGAACCAGCTGTCTGCCTGTTTCTGACATGAACATTGTAAACATTGTTCTGCTTCTCCTGGAGGATGTTTCAGTTTGACCACTAGGTGGCAATCGCACTATAGCATTACACCTTATTCCAGAAGAAGAAAGTCTGGGCAAAAAAAAAAATGTCTTTTAGACCACAAATGGTTACTTTAAAAAATGTCTCATTTTCATCAGAGTTTGGAAAATGGATGCATGTGAGTTTCTAAAGATACTCATTTAGTCATCAATGTACTGTATGTTTACCTATGTTGACCGAGCATTAGCCGTCCAATGGGAAATTCCATTAAACGTTAGCATCAAGCTAGCGGACTTAAGTGTTATGTGCTAAATCCATCTATATTTTTATGAATCGATTGTTGATCTGTTAACCTTAAATCGATTCAAATCAGTTAATCGATTTTATCAACCCAACCCTATGTTCAGACACCCGCCCTTCCCATTCTTGACTATGGTGTTTGTAAGCATTTGATGCAAAAGTTGAATCCCCTTTATTACTCTGCTATACGATACATAACAAATGCTCCATTTAAAACTCCCCACTGTACTCTCCACTCATCTGTGAACTGGACTTTGTTATTCACTCTCAAAAATGTCATTGGCTACTGTCACATTAGGAGTCTCTTCACTTGGTTCTGTATCTTTTCAATCTGCTGCAGTCACAGACTGGAATAACTTAAAAAAAAACTGTCAGATTGGACACTTTTATTTAACAAGCAGACTTTAAGAAACATTTTAATGACCATTTTAAA
>NC_050530.1:22217272-22295386 GCF_002922805.2 Oryzias melastigma | reverse complement strand
GCGGACAAAGATCTATACATGTCGTTCATTATTTTTTCATTATTTTGTGTTAAAAATAAAGATATTTAAGAACATTGGAATGTTTTCTCAGCGATTTTCTTGAGAAAATCCTGATGCGGCCCGGCCTCAACTAGACGCCGCCTGTAGTGGCCCCCGGCTGATTTGAGTTTGAGACCCCTGATTTAGGCTTTCATATTTTAGAATGTGTTTTTTCTGATTCTATTCAGTTTTATTTATTTTTCTTGTAACTTCCTTCTTTCTCAAAAGATCTCCTTCCAGGCAACAGTTGTAAATAAGAATGCTGTTCTTAATCGGTCCTGCCTGGATAAATAAAGGTTTAAAAAACAAGACAAAGTCTAAGAAAACCTCAAAACAGTTTAATCAAATATAAGTTTTGAAGCAATGTCTGAAACCCCCTACTGACGGTACGAGCTAGTGGTTACACATGAGAGCAACACTGCATTTGACAAACAGGTGAGTGGCAAAGCAATGTGTGCGTGTGTGTGTGCGTGTTTTTTTCTTCACAAGCTTTATAAAGTAGTCTATAGTATTATTTATAACAACAAAATATTTGTCTTCCAAATGTGTTTTACCTGGTAAATGTATCTAGGCTCTGAAACATTACAGACTTGTTCAGTTTATTTTTCAATGCAGTTGATTTAAATTTTTATTTATTTACACACATAAAAAGGACAAAAATACGAGCAAAATTAAAAATACAAAAGTAAAATCATGTGATGGTGTTTTACAGAAACTCTTCTGGGCTTATTCAAGATGGTAACACACCTCTGTCAAAAAAATAAAATAAAATACAGTAAGTAAACAAAGAGAACTAAATTGAACTGAAACAAAAATAAATACAGAAAACCAAATAACTCTGACAGAACAATTCAGAATGAATTGATTTTATGAATATTAAGTTGGCAAACATTCATATATTATTATTATGTTTATTTAAACATAATCAAATCCCACTTTTGGTACTGTTTTTAGTTTTGAGGGGTTTTGTTGTAATATTTATGCAAATGAAACAACACGTGGTGGTTCTAACTGAGCCTGGAACAACATTGGGTTTGGATAAAATCCATTATTACCAGTTGGAAAGTTAGAAGGTTCTGATATTTGTGATGTTTTATATAATTTGTACATTATGTGGTACAAGCACCATAATTACCATGGATGTACCTTAGGATCCCCTCTTTAAAAAAAATAAAATCCATGAGAAAAAAAAAAAATGGCGGCCATTTGTGAAGATGGCAGCCATACATTCAAGACCAAAGGTTCACCTTCCAGCAAGCCAATGACCATAAACACATTGCTAACGTATCAAAGAAGCAGCTTCAGAACAACTTAATGTTCTCGACTGACCCTTCCAGAGCCCTGACTTAACATATTTGGCGAGACCTGAAATTGGCTGAGAACCCATCAGCATGGATGAGCATCTGCGAGGAAGAACAGAACATATGATCCTCAAATCAAGGTGTGACAAACTTGTTGCATCATTCCAACTCATGCAATCCAAATGAATATACTACAATCTAGCAGTGAAAATATTGTAATTCTCTCCATGTTACTCATGATGTGTTCTCTCTTTGAAGACTTCAGCTGATTCATAAAACTGCTACAATTCTGCTGACAGACAGCTATGAAGAGAAAAGATACTCACCCCGATTTGTGTGTGCGTAATTCTTGATTTGTGTCTAACTTTAGATTTGTGTGCAAGAGATACTTGATTTGTAAGTCATTTAATACGTTTGACAAAACTTTGTATACTTGCGATTGTGTATTTACATGGAAAAATAATACAAAATTAAAAAAGTAAAATACAATTTACACATGCAAACTTAAAGGGTAACCAAACCATAAATCAACTTTTTTTGGCTGTTGACCTCTATAAATGGGGCTTTAAAAGTGCTGTCTGTCGGTCATGACCAAATGTTTAATGAATTAAAATAAAATTGTTTAAAAATTCTTCAAAATATACTCAAAACTGACTGTGCTGCCCCCTACAGGTTGAATTGAGGCATTTCAGTTGAATTTTGTGACTGGTCAAATCATGTTTCAGAAGTCTCACATCATGATCTGCAGCTCCAGTAATGATAACAGTCCTGCCCCCAAGCCCCGCCCCTCTGACTGGATTTTCACATTTCCTCTGTGGGTGGAGTCAGCCTCCAACTTGTTTGGTCACCCTTTAAAATTACAACAACTTGAAACTAACTACACGCACAAAAGCTGATCTGAGGTGAGACTTTTTTTTGCAATCCCATACGCTTCCATACCTGTCCAGTTTGACCTGACACTCTCGGTTTCTGGTGGCTCAGGTGGGCACGAATGCTTGCCCTCAATCAGCTGAGGTAAATCAATACTTGTGCATCAGCTGTTTTACCTTCAATCAGGTAAATTAAGTGAAATCACCTTTAAAAATAAGCTCAGGCTGAACGAGTCATCGGTGAGGGATTGCAGTATTTCCATTAGAGGACTAAGATAAAAACCTGTTGACTCACACATGTCAGTTTGATGCCACACAACCAACGCGGGATGTTTTCTGGAGCAGGTTTTAAAGCTGCGTGTGGTCGATCCGTCTGTTCCTCCCTCAGCATCAGTGAGCAGAGACGTGGGGGGGCATGGGATCACTGAAGTTCTGTGAAGTTGGAGTAATGAGAACATAAATCATGGCCAGAGCTGTACGTCTGCTTCCAGTTTCTATCCATCTCCATACACTTTAATCCCCCATCTTCTGGAGCTTTCTCTGAGAAGAAGATGGAGGATCCTAGTCTGTAAGTGAAGCTTCAGTTTATTCACAAAGAGACCAGAAAAAACAGAAGAACTCTGAACTGTGACACAAAGGTAGCTTTTCTGAAAGCTAACATTAAGCTAAATCTTTGGCAAATTTGGTGATTGCACTACGAAATGCATGAATATTTTAATTATTTTCATAACTAGTTCCTCTTTTCTAAACAATTTAACATCTTATTGTGGCATTTTTTTCATTTTCTTCTTTAAAGTTCCACATTAAAGTGCTAAACACAGCTAGAGCCCCCAAAATCCAGGACTTGTTTAAAACAGAATAACTGCAGTCCTCCAAGTCTCTACAGGTTTAGTTTACCTTAATCAAGTCGACTTGTAGTTATCACTGAGGTACGTCAACTTTTATTGCTAACTGCAGAAACTTAAATCAAATTCTAGTCCTTCAAAAACAGATTTTTTTCTGCAGGAAAACCAAAAGAAGACTAACCAGTGATCAGAAGCCCCAGCAGGAGCGGCAAATCCAAAAGCTCAGAGTCAGAACCTCTGGAGTCAGTGCAACCCCGGCTAATCAGAAGAGAGAGAATTAGCAAAGCGCTCAGGTTCTAAAGTTTCAAAAATGAGAACAAGTTTCTCTGAGGGTTTCTACATCAGCACATTTCCAGAGTGTTTGCTCCTTTTAATTAATAACTCCTTAAACAAAGACTCTTTAGAGTGTAATTGAACAACTTTCACTCCGTCCTTGAGGCTTTCTAATGGATCTCACTGTTCACTGAGCTCAAACTTATTACTTTATGTAGTTTTTGACAAGTAGTTGGGAGGAAAACGTACATCAAAGGCCCCATTCTAGCTAAGTAAAAAGGGCAAAGACGCTAAAGTTAATTATAAGAGTTCATAGTTATAACACCTGTACAAAAACTAGAGTGGGGCCCTGATGATAGAGATGATGACATTGATTTACCGTTTGCTTTTTATCGTTGGTTGAAATGAAGGAAAGCGGCTCCAAATGCAAGACGACAAGAAAAGGTTGCTGAGCTTAAACTCACCGGAAAGATCTCAACGTCACCATAGGGCATTCTGGGAGGAATACTCGGTTACAAGTGACTCTAGTTAGAATCACTGGAACTCAAAATGACATTAAAGCAAAATGTTCATCATAAAACTTTTGCTAACATAAAAAAAACAAAAAACTTTTTGAAAAAGCTTAGATTAGCCAAAATATTAGCTAAACTCCAAAATATTAAATATTAATTAAATTTGTAACTTTTTAACATAATTTTTGATATTTAAAAAACAGGAACATTATTCCAGAATAAATCAATTTAAACCTTAAATAACTTTCAATATTTTACCCTCCATAACAATGCATTTTGTCAAATCTATAGTTAGAAATAAGTGTAACATAACATCCGACTATTGATAATAGTAAAATAAAATTATCTGACTTGGACGCATGTGCTCCAAGGGCATTTATCTCATGATGGAAGACACATATTAAGAAAATTCGGATTAAAGTTGCATTTTTGAGTATTTTTTTATTTGAATCAGAAATAACGTTTAAAAAAGGCTTATTTGTGATAAAGACAATGTGTTTTCCTCGTCTGAGCTGGTTTTAAACTGCACTGCTAATGTCAGGCTGGGGCTGGAAGGTAGTGGGAGAGTGTACACTGATGGATGATGAGAAGTAGGGGTGGGCTTACAGTAACACTCCCGCCCAAACTCAGAGGGGAATTTCTAATGAACTCCTGGCACTCTGCAGAAACTATGTTTTAGAAAACAACACATGATTTTTCCATTTTTAGCCAAAATAAAAAAAAAATAATAAAACCTAATTACAATAAAAGACCACTAGGGACTTAAAGTTACCTGATTTTGTTTGGATTATTGATGTTTCTCTTTTTTTCTTTAAATTTTTGCCTCACATGCAAAAAAAATGTATCCAAATATACTTTTGCAAACAGTTGTTGTTCGCATGACTTCTGTTTTTTGTGCCAAAATGTGTCCAACAGACACAGCTTTCAGTCTTGTATGTTCAGCAGCTTGATAAGAGAAGAAAATATTTATAATAATGACAAAAGGAAAAATGTGTTATGAAACTGATGTTATGTTTTATTTTATGAGCGGAAAAATGATTTTCATGAGAAAAACTTGATCAAAAAAATTAAATTTCAGTATCATAAAAAAAAAACTCTTGAAAAAAATGACAATCACTGTATTTAAGTATACATTTCTCTCTGAATCCTGGATTGAGGTATTTTCTTTAATTCCCTGATCCTAAATTTAAATCGTTTATGAATGTAATTATCTCCACTGTTTATGCCTGCAATTAACCAACATGGCCACTAGAGGGCGACAACATACCTCATAATCAAGAGATTCATTTAAAGGACAAATTTATTAAGGAAAGTAACCATGCAGCTTAATATAAACGACTCCATATCAAGCATTTATTCACACTTTCAAACAAAAGTCTCTCCAATGTAGTCTAGCAAAAAAGTAAATTTATTTAGTCAAAAGTTCTCATAATCTTATTTTTATCTTAAAATATATGAGTACATATAATTAGAATATTATAAAATCATAAACTGCATTGATATGAAATAAATCATTGAACTTGATTTACAAACAAATCCGTGATATTTGGTCTCATGCAGCTTAAACAAAGAGATTTATAAATGATTTTTTTTTTTGCATTTGTAAAATTTAGAATTACTGATCATGAATCAATTGTGAATTTCTCAGAAGGGAAGTCTAATTTTATCTGCTTTAACTTAAGCATTAACAGTATAGGAGATTTATTTCTATCAAGTCCAACAACAAACTTTTACTATTTTCTGATGGTTCCTGTTTGTCTCACAGTAGTTCCTAGAATGGCCAGCAGAGGTCAGTAGTGTTCAGAAACCGAGTCTATCAAAAGTTTGAACTGATGCCACAAATATGATAGAACAAACTTGTAATAAGAAAGTTATGTTGATACAATCTTTATGATAAGTGAGAATATTTTTCCTTTATTTGGACTTTTTATTGCCTCTAAAAAAGATTGGCACAGAATGATCTGACCCTGATCGAAATCAGCAGGTACCAGACCCTCAGGCATCACGCTCATAAAACACGCTCATGGGAGCTAAAGTTAGGAATTAAAGCACAGTGTGTCAAGACAATGCAGGGAAACTGCATTTCCTGATTAAAAAATGCTTACATGAATCCTGGGGAGGTTGATTAGTTTTAAAAGAAACCAAAAAACTGAAATATTTAGGGAAAAAAAAAAGTTGCAAATATTATAAAAATAAGCTTAGATAATCGTCAAACAAGCTAATTAAAGCTTGAAGTTAGTTTATTAGTAAAATAAAAATGAGATAAAAAGGTTAAATTTCCTTCAAAGGGTCAAAAAGGCCATAAACTTATTAGCACCAAAGATGACTATTGAGAGGAGACACGTTTTTTATGAACGTTTTAAAGGTTAGTAAAAGAGAAATAGTTTGACTGTTTACCTCAAACTCAATCACACAGGAGGCCAAAATCCAAATACCACCTTAGGTCGCGGAACGACCAGCATACATATTTATTGAACACATTAAAACAACATTTTTAAAACTTTAAAACTGTAACTTTTTAACATAATTATGAACTACATATAGAGCATTACTGCAAGTAATGTGTGAATGTGTGAGTGCTGTAAGCTGAATTTGGCCGCTGAAGAAGCTAGTGCTGATAGCTGAAAATGCTGAAATTGATAGCAAAAAACGCTGAAGCTGAAATCACTGAATTTAACAGCTGAGAATGCTTAAGTTGATAGCTGAAAATGTTGAGGCTGATAGCTGTAAATGGTGAAGTTGATAGCTAAAATCACTGAAGCTAATAGTTGAAAATGCCAAAGCTGAAAACACTGAAGTTGATAGCTGAAAATGCTAAAGCTGATAGCTAGCCAAAATAATGCCTAATTACCCTGAAGAAACTAAGAAAAAAACAGCTAGCATGTAGTAGAAAAAATAGCTAAACTTGACAATATACTAAAAAACTGAAAAAAGCTGAAATTAGCAAAACCAGCTAGCGTAATAATATTAGTGTAACTCTAACACAGCTTACATTTTTTTAGTAAATGCCAAAATAGTCCAAAAAGCTAGCAGAATGCTAATTTTTATAACTGTAACTTCTTGGCATAATTATATATAATAAAAATACACTATTATTATTATTAATATTATTCCAGAAGAAAACAACTTAAACCTTAAATAATTTTCAATATTTTACTCTCCATAAAAATATATGACGAGTTAGAAATAAGCTCAAGATAACATCGAGTCATTAATAACAATAAAATCAAATGATCTGGAGGGCCGGATATAGTTACCCAGAGGGCCGGATCTGGCCCCCGGGCGTTGACTTTGACACGTGGGTTAACTGATTAAAGTTTGGTTGATCTTTTTAGCTAAAAAAATGGTCATAGTTTTCAGCATTTAAGCTGCTTGATATCTTGTAAAGTCTATTAGTGAGCAACACCAAAAAGCAAGAGAGCATCCTGGGAAAGATGAATCTTTTGGTCAGATTGACTGACTGAGCTGAAAGCATGCGGATGATTTTATTTGCCCAAAGATGAGTCAGAGGAAGGTCTCAAGAGTTTATCAGCGTTGACACACTCAGTAAAAACATGGAAAATTCTCTAAAAATTTAACTTTTGCTGTTTTGTTATCAGTTCTGTGACCTCTAGGTTTCCTTTTTTAATCACATTTTGCAAATGTTAGAAGACAAGTGGTGTCTGAAGTACATTTTTAATATCCTCCCCTCCAAGCGGAGGGATACAGAGCCCTCCGTCACTAGGGCGTTCCACGTCCCGCGGAGGAGAAGCACTCTTATCATGTTGGTGCGCTCTGAAGTACAGAGCTTTATGAACGGTTTATGTAAGTAGAGACTTTTTGTTGTAGCATGACCTTTATAAAGTTATAAAATCGCTGTTGTTATGAATGTTTGAGCGCTGGAAGCTTTGTTCTAACGCTAGCTGACTGTCGACTATTGATGACATCATTGAGAGGAAGTGAAATCTGAGACACTATTTTTTCATAACTCTCCGTTTGGAGGGCTAAATATAGGGGAAGGAAGAGGGGAAGAATTCACATTCACACCAGACCAGGTCGACTTCTCTTCTGCTAGAGCTTTTTTTTTGTTTTTCCATCATTGGTAAGTCAATAACCCAAAAATATTACTCCATGTTTCTGATAAGAAGAAGCAAGTAGCTAGTAGGCCAATACTTCTTTAATGTATCTGTTGTTGAGAAACACAAAAAGAATTGTGTGTGTCTGTGTTGTATGTTTACCTTCATCTCTACAGTTTGTTTAGACACAAAAACATTATCGCATTTGTCAATCGGGGTGTTTTATTGTGAAAAATGTGTTTTATTTACATAATAAACCGGATTTTCTAATGTATCTTGATGTAACTTCCTGCCAAAATTGACGCAGATCGCTCAGGAAAAAATAGACCAGACGCCAAAACAATCTTTTGCTCAGCCCGAGCCTTCCGTGGAGGACTGCGGGGCTCTGCGCCTGGTGTGAACCACACCATAGGGTAACAAGGGCCTCCATTCCCCGTCAAGTGTGAACCAGGCATCACTCTTGCAGTGGGAGCCCGGGGTTACACTCTAACATCAAAACCGTGCATGAATTTTTATAGCAGGAGTGTCAAACTCAATCATACAGGGGGCCAAAATCCAAAACACACCTTAGGTCGAACAGGATAAACATTTATTGAACGCTCTACAACTACATTTTAAAACTTTAAAACCATAACTTTTAACATAATTGTGAACTAGATATATAGTATTACCTGTGATAATGTTAGTGTAAATGCTGTAAGCTGAATTTGGCTGCTGAAGATGCTGAAATTGATAGCTAAAATTGCTGATAGCTGAAATCACTGAAGCTGAGAGCTGAAAACATTGGCAGCTCGTTAAAATATTAGCTAGATGCCAAATTAGCCTAAAAAAACTAAAGAAAAAAAACTCAGGTCAACCAAAACAGCTAGCATGTAGCTGGGAAAAACAGCCAAACTTCTAAATATACTGAAAAAAATACTTAAATTAGCCAAAACAGCTAGCATTTAATTATTAGCTAAGCTCCAAGACAGCCTAAAAAAAAACGTAGTAAATGCCAAAATAGTCCAAAAAGATATCAGAATGCCAATTTTAAAACCGTAACTTTTTAAACATAATTATCAATAATAAAAAGGCAGGAATAATATTCCAGAATAAATCAACTTAAACCTTAAATAACTTTCAATATTTCACTCCCGGGCCTTGACTCAGTACCTTGAGCTGGCAGGGGCCATGAAAAGCACTTTATAAATAAAGATTTGATTTGATTTGACTTAGACACATGTGATATACAGCATTATTTGATAAGGTAGGACATTTTATATATCTAGATCTGTAATTTTGTGCTACAGGTAGAAAAATCTCGTGGCATAGGACAATTCATTAGAACCTGCTATACAAACCAAGCCGCTGCTCCGGTCATACAGAGACCCGACAGTCCTCAGTAAGGCTCCCTGGACCCCATACCTCCAGAGCACCCTCCAGAGGACACCGCGGGGGACACGATTGAACGCCTTGTAGACTGGATGAGCAAACTCTGACCCCTCCAGCACCCTGAAGAGGGTGTAGAGCTGGGAGGTTTGACTATCAGACGGAGTCTGCTCTCCAGTGAAGTTGTATTGACTTTCCCAGGAAGGCTGAGGACTGTGATTCCACAGGATCACACCCTCCGGCCCCCCTTCTTCAAAAGAGGAACCACCATCCCGGTCTTCCAGTCCAGAGGTACGGTACGGTGCAGAAACCATGTCCGTGAAAACGGTGCAGGTGTTTGGATTTTAGCTAACAACAGAATCCTGTTTAAGACTTCTGGAGAATGGATTACAATAGATCAGAAGGTTTAAAGAGGAACTTTAGCTATACTGTGTTGTTTTCCAACAAACCAGTATGAAGTACAGACTCAAAAAAAGTTGGACTGAACTGAGGAGGATTGACAGAGGCTGTGTTTCATCTGAAACATCGTCTCTCCTCTCAAATGAAGCCGAACTGAGTCCACAGACTGGAATGAAACCAAAAATTTGAACAGCAAACATGTTCAAAATTGTGATTCCTCTATGTTAGCTTACAATCTCAACAGTGGAGCTGCAGACATTCCTCCATTTTTTTTTAAACTTGACTCACTAAATGACTTGTTTTTGATTTGTGTCCAGGGCGTCTGGTTTAGACTCCAGGTCCACCTGGCAAGCAAACCTCCCCGCTGTTTGTTGTCTAAATCAGAGAAGACAGGGCTTGTTTTCCCAGCAAGTGCCTCACTCGCACCGAGGAAGAAAAATCGGACCAGGACTTCGGAGTGGTTAACAGTACTGCTGGCAAGTCTGACAAAACCAGCTCAGAACTTTGACTTTGTTTAACCTAAACAGATTGGATTCAAAAGTTATAAAATATATTTCTAGAAAAAGAAGAATTAACTCTGCATTGGAAAAAAAAGTCCAATCCCCCAATGAGCCCAAACTGATCCAGAAACATTGGGATGATGTGATGTTTCCATCAGATCTGATTTAAAAAGAAACCAGCTGAAAGACTGAGGGGAGCAGGATTCATGTATGAACCAATTTAAGAATGTTTGAAAGCCACAACAATGACAGATTATAGACAGATTGAGTTAAGATACCTGCTGTCTAAATGCTACATGATCAAAAATAAAGCCTGTCAAAACTTTGATGGAAGCAGATGATAATAATGACTAATTTTGTTCTTTACAGCAAAGGAAACTGAAAGTGACAGCAGCTAAAGAAAACAAAGCAGAAGGAGATGAGACCTGTCTTCTTCAATAAGATCTCCTGAAACGTCATTTCATGGTGTGGTGGGGATATTATGATAAGGGGGTGTTTCGGTTGCTTAGTTTTAGGTTTCAAAATGTGCTTCCCTTCAAGCAGAGAAATATAGAAAAATTGTGTCCTTAAATTAAAACGTTAATACCACTTCAATAGTTGCTGTTCACCTGTGTTAACATAGTTATTGTTAGCATACTTAGCTAGAGCTCGGAAAAGTCATAACATCAGTTTATAACTTTAAAATACATGCAAAAACAAAACTTAATTCTTACATTTAAATGTAAACTTCTGTGCTTCAGAGCTCACCCATATGAAGACCCCTCTATGCCAAGCATGACACAGACACAGATCCGCGGTAGTCCAAAAGCTAGCATAAGTCGTTACGGCTCCTCCTTAAAGGATAACCAAAGCCTAAATCAACTTTTTTTATCTGTTCATCTCTGTAAATGGGGCTTTAAAAGTGCTGTCTGTTGGTCATTGCCAAAGTTTTGACAAATTAAAATAAAATAGTTTGATTCATGAAAATATATTCAACAACTGTCTGTGTGCTGCCCCCTACAGGTTGAACTGAGGTATTAGAAGTCTCACGTCATGATCTGCAGCTCCAGTAATGATAACAATCCTGCCCCCAAGCCCCGCCCCTCTGACTGGATTTTCACATTTCGGCTGTGGGTGGAGTCAGCCTCCCCCTTCAATGTTTGGTTACCCTTAAAAAACATGTTTGGACATCACTACAGCTTCAAATGCCCTACAACTGGAGCAATAAGGAGTGGTCAAAGGGGTATGGACGCCATTTGGATTTGGTCAATGACTGAGAGATAAACACCCTTAGGAAAAACCAGTACACTTGAAGTTTATTTTACTACATGTACTTGAGGACAAGTGATAATATAGGCATATGAAGTATACTAGACCATGGACATAAAGTGTAGGAAGTAATCTAACTGAATACTTTGTCCGACTAAATTAAAACAGTTGAATTTACAATATATAGATAGTATGTAAAAAGTAAATGTTAGGGCTGTGGATCATCACTTAGGTGGCGATCCGATTTGATTCACGAATCAAGATCAACGACTCACGAATCGAACCACGATTCTTACTTTTTAATATGTGTATTGTATTGCTATGTATATGTCTATTTACTGCTAGGATGAACATTGAAATTATTTTTATTTAATCATAATTTATACCTTTATTTAGAACAGGAGATCAGAATAATCAAAACTGATTGAAAAAAACACAAAGATTCAGATAGAAAGAAATTTTGTTTGTCATTTTAAACTTTTTTTGTCAGCCTTCTTGTTCAACAGTAACATAAACAGCATAAAAAGGATAAAAATCACTGCTGAAAATGTTCTCCACAGTTCTCTATCCTTCAAACATTTTTCGTTCTAAGCATTACATATTTGTGGAGATGAATGAATGAATGAATGAATGAATGCCTTTATTGTCATTGTAGATGCTACAATGAAAAAAAGTATTTTTTTTCTGCAGCAGAATCAGCTGATTCATGTTGATTACAGCCGCCTTTCAGCCGCGTGAGGCTGCGTTTTTTCAGAATAAAAAGAAGTTTCGTTAAATAATAGGCTCATATATTCATCATTTTCCCACTAACAATTGGCTATTTTGAAGTTGACCTATATGTTTTTTTTTTTCTGGGCTAATTGGGCATTTAGCTAATATTTTAGCTGGCTATTAGCTTCAGTGTTTTCAGCTGTTAACTTCAGCATTTTCAGCTATGAGTTTATGCATTTTTAGCTATCAATTTCAGCATCTTCAGCTATCAGCACTAGCATCGTCAGCAGCCAAATTCAGATTAGACTAGCTCTGTGGTAGGTAATGCTATATATCTAGTTCATATTTACATTAAAAAGTTACAGTTTTAAAGTTTGAAAAATGTAGTTTTAGAGTGTTCAATACATGTTTATCCTGTTCACCTGCGACCTAATGTGTGTTTTGGATTTTGGCCCCTTGTGTGATTGAGTTTGACACCCCTGGACTCGGGCATTAAGCTTATACATGTTCTTATCAGTCAACCTAAAACCCCAGCTTCTTCTAGTGCCTTGACATCACTTTTGGGAAAACTTTCCCAATGTGCATCAGTAACAGGGACGTCTGCATCTTCATCTAAACATTGTTTTGGACAGAATTGTTTTATATAACCATACTTCTGTGAGTTCCAGGGGGGAGTTTACTTGACTCGAAACAGTTTGTGGCTTAATCCCTTCACTGTTTGGCCATTGAAAAAGACACCACACTCTAATGTTTTTATGGATGATCATCAAAGGTTATTTAAGGTGCTGAGACCTTTACAAACTGTCAAACACACATGCGGTTGGGGAACTGGCACATGGATATATGGTTTGCTAGAGACTACGTAAGCTATATTAATAGCACTGTAGATTACCACAGGAGGGGAGGTGGTGTAACCCACACCCAGCTCATTGTTACACCCACATGTGTCTGTGAGGTGAGGCGATAAACAAAAGTTTGTTCGATGGAGGATGAGGTCAACTACTCTTTTAAGCGGTAACTCTTGAACTTTAACTTAGGACGATGAGCTTTATCGACACAGTGAAGAGTAAGGTGTCACTAGAATCCGAGACCGTTAGGTTTCTAATACATGCCACATATATCCGTTTTGTTTCAGGATAGCTTCAGGTTCCAAAACATTCCTGGATAAACTGGCTAAAGGTCAAACGCGACGGACCAAAACGCCAAAAGCATGTGGTCGAGTGAAAGCCCGGTCCATGTTGGCTCGGATCCTTCCACCGCAGAGTCTTGTTTCTGATAACAGCCATTGGCGGCACTAAAAGCAGCACCTGACCACAAGGCTGTTTGTGCTTGAACGTGTTGCCGGAATCTGATGAATGCCTTTGCCTCTGGAGAATGCCAGTAATCCTGAAGGATTCCTGCTTCGGACCAAACACGAATATTTCTTCACTTCACTTCAAAAAGTTCATCAAAGTGGACACGGATTCATTTTAGGTGAACAATAATCTGACTCTTGTTGTGTGAACTCTTGTAGTGTAGCATAGAGATCATTCCAAGCTCCTTCTTCAGTTTACTCGTTTGAAGCCTCTGCATTCAAACCCCGTCCAGTGAGACGGAGAGCGCCTGCAGTGACAGCTATTTCCGGGTCCAACACTCCTGAGAGATGGGACGACTTGAGTGAGGCGGGGGTAAGAAAAAAAACATAACAAGTGGAGAGGGAGCCAGTGCTGTTTATCCGGGCCTTCTGTATCCACCAGGTCTTACAGTCAAAAGATCACGCAGCAACAGAAAAACAGCTCTGATGACTTCACTGTTGAGGGAAAGGGGGTGTGGGGGTTCGTCCAAAGCAAATCGCTGTCAAAAAAACTGCAGGTCTCGTCTGGATGGATCATTTTCGTACCATTGTGATTTGGTTTGGAGCCAAAAGCAACAGGCTGGGGGCTCTCTCCCTCTGAAACAAGACACCGGGTTAGTAATGGCTCTCTGGGGGCCGCAGAATGACATAATTAAAGATTTTGGGGTATTTTTTTGCAATTATGACTAAGATCCTACAAAAGCTGTGCATGTATGAAATTAAATCAAATTTGCGTATTAGATTGATGTTACTACAATTGTGTAAGGCAATATTTACATTGGAAAATCCCTATTGATTTATTTGTTGATAAAATCAAAGCTGATTAATAATTTCTTTATCTATCAAATCTGAGAGAAATATCAAATCTTCAATCACATTGAAAAATATTATGCATTTTTTAAGAATGTATTTGTGTTGTTTTTTTGGGGCGTTTTGTTCATGTAAAAACTGAGGGTTTCTTTCTAAAAAAAAATTCCTTTTAATGACATATTTCCTTCTGGAAGTTTTGTGTTTTTTTACAGTTTCAATTTTGACTGGAAGATGAAAGCTTTATTTATGTATTATATTTTTTTTATAAATGTCTTTTATTCTTATGATTCCAGAGGCATCTTGATATGATAGACACCTTTGATTCTTGTATGACGCCAATAAAACAAAACTATTCTAGTCTAGTCTAGTCCAGTCCAGTCCAGTAAAGTCCAGTCCAGTCTACTTTAGTCTGGTCTAGTCAATTATAGTCTATGCTATTCTAGTCCATTCTATTTTAGTCTAGTCTGGTTTTGTTAGGTCTGGTGAATTATAGTTTACTCTATTCTACTCTAGTCTGCTCTAGTCTATTATAGTCTATTCTTTTCGAATCTAGTCGAGTCTGCTTTAGTTTGGTCTAGTCAATTATAGTCTATTCTAGTCTAGTCTTTCGTAGTCTATTATTTTCTATTCTAGTTTAGTCTGGACTAGTCAATTATAGTCTATTCTAGTCTAGTCTTTTATAGTTTATTATTTTCTATTCTAGTCTAGTCTGGTTTAGTTTGGTCAAGTCTATTCTTGACCAAGTCTATTTTATTCTAGTCTTGTATAATCAGTTATAGTCTATTCTATTCTAGTCCAGTCTGGTTTAGTTTGGTCTAGTCAATTATAGTCTATTCTATTCTAGTCTGGTCTTGTCTAGTCTATTATACTATATTATTTTCTATTCTAGTCTAGTCTGGTCTAGTCAATTATGGTCTATTCTATTCTAGGGCAGTCTGGTTTAGTTTGGTCTAGTCAGTTATAGTCTATTCTATTCTAGTCTAGTCTGGTTTAGTCTGGTCTAGTCAATTATGGTCTATTCTATTCTAGTCTAGTCTGGTTTAGTCTGGTCTAGTCAATTATGGTCTATTCTATTCTAGTCCAGTCTGGTTTAGTCTATTGAGGTGCATAAACAGCTAATGGGATTTGCGCGGCAGATGCGCCTGCTCCAATGTTAATCAATGGTTCAGGCGCGCTCTGAGGTGAATATTAAGCCTCTGTTTATACCTGCAGACAAAAGCGTGACAGCCAAACAGTGGCGTCTGTTTTTTTCATATTCATCATCTCCATGGAACACCATCGGTGTGTTTGGAATGACTTTATCTGACACTTGATTTGAGGTTTGCTTCCAGCAGCTCATGGAAACCATCAGAACTCATCCGAACCCCGACCAAGATCAGGATCCTGCTGTTGTGACAAAGCTTTATAAACCATTAGTGTATAAGACACTGCAAATATTTCAGATTTCATTGGTCTTGCATCATATTTTCCTCATTGTGTTATTACATTAAGTATGCTTTCTTTGTTTGGTTAAATTGCCTTAAACTATAGTATAATTACCTTAATTAGAGCTCTAAGTGAGGCCCTTTGGATTTTGGCCTTCAGATGATGCCCTAACTAGAAAATATGCTTTGAATTTTGGCAATGTGAACCTGTAAGGCACCACATTGGGTTCACAGAGTTTAATATCTGTGTAATCAAGCTCCATTAGGAACATAAGGAGTGTACAGGTAGACAATCGCGACCTCTTCTCCAGCTTATCGTTTTAGAAAACAACTCTGGACTTATGATTTACAACTACTTAACTGACCAGATATTTTTTTCCTTAACAATTGAACCCCCGGGTGTCCCATAGTGAATACCTTTAGAAATACAAAGTGTCCTCTGGTGCTCCTTAAAGTATATTAGTGACATAAATCACAGGGACGATGTATAGACTCGGTTTGAGGGTTTCAAAACAGTTTAGGTTTCTAGTTATGTCATCCAGCACCCACAAATCAGCTCAAAGGCCACCAAGGCTTACAGTGGTACGTTTTTCTAACCAAAGGCTCCAGTGTTGATGAAAAGAGGGAACGTGACATTAAAAGACACAGTCTGGCATGGCTGGTGAGTGTCCTTTACCGCACAGATTCCTGTGATACCGCTTAAGTAAATTTAGGCCTTGTTGTATATGTTTTACAGAAGTATACTGTTTATTTAAAATCTTCAGCGTGCTGAGTTATGACTGGTAATGATTACTCAAATGCCCAGTGTTTGGGCTGTGGTACCAGGGGTGCCTTCAAACAGGCCCACTGGTGTTTATTTGAATTTTCCATTTTATATTGCCACGTGTCATTGGGCTGTTTAGAGTTTACGCTGAGTGATGGATCGTTTCCTTCAACTTTCTCCGCTCACTGAAGACCTACTGGAAGGTGAACACTTCTCGCCCTAAAGATGCACAATGTTGTGCACCTTAAGGGGAGATGAGGGCGCCCACACTGCAGGGCAGATGTTTTATTTCAGGACATAATACAATCAATCTAAAGGAAGCGTTTCCAGATGAAGCACAGAAGCATCAACTTTGATTCCTAACACTGAGTAGTTTAATTCTGGATTGTTTCTGTGATCTACATGTTCCTTTCATCCAATTAGGATTTTCTATGGCCTTTAAGCGGGTAAACTAAGTTCATGCCTTTCTTTTTTACTCTTTTGTGGAGCTAAATTGGGTCCAATGCTGGTTTGAAACCCAAATAAAAAATTGAAAAAATATTGTCAATGTCAAATATCAGAAACTTTTTGCTAAAATAAACATAATTATTTTCAGCTTTAAAATGTATTTTTCTTAGGTTTCAATACTTTTTTTTCAGTTTCAAAACTTTTCTTTTGCTTTTGAATCGGAAAATTTTGAAATCGAAAATAAAAAAAATTGAGTTGAAAGTGAAAAAAACTTGAGATTGACATTTTGAGTTTTGAAACCTAAAAAATGGAAAGTTTGAAGCTGAAAATAATAAAGTTTATTTTAGAATAGACATTTCACTTTTTTATTTTTTTTCTTGGCCAAACACCAATATTTTTTTCAATTTGCTTTATTTGGCTTTCAAATGATATTGACCCCACGTTAGTTCAATGCTCTTTTTGTTTATGGAGCCTAATGTCACAATCCTTTCATTTTTTTTAATTATTTGCCTTTTTCCTCCATCTAGGCTTCAAAGGTGAACAATCTACCAAAGCCAATCCTCTCACTTCACACCAACACCACCTCCTCTTTGGTCTTCCTTTAGGCCAGTGATCCTCAACCCCCGAGCCACAGACCGGCAGCGGTATCTAGGCCGCTTGATATCAGGCCACAGAGAGAGAAAAAAAATAAATAAATACATGCGCCAACTTAGAAAATTTCTGTTTCGTTTATATTCTGATCCTGAAGGAAGTTTTATTTTGAAAGACTTCTGGATTCTGTTCACAAGATCCGTCTGGGTCATGTGACTTACAGCAGCTACCTGCACGGCTAACTGGATTGCTAAGCTAGTAGCCCAAAGCTAAATACAAAAACCAAACAATAAAACGTGTTTGGAAAGTTTCTTCGGGGAGAAAAGAGCCAGTGAGGTAACTTAAGAAGACCCTTCAACTTCAAAGAACAAAAAAGTTGCTATTTACAGACAAGATCATGAGTTTTCCTCCACATACGAAAGCATTGAGACAGTTAGCATTAGCCGCTCTGTCTAATACGTGGCAACAGACTCTCGTCTGTTTCAAACACACAGATAATAAAGTAGGAGACAGTGGATTCACTTTTCTATTATATTTAGAAAATACCAGTTTTATGACGATTGTGTCATTTTATTTTGCTTTATTTATCAATAACACTTTAAAAGTCAGATGTAGCTGAAGCTAGCGTGTGGTTATTAGCCTCCACTTTGATGTTAGAAGGAAAATCTTTACAAAGTTCAAACATTTTACAGAGAATGAAGATTGAATCAAATATAGTTGCTGATTTGTGGAAACTTGTAAAATAATTTTATTACAGCAAGGCTGGATTAAGTTTGGAAACTTGAACACAGAAAATGTTCCTTGGTGTTGAAATACCCAATGAATGAGGATTTATGTAAAGACAAAATATGGATTTGGTATTAAAATGGAATTCTATGGAAAAAAAATCATTTCATATTTCTTTTCATACAATTTTTTTCAAATCAGAAACAACTTCTTCAAATCAACAACTTTGTTTCATTACCTGTATAAGAGAAATCTACAGATATTTTTAGACTTTTTAAAACAACATTTCTTGTTGTGGCATTTTATCTTGGTCCATGAAAATATTGTCCTATTTAAACTGTGGCCTGAAAAGGGTTGGGGAGCACTGCTGTAGGCCTCTGGTACCTCCATCCATTTATCAACAGCATTTACTTCTTAAAGTGCTCAAACTATTTTAATCTGCTTCCATGCATTTATCTCCAGAACATCTTCATGATCTGTTCCTCTGAAGGATTTATTCCTGATCCTATCTTGTCTCATCTCAAGTGGTTCATTTGAACCCATTTCTATTGTAGTTATTTTGTTGTAATCCTTCTGAAATAAACTAAACACAAATTGCTTTATGATCCATAAATGACAGAATTACAAAATTTTAAAACCTACAAAAGACATTAAAAAAAAGAACCAAAAAATTCATTGGATCTAGAGTTGGTGAAGTTAGCTTCTGGCTGACACACCAGGAGCTTTGCAGTGTTTTTCCTCACCTCTGAAACTACAGAGTGAGCAGAGAATGGACTCATAAATTAGATTTCCCTGTAATCTCTTGCTGGCTGTCCCAAAATGTCCTCCTAAATTTCAAAGCAACAGTGTAATGTTTATGTTGGCTGGGAATTTATATGCATCAAGCTTGATTTGAAGCATTAAGGCACCCCTGGACGTTGTTGAAGCATGCAGGTGAAAGCTCGATACATTTTCTCCCTGTTTGATGTCAGGGCTTTAAACACAAAGGATCAATCTTATTAAAGATAAGAATTTGGGGATGGGGGATTTGTGGGTAAGCGTCTCTGTATTTTGGATATTTGAGTGGAAAACTGCTGTTTCGTGTCAGAAAGTCCACAAATGAATTCATAACATTTTGCCCGTTGATTTCCCCATTGAGTCAACAGTCAAAATAGTTCAATCTCAAAAGTTTAGAGCAGGAGTGTCAAACTCAATCACACAGGGGGCCAAAATCCAAAACACACTTTAGGTCGTGGGCCGAACAGGATAAAGATTTATTGAACACACTAAACTACATTTTTAAAGATTTAAAACTTTAAAAATGTAACTTTTTAACATAATTACGAACTGTAGCATTACCTACGATAATGCTAGTGTGAGTGCCATAAGCTGAATTTGGTCCCTGAAGATGTAAGTGCTGATACCTGAAGTTGATACTTAAAAACACTGAAGCTGATAGGTGAAATCACTGAAGCTAGTAGCTGAAAATGCTGAAGCTGATAGCAAGCTAAAATATTAGCTAAAAACCAAATTAGCCTAAAAAACTAAAACAAAAAAACCTAGGTTAGCCAAACCGCTAGCATGTAGCTGAAAAAATTGCTAAACTTCAAAATATCCTAAAAAACTGGAAAAAAAGCCTAAACTAGCCAAAACAGCTAACACTGTCACCGAAATATTAGCTAAACGCAAAAATAGCTTAAAAAAACAAAAACAAAAAAAGCCTAAATCAACCAAAACAGCTAGCATGTTGCTAAAATATTAGCTATACACAAAAATAGCCTAATAAACAAACAAAAAAAAACTTGGTAAATGCCAAAATAGTCCAAAAAGCTAGCAGAATGCCACATTTTAAAACTTTAAAACATAACTTTTTTAACATTATTATGATTAAAAACAAGCAGGAATATTATTCTAGAATAAATCAATTTAAACCTGAAATAGCTTTCAATATTTTACTCTCCATAAAATACATTTAGTCAAAATTATACAAGTTAGAAATGAGCACAAGAGAACATTAGGCCATTAATAACGATCTGGAGGGTCGGATAGAATTACCAAGTGGGTTGGATCGGGCCTTAACTTTGACAAGTGGTTTAGAGGAAAAAAGTGATTCTATTTAAATTTTCTGCGAAACATGACTTCATTTATCTATAAGTTGCTAATAATTTTGACCTGGTCTGATTATGAATGGTATAATTGTTTGGCAGAGCTGATAGAAAACCAAGTGGGGATCCTTTTAACAGACTGAACTTAGAAAAGGTTCAGGGTACAAAACTGGTTTCACGAAGAATGAAATCACGCTCAGTCACATCCCATCCAAGTAGCACATTACACCTCCAACTTCCAGGAGTCCAGTCGTGATCAAATCAACAAAGAATGTTCATTGCAACAGCTAAGCCATGAAATATTTATGAGATGTGTGGAACGTGTGTTATTCCAGTTCTTTCAAAGAAAAAAAGAGCTTCCAGCTTTTGTCTGACAATGAACACTCATAGTTCTTTAAACTCAAATGTGTCCATTTTTGTGGTGAGTATTTTAGACCATTAGAATCTGAAGGGACAGCATCACTGGATTGTCTATCTGGAGCAGTGGGTCATCTGAGCTGGAGTCCAGCTGTTTCAGGTGAAACTTTAGGTCAAAGAACACTGGCCTGTCTTTTTACTGTTGCCCAAGTCTTTTAAAAATACAGGGAGTTTGTGGTTTTGATCCACCTGCATTTAGTGGATTTAGAGGGAGACATTGAATCATGTCCCTCAGGCTATCCTGTGGGTGTTGTGGAGGTGTAGCTCAAACCCACTTCCACTAGGCCTGTCCTTTGAGTCTGATCGTGTTCTTAACTTCTTCAGACACTACTACTCTTTGAAGCCAGATGGGAGAAAGTTTAGCTTTGCAATCCCTTTTGTGTGCAGGTAGCCTTTTCGGCTTTATGAAGCTAAAACCTCAAGCTGTTTGCAGTCACAGCAAGAACCAGTATCAAGACCAGGGCTGCAGTTTTCAGCAGATCGATGGATCGATTCCATTCTGATTTTTTTTTTTTATTCTTTTAATTCTTCAATTCAATTTTGAGTTTACACATTTATTTATACATATTTATTTAGAAATACATTAAAATCTACTATATGTTTTGAATATATTTATATTAATCTGATACAGTTCACATTCTGTAAAATGTATTAGTAATAACGTTCAGTGTTACATGGATTCTCTAAAGGAGAAGTTCTAACTAAAATGTTCAGATCATTAACATTGTAAACATTGTTCTGCTTCTCCTGGAGGACGTTTCAGTTTGGATACTAGGTGGCGATAGCGCTATAGAAGTACATCTTATTCCAGAAGAACACAAAAGAATGAGCAAAGAACTGTGTTTTAGATGACAAATGGTTAATTTAAGAATCTTTACTTAAAAGAGTTTGGAAAATTCACGCCAATGAGTTTATAAAGATTTTTATTTAGTCAGCAATGTATTTTCACATCGACCTTACGTTAGCATTAGTCGTCCTATGGGAAATTCCATTAAACGTTAGCATCAAGCTAGCGGACTTTAGCTTCATGTGCTAAACCTATTTAACTTTTATGAATCGATTGTTGATCTTTTAAGCTTATATCGATTAATCGATTTGATCAACCCAGCCCTATTAAGAAAGGATAGACATTGACATGAGCCCTCACTTTGTTCTCCAAAGGACTTCTATTAAATCATGTCAACAAAATTACAATTTTCATTCAGTGCATTCTGTCGTCCAATATATCATTTGACGAGTAAAGTTTTTAAAAATATCAGATTAATACATTAAATCAGTATTATCCAAATTATCTGTTCTAATTTCTCTTTTCAATTACATTACATTTAAATCTCAGAAGAAATATTCAATAAGCACAGTTTAATTCACTTTGGCCTCCATAAATGTAATGTAAACAACACTACTTTTTACTGTTATTTTAGCAATTTTTGTTTAGAATTGATAAACATTGCATTTTTAGAAATGAACTTTTGGAATAAAGAAAATAACATTCAATTTGTAATTCCATATCTCTTTTAAAACTCCTCCAAGAATGATTTACTCTAATTTTGCTTTATTAAACATGTTTAAATGTAGGTAAGGAGTTTCACAAAATCATCAAAACACATGCCATAAATGCAACATGGCCGCCATGACAACTCTGGCTCATTTTAACGCAAGTAAACCAGATCTCATCAGACTGACACGAAATACCGCGAGATTAACGACTACTTCTGGTTCGGCTTTTCCCGCCATTACTCGTCTAAAAAGAGTCAAACTTTCCAGATTTACATCAAATATACAAAACAAATATTAGTGGAAATGATCTGGGAGGGAAACCAAAGCTTAAGACTTTCATCTGTTGGAGTCTAAACCGAATGCTAACCTGTAAAATAAAAAGGAGTCTCAGAACAGGAACGTCACTTCGGTTTCTGAATTTCCCCCCTACTCACTTTATAGTGCGTTCGCCATTTTCTAGTCCTGTCCGAATCTACTAATTCCAAAATCGAGTTCACTCGAAATTTCCCAGAAGTCTTTGCATAAAAACTACCGTGCATATAGACCACAATGAACCCAAAGAAGAAGCACTTAACTAAAACACTGCTGTTAATAGACGAAAACAGTTGGATCACAGAAAACTTAACAGAAAACAGATATAAAGCTTTCTGTCAAAAAGAGGGATCAAGACAGAGCATATTTATATTTACAGTATATTTCATATATTGAAGCAATATTTATCAGTGTATTGAAATACTCCAACTATTACCTCTTTCTTATAATGAAATATACTGATCCATACATTGTGATATTGCTCTATATACTGATTTATATAGTTTGACCATCCATATATTGCAATATATTCAAACATATATGAGTAAATGACTGACATATTGAGATATATTTCTTAATATATTGGCAAAAAATCACAGAAAACACACCACACAAACCACTAATAGCCTTTGTGCTATAAACTGACATTTGGTGGTTTAACTGATCAAAAATGAAATATGTCAGACTTCAAAAATGCCCCTAAAATCAAGTATGTGAATGAACTTTAGAAAATAGAGAAGTTCTTCCTCTTTCTTTATCACCGGTCCGCTGTGATTATTCAAAACATGATCATTAGTCCAAATTTAAAACCAGGAACAAGAGGAAAGGACTGGAGGAAAAGCAGAGCGCCGGATAAAATGTGTTTTGGGTTTGGAGCGGGGAGCGTAACACATGTACATGTGATCGGCTGTGCTTGTTTTGCCGTTCCACTCCGGGCTGCACTGAGTCAGTTACTGTTACAGCTGGATGACAGCAGACTCCATTCCAGGCCTCACTCGCTCGCAGCTCTGCAGCTGAGGTAATGCCTGGGTTGCTGGCCAGCCATCCGTGCTCAGAACAAGGATACCAAATCAGATCTAAATTTAGAGGATTGCTAAATGTAATCTGTAACAATTCCATCAATCGAGCCGGCTGACGTCTCGCTCTCATGTTTTACAAAAGAGGATTTTCTGCATTTCTTTGCTGTGTATCGTGGAGCGCGTCTTCCATCTTCCATTATATTTGTCTGTGTATTTACGTGACCAGAGGGTGAACCCCTCACGGGGGAGTCATCCCCGCATGAGGGCTGACAGGCAGGTTAATGGCTCATCCTGTGAATGTTTTGATACTTTGGTCTTGATCTGCAGTGAATGATACAAGCTTCTGGTAAATACTGGACTGACTTTAAAATATTAGCCTCTCTCTTCCAGGGTATCACATGATCCTGCCTCCGGGCGTCGCTCAAAGCTCTTAATGCGTTCCACCCCGCTGCAATGCCACTTTTCCCAGGAGCCAGGCTGTCTGTCAAAGTGAGGAGAAAAACACTGCATGCAGGAAACTTGGCCGTACCTGTAATTTAATTATTTATCCCAAGAAATGTAGAAGGATAAATCTTAAACGTGGTAACTTTGTGAGTTACTGACAATGTTTTTGGTGACTTTATCACAGTTTTTTCTTGAAATGACACTAATGTTAAATACATATTGTATCAAGAGTTTTTGAAAATGTTGCCAGGTGATTAAAAAGTTCAAACTGCTACAGTAAATTAGAATAAAGTGGAGAGGAACAAGGCTCCACTCTGATGTGTTTTGATTGATAACATGAAATGGGTTTTATGGAACCAGATGTGAAACAAGATGTGTTGCTGGGGTTGCATGCTTACAGCTCTATAAAATTTATCAACCACTTACAGTTTCCCCAAAATCTGTTATTTATTATGTAATCTTTCAGCGATGAAGCTTTGTTTGATTTTACTGCTCCGCTTTGTTTAAAGTCAAATTTACCCAAAGAGTTCAGACAGGAGAGGAGCTTTTTAGTTTGAAAGAGGCTGAAAAAAAAGTCAAATATGTCTTAAGATGATGGTCCTGCTTTCCTGTGAAGGCCTCAGGCATCATGCGGGGAGGCTTTGATAACAATATGATGCACAATGAGTCAGCTAATGAGATGAAAACGTGCAGCATTCCTTCTTAAATAGGAAACTCCAACTCCAAAGCAAACTCTGACCTGATGAAAGCTACAAATCCAGCTTAGATTCTCTTACCCCGCTTATGCCAAGACCGTCCGTTATGCTAACCCAACATCATAGGCCTTCTATTTGAGTTTCTATCATGACTCACGGATGCAGTTCGAAAATGAGTGACCTTTAAAGCCATCTGAAGACGAGCAAATTCAACTCCTGAAAGAAAACGCGACCAGAAGCTTCAACAAAATCATTCAATAAAATCAAGCAAAGTCCCGCTTAGTCCCTTGGAGTCTCAGGGTTGCTGGAGCCTATCCTAGCTACTGTTAGAACAAGTCAAACTTTATTAGTAGAGCACGGTAAAATCATTTTCCAAAATTAAAAAACCAAAGAGCAACACATAATATATTAAATATTAGGGCCACGAATCGATGAAAAAATTCTACTAATTAATCGCAAACTTGGAAAAAAGAAATTGTGATAATTTTTTTTTTTTTTGTGACAGTATTTGCAGACCATTTATTATCTGCAAATAATCACAATGTGAAATCACTCACAAAACTTTACATTTTTCATTACTGTTGTCAATCGATTAAAAATACATATCACTTTTTTCTTATGATTAATCATAATTAATCACAATGTTTTACTAGGAACATTTTATATGACAGTATACAGCTTTTGAACAAAAACAGGTCAGGGAGAACATTTTCCCTTTTGTGTTTTTTGTCTGAATTTTTTTCATTTTGAAGTCTTAACCCAGAAGTGTAAATTGTGAGCACAAAACACATCAACAGTTAGATAAGCAGAACTCTAAGACTTTTATGTCTGCAGTATTACTCCAAGAAACCAGAGATGTTGACATGCAGCCATACAAAATAACCTGCAGACCTAAAAAAAAAAAAAAAAAGAAATTCCAGTCACTTAGCCCAAATGTTCTATATCAATGTGCAGGCAGCTTAAAAAAACTTCTCTTCATCTTCTGGACAAAAATAAGCAGTAAGAGGTGAACTTTCTCTCTGAACTGTTGCTTTATTTGACCTATCATGATGATCAGCATTTACTCTCCTTTGCCGCCGCAGTTGAGCCTCAGCGGTGCCTGTCATGACAACGCGCAGGATCAAATAGTCTCCTTTTTTTGGAAAAGTGATCTAAACAAAAAAATAACAAGATTGGAGTACTAAAAACCAAAGTATTATTGCGCTGCTAACTTCCTGCCATCAGACTGCAGCTGAACTGCCGCCGGACTGCCACCAGACTGCAAGTGGACTGGCACTGAACTGTCACTGAACTGCCAGTGGACTGCCACTGGACTGCCACCAGACTGCCACTGAACTGCCACCGGACTGCCACTGGACTGCCACTGAACTGCCACCGGGCTGTCACTGAACTGCCACTGGACTGCCACTGGACTGCCACCAGACTGCCACTGGACTGTCACTGAACTGCCAATGGACTGCCACCAGACCACCACTGGACTGCCACCAGACTGCCACTGAACTGTCACTGAACTGCCACAGGAATGCCACCAGACCAACACTAGACTGCCACCGGACTGCCACCGGACTGCCACTGGACTGGCACTGAACTGCCACCGGACTGTCACTGAACTGTCACTGAACTGCCACTGAACTGCCACTGGACTGCCACTGAACTGCCACCGGACTGCCACTGAACTGCCACGGGACTGCCACTGGACTGTCACTGAACTGTCACAGGACTGCCACCGGAATGTCACTGAACTGCCACAGGACTGCCACCATGTGACCTCCAAATGTGCCCGGGCAGACACTGGCTAATCTCAAAAAATCATCCGGTCACCGTTTCATTTGAACTTTTTCTTAAAAACTTCCATGGCCACGGCACAGTGTGTAACAGTGCAACTGCTGAAAAACTTGCATTTAAAGTGCCATGCCCAATGGCATTTTGGGATATGAAAAAAGATAGATGTAAGCAAAAAAGCATTATAGCTTTATTCATTCACATTTGCAGTATCTGGTGGGGTTTCAGCCAAAGGAAAAAAAAAAAAAAACATTTCAGGGTGTTTGACAGACTAACATTTGAAAGTTGCTCTCTTCAAATACACAACAAAGCCTTTTACTTTTTTACATAAGTCTGTGAGCTTATTTAATAAAACTCTACCAATCTCTGGTTCAATAAACATCTTTGCAGGCAGTTAAACAATAAATAAGGAAATCCCAGGTCTCCATTACAGACCTACAGGGACTTCTCACTGTCACCATAAACATGCTGTTATCATACTGGTAGCTTTGGTAAGTTGCTGTTTACTGCCATGCCTTCCAGTCATTTCTACCTAATGTTGAACTTTGGATGTTAGGGGCAAGCTGAAGCGCTAAAAGTTCAAGATCAGAGCAGTTAAAAGCAAAGAAGCAGTCTGTAATATTGAGCTGTTCTGCCACATCAGTTCACAGTCACAGTCTTTTCATTTTCAAACCAATGACCTCACTAATCTATAATAGTCCGAGATAAGTAAGTGAAGGCAGCAATCCAGTCTGCAAACCCAAACTCTGATTCTAAAGTGCCGTAAAGAGAGCGCCAGACTGCTGGGAGAAGAAAAGCGCTCGTCTGCGTACACAAACACACACAGTCCACACTCGCATGTGGAGCAGCAGCAGCAGGGCCGGGTAAGGACACCCCCTTATCCGGATCAGGACAGCCCGCTTCTGTATCAAGCCTCCAACAACGAGTCACTGTGAGTTATGCCGTATATTTTTTCTGTTCAGGTGCAGACCAGAGTTAATTTATAAGAGGATTTGAATGCAGAGCGTATTTGGCTTCTTTTTTATTCAGAACTTTCATAAAGTGAAGCAATCTGAAATAACAGAGCAAAAACATAAATAAGCCTGAAATAATATTAGGCTGTGTCACTCATAAATGATTGCAAAGCTCTCCTGTCCTCTGCTTGACTTGTTCAATTTTGAGTTTTAGTAACAGGTTTTGTGCTTTCCTCCCACTGACTGATCAAAGTGTGCGAGAGAAGGCAAGGGATATTTCACTGAAGTATGTGCAAAGAGGTGCGCTTCAAAGGCACGCAGTATTAAGATTCATAACTGCAGGCTTTGGATGGGTAACTGAAGAAGATGATAATGGCCCACGCTGACGTTTGGGGTGATAATGCAAAGGTGAAGATGGTTTTTTCCTTCTCTAGGTAGAAGCTTGGTCAGTCTGTGTGTAAACAAAGAAGTTTATGATGGAAATCAATAGGTAAAGAGACTGGAAGAAGCTATTAAATGAAGCATATTGTAAATTTTAGAATACAGCTGTTTCAGACAGTTTTTCTAAGTCATTCTGAAAATGTATATGTTTGCTGTTATTACATTGTTAAAGCCTATTTCTTTTTATCTTTTATATATATATATATGTATATATTTTTATTTGACCTTGTATGTGGTTTTCACCAGACCCAACAATTTCCCTCTACCTACCCACCCCCTACTTATCTCATAGACTGTATAACCACTGGACAAAGCAAGTGTGATGTCTCCCATTGAAAATGTCTTACTTCTGCCTTCAGCAAAAAGAAGCCGATTTAGTTGCCATTTTTCCCCGATACAATAATTGGTTTGAGTCGGATCTGAGTCATGTTTGTATAGCAACTACTGTCTCCAATCAGAAGTGAGCTTGTTAGAAGTCCACATCCCTTCCACTGACAGCGGCTCGGCAGAATCTGTCAATTCAATGTTGGAGGTAGGGCCAGTGGGCACAACCTGCTTTTACTATGACATCTAATTGGTCAATTTATAACTTGACTAACTTGTTATGAAGAAAAAAGTATAATGAAAACAAAAAAAACAAGATTTGCAAGAAGATGTTAAGTAAAATGTACCAAAGCAAGACTGGTTATTCTGGCAAATAGAATGGCAGAGTAATAACTGTCTATTTCTCAATTATTGTCTATGGGATTTTGGCTTCTTGGAACTAGCAAGTACTTCCAGTTTGGAACATGAGGGAGAAAGCTTTAAGCTATCCACTTAAAGCAAGCGACCCACCAACCGACCAACCTACCTACCTACCAACCAACCTACCTACCGATAGACATAGCTACCTACCTAACTACTTACCGACATACCGACCTAAACTACCTACCTACCAATCTACCGATCTACCTATCAACCAACAGACCAACCTAACGATCAACCTACCTACTGACCTACCTGTTAAGTTAACTTAAAGCCACAACAGGTTGCTTGCATAAACTGTGTAACAGGACTCCCTCTGTTTAAGTGCATTTGGCTATTAAAAACTACAAGAAAACTTATCAAAGTTCTGTTTTTTTAACAATTGGTTATTCAAACTTTCCTGGAAGATCTTTCATGGAAAGTTTAGGAAAAAAATGTTCCAACCTTACCTGTTTAGTTACTTAAAAAATGTTTTTGGTATGTTCACAGCAAAATAACCAAACTGATCACCAACTATGAAACATGGAACACATCCGGTAATTTTCCAAAATTGTCATTTAAACATACGCCGTTATCTCAGCACCTCTTCGTGGTATCTAAATGCTCCTGACATCCTCCATGGCTCTGCATCTGGATGATTCGAAGGATTAGAGGGTATTTAACAACTTTTTAAATGTTACACTACTTCCTTAAACTATCTGTATATCTAAATGTTTCTGGAAGGTCATCCTGATTGTCCAGGTCCAACATTTTACTATTCCAAACTTTTACTTAATTTTACATTTCTTTATGCAAACCTCAGTAGAATTTCCTTGTAATTCCCAACTGAATTCAAGAACAATGCAAAGTATGTCTGCTAACAATAAACAAAGATTTGTAGTACTGTCCCAGGACTCAATGGCTACACCCTTTTTCCACAAATGATCTGGAAAGTATGCCGAGATGACATGATTTGCAAACGCAACCTTTCCAAATCTTGTTGGCGCTCCAGTGGACCCGGCCGTTAGACAAGAAAGACTTGGACATGGGCTCTATTTTTAACAAAGCACTCACATAAATTGAGATCAATAGCATTAGGCAGACAGGAAGTATTTGTGTGAATGACAAGAAAAGAAACATCCTCTCAATTATAGAAAGAAAGGAAAGTTATGTGATGGACTGCACGTCACAAAGAAGGTTGTGTGTCTGTCTGCATTTCTGCAGGAATCCTGATGAGTTCCAGTATTAGCAAAAGCTAAAAGGATGTTAGTGAACAGAAGCAGATACATTATAGAACAGACCAAATATATTTTTTAAGTGAAAGTCATAGTTAAACAGGGTCATATCAGTCTTTGAAAAAGGAAACTAATTTAGTTCATAAAAGAACTAAATATTTTCTTAAATATATTTCACCTATATACAACTATGGCCCTGCGACAGACTGGCGACCTGTCCAGGGTGAACCCTGCCTTCGCCCATCAGTAGCAGGGATAGGCCACAGCACCCCCGCGACCCCGAAAGGAAAAAAGCGGCCAAGAAGATGGATGGACGGATATATACAACTATGCCTGGATAAATAATAAAACTTTCAAAAACTTTGTGAACATTAAACCTTGTGAATTTCTGCATACTTTCAGATAGAGACGCCATTCAAACATTAAAATGTGCAACAACTACTGAGTAGTTTTAGGGTCATTTCAGATTTTTTTTAGCAACATGCTTGCTGTTTTTGGCTAATTTAGACATTTTTTTCCAATTTTTTGGGCAAATTTGGAGTTTAGCTAATTTGTTTTGGCATTATGCTAGTTGTTTTGTCAAAATTAGACTTTGTTCAAGTTCTCCAGGCACATTTGGAGTTTAGCTAATATTTTTAGCATGTTGCTAGCTGTTTTGTCAAAATTGGACCTTTTATTAAGTTCTTTGGGTAAATTTAGACTTTATGCTGGCTGTTTGGTCAAATTAGACTTTTTAAACTTTTTTAGGCAAATTTTGAGTCTGGCTAATATTTTAGCATTATGCTAGCTGCTATGTGAAGATTAGAGTTTTTCCAGTTTTTTTTTTTTATTTGGATTTTAGCTAAAATTTTAGCATTTTGCTAGGTGTTTTGGCAAAGTTAGACATTTTTCCATTTTTTGGGGGGCTAATTTGGAACTTGGCTAATATTTTGACAAGCTTTACGATTCAGCTTTTTCAACTATTAACTCGAGCATCTTCAGCAACCACGTTCAGCTTCCCGCATTCACACTTGCAGTATTGGAGGTAATGCTATAAGTCTAGTATTTGACTTGACATCATTTGATCTTTAGAAAATGTATGTATTCAATAGTTGGTGTGTGTGTTTTATAGGCAAAGTTGGCTTAGACAGCCTTATAGTGGAGATCAAAGTTTTCTAGCTGAACTTTATGGGGTTTTTTTGTTTTATTTTGTTGTAAATTTTGTTTTTGTACTTTAAAGCGGCTGGAGACTAATTTGGTACCACGCCCCTCAGGCGTTTACTTTGTGAACTGCAGTGATTGGCCTTACTTTCGTTTTAAAACCAACAACAGTAAGTTAAGCAGAGGGTTTAAGCCCACTCCTCTCTGTCTTCGGGTGAACGTTACACCCCTCTGTCACTCTTTGGTGTTAGAGCAGAAAATCACTACTGTTTTATCATTACTTATGATACAGTCTGTGGAAAAAAGCACATCAATTGTCTGGTGAATGTGACATATTTGTTGAACTTTGAAAGAAAACTAAAGAAGATGAAGCAGGTAGACATGGCGGTAAATTACAGGCAAAGGATGGATGCCTGACTAAAGAAAAAAAAAAAGCCAACAAAGAGTTTCAGGTCATAAAGATGTGGCAGAAATGATTCAAATCACTGTTCAAGACAGCCATCTTTTATGAATACAGAATCAGAATCAGATGTTAAATAGAGCAATCTATAAGTAGGGGTGGTGTCATCAGTAAATTTTTCATAAATTAAGTCAAAACGGCATTGGAGCTGCGCAGATATCTTAAGGCCGGAGGGAACCTCGGGGGCCCGGCTCGGGGCCCCAGTCAGCTCAAGAGCCAGAGCAGGGTTGTTTATAGAAGCGGAGACGTTCAGGAGGAACGTATCTGCTGGGCTGATCCCAGGAGCCCGGCCTAATTAGAAACAACTGGATGAAGCTCACTTCAATGGCTGCGCAGATCTCTCTTTTTATGTTGCTTGGCTGCTTCTGAGCGTTCATCAGCTGCACCTTGAGGCTCATCTCCATCTCATAAGACTCCTCTGGCTGCGTGGCGTTTGTGGATTTCATGGAAGGTAGAAAGGAAACCTGAGGCTGCCACCTTATTCCCTCGCTCTCTGTCTCACACACAAACACACACACACACAGGACCGGTCTTAAAACAAAAGACTGCAATCACACGTCAGGTCAAATCTGTTTCCAATTGGAGCTGGACTTTCATGTGTTCAGGCTTCACCCTACTGCCTTTGAGAGGCATTACATCATGAGCCGTGGTTTCACTGTAGCTGCACTGTGGGTGCCTTTTAGCTTTTTAATCTCCCCCTTGTGTTTGGAGTCTAGTCAGTTATCATTTAGCAATGAGATCACTGCCGAATCAAGCTCAAGCGCCACTGACGAGCTGTTTGAACCCAGGTTGGACCTGGAGCGCCGCATAAATCCCGCAACAACACAACATCCACGCAGTGATTACATGTCTGGCAATATGTTGCTTTGGCACACAAAAACCCAGACGTGATCCCTGCCGAGCTTTCAAGTCAACCTTATCCTGTCATCAAACCGGTCGAACACCGAGTTCCTCACTCAGCTGGCATCGAAAGCGTCCATCTAACAAGCTCTGCCGAAGCAGGCAAACATTTTTGAACCGCGTTATGGAATTTTTCACATTGATATCACTCAGACTAAATAATCACAGATCTTGCTTTCCACAACCTGCGGATGATGTTACTGCTCAAAAACGAGCTTTATTTTATTGCTGGAAAGCTTCATTAATCGAGAGCTATCCTAAATAAAAGGATGTTGGTTGAAAATGTGAGAAAGGAGCGCGGCGAGATTCAGATGGAGACGAGCTCGGCGTGAAGACCGCTAAAGATACATAAACAGTGTGTAACATTAAGCACCTGCGCAGCTCCGTGAACTAACACTCGGGTTATCTGACACATCAAAGAAAATAAATGGAGCCTGGGTCTAAAATAAACTCCTCATTATTGACTACTGAACTGGTCTGAAAACGTTGTAACTGTAATCCCTGGAATTTTCATCACTTATTCCTGCAAAATGAAATAAAGAAACAACCATGTTTGATGTTCATATACCACTGAGTGAACAATGAGAAGCATTCACTCTTCAGAGCCACTTCTGGGTCTTTTTTGTTGACTTGTCAAATTCTCAGCAGATTTTGGGCGATTTGAACAATTCCATATCACCATATAGTGGAAAACATGGATGATATTGAGCGAGTAGCTTTGGTTTATATATGTTGGAGAGCTCTACAGTTTTGCTGTGTCTGGGTTCACCAGATCTGTCAGTCTCTCTGTGCACGCTTTCCATACTGTGCATTTTATGTTGTTTATCTTACTGCTGAAATTGACAAAAAAAAAAAAAAAAAAATTAGGTTAGCCAAAATAGCTCGCATGTAGCTGTAAAAAAAAGCTAAACTTCAAAATAGCCCAAAAAATTTTGAAAAGCCTAAATTAGCCAAAAAAAAAGAGCTAGAATATTATATAATATAATATGTTGGCCCAAAAACAGCCTAAATAGCTTTCTAAAACAAACTCTAACTTAGCCAAAACAGCTAGCATGTAACTGAATTAACAACCTAACTCCAAAACAGCCTATAAAACTTTTTTTAAAAAAGCTTGAACTAGCCAAAATAGCTAGCATGTAATTGAAATATTAGCTAAACTCCAAACACCCTAAAAGACTTAAAAAGCAAAAGCCTAAATTAGCTAAAATAGCTAGCATGTAGCTAAATTATTAGCTAAACAGTTTAGCTAAAAACAGCAAACACATCACAGCTGCTGAACCCACAAAAACAGAAGCAAGTTATGGACTATTTTGGCATTTACTAAGATTTTTAGGCTATTTTCGAAACTCGAAAATAGCCTAAAAATCTTAGTAAATGCCAAAATAGTCCAAAAAGCTAGCAGAATGCCAATTTTTAAAACTTTAAAACTGTAATTGTTTTAACATAATTATGATTGAAAAAATTTGGGAAAATTATTCCAGAATAATTCAACTTAAACCCTAAATAACTTTCAATATTTTACTCTCCATAAAAATGTATATATTTTAAATTAAACAAATTAGTGCAAGATAACATCGGGCTATTGATAACAATAAAATAAAATGATCAGGAGGGCCGGATAGAATTACCTGGAGGGCCGGATCCGGCCCCCGGGCCTCGACTTTGACACGTGTGGTGCAACACATGCTTGGTGCGAACGCCAGTATTTCCTGTATTTTGTTGCATCAGCTTTAGTTTAAAGGCTTGTGAAAAGGGGCTGTTGTGTACGATTACAGCCGGGGCTCATGGGAAATAAACATGTTAGCCATGATTGTTTTGTACCCCGTTTATCACAGCAAATCTCTCTCTGTAACAGTGTTTTATTAAAGTTAAACAAGCCGGAACCCTCAAACATAAGCAATGTGTTTTTGAGCTTTTCTGTGAATGGCTGCTTTCATTTCTGAACTTCACACAGCAAGTTTAAAAAAAAAAAAAAAAAAAGCATTTTTCACAAATTCAGAAGAGTCTGCGGCTCCTCTTTGGAGGAGAAAAGAATGGAAAACAAAACAAGTCTCCCTCTCCCCCTCGCCAGCATGTACCCCCCTGGAGAGAACAAGCCGCAGGCATCCAACAGAAACACCAAACAGAAATAGAGCTGCTATTTCAGTCGGGGCTGGGTGTTATTTTTAGAAAAGTGACATTAGGTTACAACATTGGAAGATCACCCGATACACCCCGCTTCTGTCAGACGTCAAGTCTGCGGCGCAGTGAGTCACGGCGAGGTATGTGGTGATGTTACCCCAAGTGGCACTCGGGCCCACGTCCAATCCCAGAGAGCGACCAAATCAAACACAGATTTACTTCTGCTTTCAATGACTCAAATCAAACAGGAAAACTGACATTTTTTAAATGTTTTCAGAAGAAGTCAGGGGAAAAAATTGTGTTTATGGTGTTTTTAACATGTTCTTGTGGCAATTTTCAGATATTAAATGACATAAAATGGAAATTAAGCTTAAAATTGCATTTCTGAGTACTTATTTATTCAAATCTTTGTGATCTCTAATGACCATTTTCATCTAAGTAGTTCTTTAATGCCTAAAAAAAATATTAAAAATACAAGAACTGCAACAAGAATGTAAAATTTCTGCTGGCTCCTGGAAGATGAACTGCACAGTTTCCATAAGTATCACACTGGATCATAAACTTCATTTAGTGTTTGAGTGAGTGGCACTGTTTTTAATATTTATTAACAGATAAAATTATGAGAAAGACTTATTTTCCACCTTCATACTGTTCTAAATCTGTCTGGTTTCTGTGAAGAACATGTAAAATATGATCCTCCGAGCCCGTATACGATGATCGGTGAGCTCAGTCTGAACTCAATGTTCCTGATATTTCTGTTCAAAATTCCAACACTGCTGTATTTTAAGCACTTGTTCTGCTCTGCCAGGAAGGCTGGGAGAAAAAATCACAAGGAAAAACAAATTGTGACAAATTATCGAGTGATTTGATTCCTTTAAAGTGGACTCAGTGCAACCAGCTGTGATATAATGGAAAGGGAGCCATCCTTCATACTTCATCCACTGCTGACTTTACTGCTCATCATTTAGGATATAACATCTGTAATGTATCATTCTATTTAAAACACGGTTTGTAGTTATTCATCACCCGCAGCGTCCAGCTGGCCTTTCTGCTTTATGCTAACTGGTCTAGTCTCTTTCGACTAAAATAAGGCTGCACTATCATAAAAGACTTGTGTATTGTACCACAAATAAGCTTATAAGTATGATAAATTGTGTTTAATACAAACCAAAACAGTATTTCCACAGTTTTAAGGGAAAATTGTAACATTTTCTGCATTTTTACAGTAGCTTTTAAAAGCCTTATGACCCTCGGCTACTGAATCTACATGAAAACTCCCCATTAATGATTTTGCACTTCAGGAAATATGAAATTAATTTAACATCGTCCGTCGTTACTTTTCACCAATTGCTCTCTGCCTCTCTCTTGTTGATTGTGTTGATAGTCAGCTCACTACATTGATCTGTGTGTATGTGTCTCATTGTCTGTGTGTCAGTTTGTTTTTGTGTGTTGCTTATTTTCCTCTCTACAGTCTGTTTAGATTCAAAAATATGATTGCATTTGTCAATAACGGTATTTTATTGTGAAAAATTGGTTATATTTTGAAATTTGACCAGGTTTTCTGGTGTGTCTTGGGGTAACTTCCTGCCAGGATTGACCCGGAATAGACCAGACGCCAAAACAATCGGTGCACTTTGTGAGTCAGCTGTGGAGGACGGCGGAACATGGTGTGAACTACACCATAGGTCAGGGGTCGGCAACCTTTAACAGTGAAAGAGCCTCCTTTTTTTCCACTGATCAAAACCTTGAGGAAGCAGCGCAGTTTTAGTTTGTCCTTTGAGAAATTTGGATTTGCATTCATGACCTTGTTTTATTTTAATAACAAATGTGAATTATGTGTTTTTTTGGCACAAACAAAAGCAATATATATATATATATATATATATATATATATATATATATATATATATATAAAAGGAACTTAGCATCTACTAATTTTTTTTTTACTTTTTTTTTCAAAATAAAAGTCTGAGAATAATCTAAGTGCAGCTCTGGACAACTATTAACCATGTTGTGCTGCATAAGATAACTTCCACTTTTAACTCATAAAAGATCAAACTTTTTACCAAAGTTTTTCTTTGCATATCAAATCTGTTCATTCTGGAGGTAGAGTTGATCAAACAAGACGTCTTCAGGTCAACAGGATGTAAAAACCTACATAGTTTATCATCTATGTGAACCTCAGACATCAATTTATACATTTAACTCATCTAAATTAAAGAAAGGCCAATTAAGTCATCCTTACTTTAAAAAAATGCAATTTTATTTTTCTTTTATTCATTTTTTGTTCTTTTTCCCTCTTTGTCCTCAGCAGTCTTACACTGCTGGGTTTTGTTATTTTAGTTTGGGGTTGGATCTTGGTATCTTGGTAGTTTTAGTTTGCAGGCTTTGTTTATTTGTTTTCTTTAGGTAGTTTTGGTTATGCAGCCATTAGCAGGAGCTGTTGACTCTGACGGTCGTCATAGCTGGATCAGCAGTCTCCATGAATCATTTTATGTTTGACCAATAAGGAGCCTCCATGGAAAGATATAAGATCCATATGTTGATCTGGAGCTGCAGGTTGAAGACTCCTGGTCTATATACTGTAGCCCCTTTAATTTGCATACATAAACCTCGTTTCCACTGAGCGGTTCAGTATGTACGATCCAGTCTAGTCCAGTTTTTTTACCTTTCTATTGTGTAAAATGGACCCATTAAAGAGTACCGACCCGTACCTCTTGGGGGCCCCCATCAGTTGTAGGTCCAATGACAAGTGGAATGGAACGATTTAGGCCGAGCCACTTCAGCCACTCGTTGATCGGCAGAAATTGATGATGACATTATGAAGCGCCAATACGGCGCTCCTTTAAGCTAACGCTTAAGCTAATGTTTCCAATGTCATTCAGGTTTTTGCAGTTTCCTGTGTTTGTGAACAAGTGTTTTATGAGAAACCATTAGTCTCATTAAAGATGCAATGTTCTAAATATTTTTCAGAGTTTAACTGCCTTTGCTTTAGACCACATTTATCATAGCAACCTTTAAGGTTACTATGTCTAATCTTGCTAATTTTGGCTTTATCGCAAACTGCATGTCTACCCAAATGGCACGTATATGCATTCCATGCTTTTTTTCCCAACATGACCTTGAGTCATACAAGTTGTTCTCAGGCCAATCATACCACTTTCAAACCTTAATAGTCCCCATATAAACAGACACTTCAAATTTTAGACAAAAAACAAATCAGTTTCTCCACTGAACCAGTTATTCAAAATATAACCTTTTGACCTTGGATCAAGTTCTCAAAAGTCAGCCTGACCTATAAATTCTATCATGGGTGGGCGACTCCACCTCTCAGAGATCCTGTCAGTCTGAAATCAAACACGTCAGGAGAAGTTTCCAGTCAGGCGGCATCATTTCTCAGGGTAAATGTACTTTTAGCTTTGCTTCCACCGTCACAGCAACAATCACACCGACCAACACAAACACCGTCTTTTGTTATTATTTACAGACGCTCTTGAAGTCTGGTTCAAAGCTGTCAGCACATACAGGATCCCCAGACGCTGCTGTGTTCATGTAAGAAGTTTTCCTGTGTCCTGCATTATCTGATAACAGCATTTAACTCATTTCAAACTTGTTTTCTAATGCTTAACTTTCTGTTTCTTTGTGCCTGGGTGACTCACAATTTTTTTTTGTATTTTCTGTACTTAAAAGCCTAAATTTTTTTCAAAAAAGCGCCTTATAATCCAGAGTGCCTTATGGTGCCTTGTTTACTTGTGTTGAAGCAATTTTGAGAAGCACTATGTTAAAATGTCCGTTTTTTTTTTTTTTTATAAGTTCCAAACAAGGTTGTGTGTTATTTCAAATATGCTAACGCAGCTAATGTCTAGGCTAGTTGCGTTGGTCATTGTTTTCTTTAACATGTTACTAACAAAAGTTGTGACACGTAAAAAGTCACTGTAACATTTGTGTTAGCAGAATCAGTCTGTTTTTATCTACTTGTTGCAAACAAGTTCAGAAGTTACAACTATTGTGAATACACTAAAATTGCTAATGCTTTTAAAGTGGCTAACGTAGCTAATGTGGCTAACGGTGTCATACTGTTTTTTTTTTTACCTGTTACTAGCCAGGTTGGGAGTTAGCATAGTCACAGTAATGTTTGTGTTAGCGGAATTAATCTGTTTTTCTGTAGTAAACAAAGTTGTTATCACTATTATGAATACACTAAAATTGCTAAGGCTTCTAACGTGGCTAACGTGGCTAACGTAGCTAACGTGGCTAACGGTGTCATACTGTTTTTTTTTACCTGTTACTAGCCAGGTTGGGAGTTAGCATAGTCACAGTAATGTTTGTGTTAGCGGAATTAATCTGTTTTTCTGTAGTAAACAAAGTTGTTATCACTATTATGAATATGCTAAAATTGCTAATGCTTTTGATGTGGCTAACGTATAATGGTGTTTTTTTTTACGTGTTACTAGCAAGGTTGGGAGTTGGTGTAGTCACAGTAAATTGGGTTTTAGCGGTATCAGTTTGTTTTATAAGTTGCTATCAAGGTTAGGAGTAACAGGTATTTAACTATGTTAGCATGGCTAACGCTTCTAACATATAGTGTGATATAAACAAGCTTCAGTGAACCCAGTTAAAAGTCTCACCGACTGATGGACTTATCTCTGACTCTTTTGTCTCGCTTACTGCGCCTTTTCAAGATAAATATAAATGATTATAAGTTATATAAGTTTGAAAATAGACCATTCATGACGGTGTGTACAGGGAATACAGTATCCTCCTGTGCTCCATGTTTTAGCTGTCACAGAGTCAAGAGTTCTTATTGATATGTCAGAATTATGGAGCTGTTTTCATGTTAGCAATTTTTGAAAGAAAACATCATGTATAATAAAATTACACATAATTATATGTATTTAATATAAATGTACTAAACGGAATAGAATCGAATCCTGTCATTTAATGGGGCAGTTTTTGCTCCTCCGGTGGTTTGGAGTCCACTTATTTATACATTCTGCTTGTTCCAGATTCTCTGTGAAATCAGATTTAGAAAATGTACATTTCTTCTTCACTCCTGGGTCTGTAATATTTTTGCTATCTGCATATTAATTCACATTGAGCTCCCAAACAATGTTTGATTTCTGTCACATCATCCTTTACAGTTACAGGAACAGCATTTATCTGGACTAGACGACAGTCTATGGGTGATTTTTCAGACATTATATTTTCATCTTTCCCGTCATCGTCCAATTAGGTTTTAACTTTTTAATTTAGAGTTGAAACTAAATCCACTTTTTACTATGGACTAATAGGGTTTTGGTCTGTTGTTTGTATGTTTACTGCTACAAATTCAAAAACGAGAAATAAGAAAATGGACAATTATCAATTTTGGACTGTGCTAGATTTTAGCTAACATTTGCCTCAACATAACATTTTTTAAATATTTGATTTACATATCTGGGCTGCATGGTGGCGTGAGCCGCTTTTCTCCTTCAGAATCTGCTGGAATTATCATGTTAACGGTTGAAAAGTTACAGTAAATCCAAGAACATAAACACTGGAGCTCGAGTGTTAAATGGTTAAACTTCATTTAGCATTTTGTGTGTTGTACTGGTGTATGGAGTGGGAATAATGGGCTCTCCCAAAGCACCTTTTCATGAAAAGAACTACAGCTATTGGATTGATTGAACTGTTCGTATCAATACAGTTTCCCTCTTACTGCAGCTCAGAGAAAGAAAGCTGGTGAGAAGGAAGGACAGAGGTCACCCAAGACTAAAAGAGAAGTAGAGTTGACATGAAACCCAATAAGTTCCAGGGAGAGCTTGCTTGTCACTCATTGACAGTGATGGTTGTGGGAGGAAGGAACTGGCTGTCAGATGTGCCTCATGCAAAGCAGCGCGGCTGCAGGCTGGGAGCTTTGCATGCTCTCCCGCTGCTGCTGGATGTGGAAGCAGGCGGCCGTGAGGACTCGCGTCTCTCTCGGGGTAATTACTCCACAGGAAATTAGACAGAAAATGTTTGAATAATCATGTATCTGAAGTGAGTTAGTGGCAGTAGGGAAGTCAGCTGCAACAAGTGAATCCAATTACTGTTTGTGGGAAGCAGCTGTGCTGGTGAGTGGAGCTGGGATGTAAATACTGAGGTCTGGAGCTGAACACAGGCCGCGGTTTTCAGAACCGTTTGTTGTGTTGTGTTTGGCAGAGGCGACACATCCTGAGGTCAGCCAGCTTTGGCCATCTTTTTTTTTTTTTTCCTTCTTGGTTAACTCAAGCTCCACTAGTGCTCTGATGGCGTAACACGGCGATAATGCGGATTTACACAAAGAACGAGGTTAGTGTTTGCTTTCAGCCATGTTCAAACCCCCTTATCTGTGTTTATTTACCTACACTGAATCAATTAATCTGGGATCCGGCCTGCAGCCATGTCCTGGATAAGCTCTCGTCTCAAAACATTTGGATTTAATTATCATGGGGATATGATATCCAAACAATCTGGTTTCTTCCATTAATAACATGATTGCAGTCATGGCGGTTTGAGCTCACGCTCAACACTTTTGATACCTCGATGCTAAGCTGTTAGCATTGCTATTGTGGTAAATCCATTTGGAGATGTATGAGGACGCTTCAACAGAAAACTACGTTTTATCTGTGTGACTTAAGTTATGAACGTCCAGCTGAGCCTTGGAAGGAAACCAGCCAACGCTTTGGAGCGTCCGATAAGAGCAGAGCAGCACACGGAGGAAACAAAAGGCCACGGCAGCATCGCCTCACAGATAAACTTCACAGAACCTGATGAGCTATTTATACTTTTGAAGCACGCAGTACTCATTCAGACCATTCTTTAAGATGGGTTTTTCTCACCAGCACAACATCATTACCCCAAGTTTTTACTGGCTGAGTTAAAGTTGAATATTTGTTGTCTGCATGCTTTTCCTTTGAAAAATGTGGAGTTTAGCTTTTATTTTTAGCAGCATGCTAGCTGTTTTGGAAAATTTATAAATTTTAATGTTTTTTTTCTTAGGATAATTTGGAGTTTAGCTAATATTTTAGCGATTATACTAAAATATTTTAGCACTATGCTAGCTGTCTTGTCTAATTTAGACATGTTTCCAGTTTATTAGGCTAATTTCGAGCTTAGCTAATATTTTAACAATGTACTAGCTGTTTTGGCAAAATTATGTTTTTTCTTTATTTTTTGGCTAACTTTGGCATTTAGCTAATATTTCATTTCTCTCTCTTATGTGCCACCATTATCAACAATAAATGAAGGATCATACGTACACCATAAAAGAAACAATGTAATGCATGAGTGAAAAGCAGCATGACGAAGACCAGGTCTTATTCTTCATGCCCTAATACTTTAGCAAGCGTTCAGCTTTAGCATTTTCAGCCATCAGTTCTAGCATCTTCAGTAGCCACATTCAGCTTACAGCATTCACAGTAGCATTAACACAGGTAATCCTATGTACCTTGATTCACTTTCTATACACGTGAAATTATTCATATTTAAGTAAAAATAAATAAAGTCCCTCAAAAAACTGAGCAATGATTAACGGTGTGCAGTGATGCTGAGTTCTTATGATTTCATGAACCTGAAATGATCCTGTGTGCACATATTTATTTTAAATGGAATGTGCATCCTTCAGTATGGCTCAGGTGGTCTGACTTCAGGTGAGAATCACCTGATGGATGAGATGATTTGAATGTTGTGGCTCACAATAACTGCTTATAAGAGTTAACCAGTCACATCTGCCCTTACAAAATATCAAAATTCTAAAACCTTCAGTGAACCTGTAAAACAAAAAATCTTCATAAAAAATTTTCTATGGGCATGCTGCAGTTGACAGGTGTTAGCAAGTCAGAGTAAAGTAGGTGAGACGCAGGCGTATCATACAGATTTTATTTTTTAAACCCCCGTCAAATCCTGCAGTTTGAGCAAAGGAGCCTGTTAGTCCTGTTTAAGTGATAAGTGTGTGTTCCTGAGGGGCCAGTCTGACTGTTAGAAATCTTGAAATTAGACAGTCATTTTTGTGGACAACCTCAGGCACTTACGTGGAGCCACTACTAACTAGATTATGGTGTAACAGCACTATAGCAACCTCACATATACAGCAGAGCCAAGCCTTAAGTTTATTTTATACGTTTTTCATTTTTCTTTTTAAGTATTCATTGTGTGTGGGGTCATGGGTGTACGTGTTATGGGGTGTGTGTGTGTGAAGGGTGGGTTGGGCTTTTACCATGTATGCTTTGTTTTTAAATGTAAAGCGCTTCGAGTTGCTCACAGTGTGACAAGCGCCTTTATAAATAAAGGTTGATTTGAATGGATGAGCTTATGTTAGCCTTAAGAATACTTGACGATACACTTATCACACAAGCGATAATGGTAGGTTCCATTTTCTTATGACATTCCTTAAAGTGGCCATCCAAGTTCCAAGGGAACACCTGCACTCACCTTAAGATGCAGCTGCTCCTATACGCTTCTCCAACCCAAAAACCCACAGTACTCGTTCAGGGTCAACCCCCGGATGGATGCCGGTTACATTTGTATCATCTCTCTCAGAGAGGTGACTTTGATTTTGAGTATTGTGCTTTTTGGTTGTTGAGGATCTTGTGGAGAACAAAATAAAGTAACAAGTTCAACCCAAATAAATTTTTATCAATTTTCAATAACAACCATAAACACACTAGAACATTATGAATATATCTCTGTTAATGCAGGAATTTAAACGGTAACCAAACCCTAAGTCAGCTTTTTTGGCTGTTGACCTCTATAAACGGGGCTTTAAAGTGCTGACTATTGTTCTTTTGACAATTTGAAATAAACTTCTAAAAATAATAGTCAAAAACCATGTGTGTGCCCCCTACAGGTTGAATTGAGGTATTACAGTTGGATTTCGTGATTGGTCAAACCATTTAAGTTCCACGTCATTTCAGAAGTCCCACGTCATGATCTGCAGCTCCTGTAGTGATAACAATCCCAGTCCTCTGAGTGGATTTTCACATTTCGGCTGTGGGTGGAGTCATCCTCCAACTTCCCTGTTTGGTTACCCTTTAAATTTTGTTTCTTAAAGTCACAGCACTGCTGCTGTTCTCCATCATACAGGTTTACAGAAAAACTTTCTGTTCAATATTTAATTGTTTTCTAAGTGTATTCTAAAATTATGAGCAAAATTCATGTACAGATAAATGGGCATGTAATGCAATAAAAGTCATTATTATTTATTGTAGTTTTTTTTTATATTCTGACTTTTAAGCAAACCTGGTTGTTTACTGCTCGCCGTTCCTGGTACTCCTTGAATGCTGAACTGAGAGATGCAGGAAGTGGTGATTTATACTTTTGTTAGAAGAGTCATGGCTTGTTAAATATAACAACAATCAATTTTTCTCCCATTTGTTTAGTTCCAACATTGTTCAGTTGTGCTGCAGAGGTGGTGCACAGAGGTAGAGCGGTCGACCAGTGATCGGAAGATCACAGGTTTGATTCCAGCCCTGTCTGCCCGTGTTGAAGGGTCCTTGGGGAAGACTCTGAACTCCACATTACTCCTGGTGGTCATAGGTTGGCACCATCAGTGTGTGAATGTGTAGGAATGGGTCTATCTGAGCACTTTTTGTTTTACCTGTGGATAAGGCCAACATCATGAGTCTTTGTCACGTCTTGGATTCAAAGGTGAACCAGAATTCTTGTAGGTCCAGGAATTACACTAACATGCACCTCTGCAGGGAGGACAGTTCTAGTCAACCAACAGAACTAAAGCAATCACAGGAACCAAAAATAAATAAAGAAGAATTAATGTTCACAGACGACAAGACTATGACACACAACAATGCGCTTTGAACTGGCCTTAGATCTTGTAGCTCCTGTTGTAAAAAACTAACCAAATCATTTAAAAGACTATTCATCTTTTGTGTGTGCCACACAACACAAAATGTGCAACACTTCTTTAGAATGTTTATGATTCTACTATATTACCGTCTTTTCTAACGGAATAGCGTAAAGCTGTATTATCACTAATCTATGTAGATCTACACATCCCCGCTCTAAAGCAGCCAAGAAAAACATAAAGATCTGGTTCTTCTCCCCTTTGACTTGTAGTTGTTTTCTAAATTCATAGCACTTGGTTGTAGATGATACAAAGCATGTGCTTTAAGGCCCGGTCCCACTGGCTTTCACAGCCATATCACGGCTGGAGCATGGAAAAAATGTATACCCGGGGTACAGACGCTGTTAGGAGCAAACTGGTAGTGCAACGGGTGATATAGGGCCGCGGATTAGACGCGGATACCCACGGTACAAAATTTGGCCGCCATTACAAGTGGAAATCATTTTTGAAATGCACAAAAATTGAGATCACGGGTGACTGCTTCTGGTACAGTGGTACCGCCACGCAATGGCTGTGAAACGGCGGCGCAACAGCAGTTTCAGTTCGAGATTGGACCGTGGAGCGGACGCAGGCACGCCGCGCTTGGACACCGAAATTCCACGCTCGTGCACGGCTGCAGCACTGCTGTGTTCCCGGACGGTCTGCGCTTGTACTGCCGCTTACATCATCCTTTTAGCAGCTGATTGAGGGAGGACACGCTTATACACGAGTAGGGTGTGCTCTGGCAGAGGAGCGGCAGATGAATGGACTCCGGTGTCTGTATCACTGCGATTCCACGAGCATGCATAAAGTTGGCGTGTCTAAGTGTGTGTGGCAGATTTTCCAACTTTTTTTTACCAGTGATCCCCCCGTCAAATCCTATGGGACCGGGCCTTTAGAAAAAAATTCTTACTCCCAAGTCATCACATATTGACGATTGGTTGATGACCCCCTCCGTGTCACTTAGGTGTCCCCAAGTTGTCCTTTTTTCAACATACTTGTTGTTCCCATTCGACAACTGACCCAAAACTAACCCAAAACGTTAAAGTGACATGGAGGGGGCCTTAACCAAACGTCAATATGTGACAACTCAGAGATGAGAATGTGTTGGCTTTCTTTTGTCGTTTTTCTGAAAAAAAAAAAATTGCTTTCTTCTTTCTAAGAAGCAAAGGCAAAAGCACAGAATCAGAGGAGGCAGGTACCAGGAGGCTCTGTAGGTTTCTGTGCTCTGATCTCATATTTCACAGATCTCTCGTAATCTGTGTCTTTAGGGCTTATTTGATTCTTTCAACATGATAACTAAATTCTGGTTATTTTTTATTCTTTTTTTTTTCTTGAATATGTGGAGTATTTTTGCCCTGCTGTGCCAGGAAGGCCCGTGGAGTGTCTGTTATCTCCCTGATAAGCTTCTGTGGTTGCTCTCAAAGCAAACTCGTCCACACTTAACACTCAAATGTGATGATGCTTCCTCTTTCTCCTCCGAGAACTGTGGGAATCAGAGATAAGCCTAACCTGTTCTACTGCCATGCAAAACGATGCTCATGTACTGACAAGAGAGGATAAAGCCACTTTGAACGAAGTCAGTTCTCCATGGATTGACTTGAATATGTACACAGACGAGAACTAAAAGCCTATTCAGTCACAAAATAAAGGGAAATATTTTACTGATTTTAATTATATATGAATAAACACAAAATATACATTTAAACACCTTTTAGAAATGCAATATTTAATCTGTAAGCTAGTAAAAATGTATCATTAGAATTGAAGAAAAATGGTTTGGAATTTATAATTGGTACAAATTGAAAAAAGTGAAGGCTTTTTATACATATTTTTTTGTTATGACAACAGTTGGCAAAAAAATCCTCTTTTAAATGATTCCACTTCTGTATAAAACTTGAACATTATATGAACATCGGTCAAACAGTTTATGTCATTGTTTGGTATTTCATGGATACAAATTTAAGCTCTTCCTCTTTTCACTGTGCTGTCATCTCATTAAACCATCATCTGTCACAGGTCGGCCAATGCGTCGTTGCATTAGCACTCTGCCACCAACAGCATGTTCTAGCTAATCTCACAGGTGTTCAATGGGAAGATTACTTTCATCCCCTCCAAAGATCAAAATCTGAGAACCTGGTCTGCGGAGGAGAGAAAGTCGTCTTTGAGTTGAGTCCCAGACTAGAGTTATAGCAGAGCTACCAATTTAATTCTCATCCAGAAAAGGCTGCATTAGCACTACCTCCAATAATGAATAGTCTTTTTTTCTATGGAGGGATTTCCTGACCCATACCATCACACTGCCGCCACCAGAGAATGCTGCATCAGTCAGTACAGCATTCGCCATTAATCTAAAACACACTATGTGGGTGAAAGTCACTAGAGTTAAAAGGTCTAAATTAAATGGGCCATACCATAAAAAAACAACTTTTTTAGATTTTAAGTGCATTCTGCTGTCCATTCCTCACTACAAACACCCCCAAAGCAGTATTTTGATCAGTTCTCACATTTCTGAGTATTCATTCATTGAGTAATTCTCTAAAAACCTGCGCTCTCACGGCAGCCCCTCCCATACCTACAAAAACGAGTGGGTCCTCACTTGCTGATGTCACAAAATGTTAACTGCCCCTCTCCAAAGAGTCTGCTCCGCCCCCAGGCTAACACAAGCACTTTCTGCATAAAGCTAGCAGCTCGATCTAGAGGTGGTCAGCTAGCTTCGCGAGATCGAGTCGTTTTTACTTCCGGGTATAAAAAGAGTTCACAAAAATAACTATTTTTTTCATAAATAATTTGTTTTTTAGTGCTCAAAGGTAATATATGATCATTTATATGGATACAGTTTACTCTGAAAGACTCAGGAAAATCAAGGTATGGCCACATTAGTTAAACACCCAGACAGAGCGCAGTGTACTTCTCCAGATTTTTTTGATATAAACAAAACCAAAATGAATCCATATAAAAGGCGAACTGAATAAGGCACTCGGTCATTTAAAAAAATATATTTATATATATATTAAGGCTTCTGAGTGTGCTTCATTTGACAGAAAATACTGTAATGTGACAATGGAAATATTCACAAATTGATAAAATTGCATCTTAACCTCCACAAATACCCAATTTGTGTTTGGAAAAATCCCACACCAAAGCTCGTCAGTGTGATTATATTTTTCATAAATGATGTAAGGTTTCCTCATTTGTTGTATTTAGTGTTAGAAACTGAATTGACAGAAAAAGTCAACTTTATTAAAAAAAAATAAATAAATAAAAAAAAGGCTTTTCACCATGTCTACCTTTAAAGTATCTTCAATAGTTTAATAAAAATAATGTTCTTTGTGTCATAGCCTTATGATCTCTGTAGCTTCTTTATTTCCCATTATATTATAGGTGCTGCTATCACGCTGGTTTTATATCTTTTAGCCAAATTTTGGGCTGTAAGACTATATAGATGTGCTTATATCGCCTCTCCACACGTATTGTAAATTCAAAGTGAAGTGAATTGCATTGTCTCATGTAAAGTAGGAGTTATTTTCCTGAACAGCAGCTCTGTGGATCTCGCCATGACTCAGCACGCTATCAAGCAGTTATTGCTTTACATGATTGATACATGTTGGAGACAGAGTTCCACTGTTCCAGTCAGTGAGAAACCACAAGGGAATAACTCTCATGATCAGCAGCAACACAAGGAACAAGCTGAAGAAATTCAGCTGCTGAAAATAAATTCCAGTGAAGTCTGAGTTCAGCTTCTGTATTCAAACAGGTACGTCTGGACATTGTCTTTTACATGCTAACTTACTGGAAAAATTTTAATGCTTTATGCAAATAGAATGGAAAGTAAATTAACCTGAACTGAAGTCATTTCAATGTAACAAAACTAGGGCTTGAAATTGATTAAAACAATTTAATTAATTGCAAACCTGGAAAAAAAATACATATATATATATATATATATATATATATATATATATATATATATATGTGGGTGTGTGTGTGTGTGTGTATATATAGTATATAGTTACAATATTTTAGTATATTAAGTTACAGTATCTACCAGCCACGTATTATCTGCAAATAATCAAAGTATAAAATCACATGCAAAATTGTCCATTAGAATGTTTATTTTTAACCCTTTGGAACCTTAAAGAGATTGCAAAATAGAGAAATAAAAATTATTAGAGAATAATAGATAAATAAGTATTTCTCTCCTTTAAGACCACTGCTGTCCATTTGACATTTTTCCTGGAATTCTGTTTATTTTTTCTCAGTTTTCTTCTTTTCCAGCTTTTTCTTTTTTTCTCATGAATTTTCCTTATAGTGTTTGTGAAGAATAATAAAAAGGTTTTTGGGAGAAGTTTGATCCAGCTGGATTTCAGGTCGGCTTAGCTGGAATCTGCTCTCAGGACTTTTCGCCTCTCCTAACAGCGGCGGGTGGGACTTTTGGGGTGAAAAGCGGAGTTTCCGCAATTCTTAGTCAATGCCGATGCCCTATTATCTCTTTAATTGAATGGAATCTCAATTACAGAATATATAAAAAAAAGTTTATATTAGACAGAGTTTTATAGCACTGATCTCACAGCTGTACATCAGGACGCCTGAGGGCGTTAATAAAAATTAACACAATAATTCTGTTATGATTAACTGTGTGTGTTAACACGTTAACTTTTGCAGCACTGACCAAAACACATAATTGTTCAAATTGATCATTTTTTATATTTTTATATACTAAATGAGGAGATTATAAACTGAATTTCTGCTTCAGGTCTTAGAGCAGGTAAAGACCCTCTTCAATGAAAATGTTTTTTTTAAACATCTTCTTGTAGCGTTTTTCTAAATAAAATGAAACCTAAAATTGAATTTATGACTATGCTTTTTTTTTATTTAAATCACTCAAGGGAAGGCGAAAAATGTCATTTGAAAAAGCTTGTAGTTGCTACTTTCAAAATATAACCCGTGCCATTCTGATCCATCCACTTGCAGACAAATAGATCCATGTCTTTGTTTTCCTCGTCTGAGCTAGTGTCTGAATCAAAACTTTACGGTGGTGTAGCTCCGATACTGTTCAGCATTTTTGTTGAACCATTATTGTTAGCTTGGGTTGTGGGGAGCTGTAAGCTAGCGGGAGTTTGTAAACAAAGGGTTGATGAGATACTCTGTGCCAACCTCAGAGGCAAATTTCTGAGGAACTCCTGCCGCTCTGCTGAAACTATGTCCTAGAAGTTTTTGATTTTGCCTAAAAGCGGCATCATCCTAGTTAAGACCACTGGGAACGCTTTGGAAATAGATGAAAAGATAATCGGAGTGGGACTTTAAAGACAGAGTTTGAATCTGGTGTTTGAGACATTCTTCTCTATTGATGTCTTTTACCTCTTATAACCTGTGGTCTTGCTTGACTTGTCTTTTTCATTTCATTGTCACCATGCTCCAGTTAGGCAGAGTTAACTACTGAGGTAATATAACCCACAATGTGATTTCCACACATTTGGACGCCATTCTTAAGTTTTTAAGGTTTCGATAGGTGAAAGATGGAGTGCATAAGTGGTAAAGCTGCAGTTTGTGGTTCTGCGTGGTTTTGTCCATGCTGTATGCACCATGCTCCCCCCTATCAGAGATGCTGATGTTTAAACTAAACACTGAAAACATGCTGGAAGTTTTCCTGACTCCTTAGCTCATAGGACAACACGAACGTCACCCTTGGACTTCCACTATCTGACCACAGAACATTTTCAGGATAGAGTTTTGAACATATGAAAGCAGAGAAGAATGTGTTTTCCTCCGTTCTTCCTGGAACTACTTCTGGACCCGTTTCCTAATGCCATCGACACAGAACTGCACTGTTGTCTGAGGGCAATCTGAAGCCCGCAGGCATCCACTAAAGATCTTTAGCCTTTCCCCTGACGCATAGATATTTTTTCAGTTTCTTTGAACCTTTTTGATGTTATGCTGTGCAGATGATGAGATTAGCGAAGCTTTTGCCGTTTGACTTTGAGGAACATTGTCTTTAAAATATTTAGCAATCATTCACGCACTCTTTCACAGCTTAGGAACCTTTTGACCATCTGTACTTCTAAGACACTATGTTGAAATTCCCTCCCTACTCTAACTAAAAAAATCTATGCTGGACTATCTAGTACTCTGGATTTTTAAAGCACCATGGGACACCATGCTCACTTTAAAGAGTAAAATGATGTCACCGAAACACTTTACGAAGATTATTTATAAATCCACTTTGGTCTGATAATGACAACTTGGGTGGTGTATACATAGCAGAAACATTTTTTTAAACATAAAACAATGTTCAAACATGATGCATTGTGGGTATATTCCTCAATCTAGTGAGCATTGATGTGCACTGGTTTGTGCAGAGTTTTGACATGTGGTAAATTTCTAGGGAAGCTTATTTTAGAATCTTTATTCAGACAGGACTGAAAATTGGCGAATGTACTATAGAGTGAGTAGGGAAGAAATTTGGACACAACCCCTCCATAAACCTGCTGCACAGAAAGACCTTTGACCTTTACACCTATGTGGTACCATGCATGTCCATTGAGGGCTACAAGACGGTATAAACCGATGTGGATCTGGGCACCATCCAGAAGAACGCAGAGGGCGAGTACAGCGAACAATGTATATATGATGCTAGATGACTTTTGGTTTAAGATCGTGTGGACAAAATCAAGTTATGTCATCTATATTTTGTTGTTTTGAATAAATGGCAATTTCATGTAATGTTGCCATTTTTTTTTTTTTTTTATAAATCAGTCATTTGTAGAGCACCTTTCATTAAGTGCAGAACACAAGGTGCTTAACATAAAGACTTGAACATAGGTTAGAAATATAAGAAATCATAAACTAAAAACGTGAACACAAAAAGACAGATGGTTCGAAACGTTGTGACTAATATATATATATATATATATATGGCTTACTTATATTGACATATTTTCCACATTATAGGGCACACCAGGTAATAAAGCGCATCGTCAATGAATGTTTTATTGAACTTTTGTCATATAGTAAGGCAGACCAAAGGCACAATGAGCCAGACAAAAGAGTCAGAAATAAGTCTGTCAGACTATAAGTTGTGTTGACTGTAATTTTTGAGCTTCTTTGTAACATGCTACATATCCGCCACATTAGAAACATTAGCAATGTAGGACTACAGTGATGCCCCGCTTATTTGCGTTTCTTTATTCGCAGATTTTTTTTTTTTTTTCACTTACGTAACTCTTCCGGTTTGTCACAAACACTCAGACAACTCAAGACACATAAATAAAATTTTTGTGTCCAAAGGAGGTGCTGCGCTACAGAGCTGCCTGCGGAGCGCAGAAAGGAAGTGCCTGTCTGCGCTCCCTCTCCGCGAGAGGAGTGCACGTTCCACTCTGTGCCTCTGCATGGAGAAATGGCATCTACTGACTGATAGCTGGAGAAGATAATCATGGAGGATAACTATCATTCGGAGCAGGTGTTTCTTATTTGATGAAGGAGGAAGCGCACACTTCTTTTAAGGCACAGAGAGAGATTGACACTCATCTGCATCTTAAGGAACATTGCGGCTGTGTACAGCGTCTTTTGTTCTTAAATAAATAAATATATATATATATCTTTAAAAAATGTTTTACAAAGCATGATTAGAAGTGTGATTGATGAGTATGGACCGGTAAAAGATATCCTTTGGCCACGTGGGTGGGGGGGGGTTCTCCGTATTCGCAGATTCGCGCATGCCCCTGTCCCTAACTCCTGCGAATAAGGGTAGAACACTGTACTCAGAATACCTGTAACTCCCAACCTTGTTTGCAACTCATAAAAAACAGACTAATGTTTCTATAACAAATGTTATTGTAACTATGCTAACTCCAAACCATGTTAGTAGCATGTACAAAAAAATAACTGTGTCACTGCAACATGCTAGCTACAATATCACTAACTTCCAATCTTGTTTGCAACACATAAAAAAAAAAAATTCATACCACTAAAACAAACGTTACTGTCACTATGCTACCTCCCAACCTTGTTATTATCATATAGGAAACAAATGTAAAATAAAAAACAGTCTGACACGCTACACATTAGCCACATTATAGTACATCTTGACAGAGCGCCGTGTACCTTTTTTAAAATAAGTTCAACCTCGGTAACCACAACTAGTATTAATCCATATTTAAGTTAAGGCATTGGAGATTCTAAGGTGACCTGTAATTTTTTAAAACAAATTAAGACTTTTAAGTCCCCTATATAGTGTGGAAAGTAAGATATTTAATGCTAAGCTAAACAGATGTCTTTAGTTCAAATCTCAGTCAATGCAGAAACTCTCAGATCCTCTGGTAAGTTATTCCACAGATGAAGACCACGGTACTGAAAAGAGGCCTAGCCATGAGTTCTAGTCCTCATTGTAGCCATAGATAAGAGATCTAGTTTCATTTTTTTACTCACATGAAAAAAATAAATTGTGTAAACTTAAAATATTGAGGACATGCTGCAGACCTCTGTTCTGTAAAGTTGAAACTAACGTCTAAAAGTGGATGCGTGATGAAAAAGTTCCTGTTCTTACTTTGTTTCTATGGTGGTTTCCTGCTGTAGAATCCATGCAAGACTTTGTGTTTGTGACACAGCGTAAAGGATTCAGTGAGTGAGGTTGTGTTCGCTCTGTCTGAACTTTTCCATCCATGTATCTGCTCCTGCATTTGCTCCTTTGTTTGACTTCAAAGGCTTTGATGCAAACTAATAGTCTTTTAAAAATGTGCAGTAGATGACAGATCCTGTTTGGTTTAGCAAACTGATTGGGGAGTCTGCACAGTTTTATATGAAATAAAAAATCAATACTGTCACCGCCGTTTAGGCTCTAATCAATCATATAAATGAAGAACAGAGACTTTTGTCTGTAGAATGATTCAGAATAAATCTCACTGTACTTCTGTTTTTGTGGTCCAGGCTATGATCATCACCGCCCATAATAAATAAATCTGAAGCTGACAGCGAGCCGTGATGTGAACATGTTTGGTTAGTGATGGATCATTCTAAAAATTGTTTGTATTTTTCAGGAAATTATTCTTGCTTTGGGGATTATTTCAGCAGCAAGCACAATATATATATATATATATATATATATATATATATATATATATATATATATATATATATTTTCTAGACTGATTGATCCACAGAAACATGCAGGACTTTTACTTTTCAGAACAAACTTTGTGAGACCTTTAGGGCTTATTCACACTGATCCACACCAGAACCAAACAAAGAAACTCTGGTCGACTTCAAAGGGTTACTTGCAAATGAACTCTGGCGTGGTTTACTACAGTGTAAAACCAGACAAACTTTCCTAAGAGCCAAGAAAGGAATGGTGTAAGTCAGGACCACTTTTACCTTCACCACTTTTACTTTGACAAAGTGGTGAAGGTAGGTGCGTATGATTTATGTGCAATACCTAGACAACAGATATGTTTTCATTTGTGTTCTTTTCTTTTATTTCTGACCAGAGCTTTTATGGCAGGGGTGTCAAACTCATTTTGGTTCAGGGGCCGCATCCAACCCGTCTGATCTCAACCAGACCAGCAACATAATAGCAAAATGCTCTATTGAACGTGTCAAAGTCAAGGTCCGGGGGCTGGATCCGGCCCTCCGGGTAATTATATCCTTCCCTCCAAATTATTTTATTTTATTATTATAAATAGCCTGTTATCTCTCGCTTATTTCTGACTTGTATACTTTTGACAAAATATATTTTTGTAGGGTAAAATAATAAAAGTTATTTAAGATTTAAGTTGATTTATTCTGGAATAATATTTGTGCCTTTTTTATTATTCATAGTAAAGTTCAAAAGTTACAGTTTCAACATTTAAAAATTGGCATTCTGATTGCTTTTTGGACTATTTTGGTGTTTACTACGATTTTTTTAGGTTATTTTAGAGTTTAGCTAATAGTTCAGCTACATGATAGGTTTTGTCTAACCTAAGTTTTGGCATTTAACCAACTGCGTCTTACCCAGATGTGACATGCCCTTGCAGAAATATTCTGTTTATTTCTTGATTTCTTCTCATGCTGGTATGTCTTTTCCTTTGCTTTCCTTTGTGGCGGAGTTGCACATTGCAGCCATTAACTCCTCATGGGAATGGGCTAATAACATGTTTGTTTTTTTTTTTTTCACAACATCAACATATTTTTTTTTCTCTTATTAAACCATCTTGCATTGCAAAAGAAACTTCTCTTAGCTTTTCACTTAGTCAGAAACGTCCTGCATACCTCTTTGGGTGTCGCTTTTTTTTTCTTAGTGTTCCAAAGGCAATATATGATCACATATGGATATAGTTTACTCTGAAAGGCGTTATCTTTGTGCTATCCTAGGCATGTTTACATTAAAAATGGGGTCATCTGGACCCCACAAGACAGCGCGCTGAACATTTTTTTTTTGTCAAGGATTTTCCATCTTCACTGGTGGCCATGGCAAACAAGAAATCCTGAACCCCATAAGGGAGAACGAGGGGTAATTACAAAATCATCGTATGGCCCCTTTAAATCACCTGTCCCCAACCTCCGAGCTGCGAACCAGAATCGGTCCAGTACCAGGGCATGGAGTGCATCAGTTTCCTAACCCGGTACTGATTCACGCTCTGTACCGCACCTGGTACCGGTTCAGGTCCGGTACTGCGTTAGGGTTAGGGTACTGTACCAGGTTTGGATACCGGTAATGGGCGTGTCCCGAGGACCAATTCGCATCCGGTACACCGTCCCGAAGGTTGTGCACCCTTGGTTTTACAACCAGCCAGCATGTCAAAAAATGATGAGTTGGGGACACCCAAAACATCAAAAAGTGACGCGAAGGGGTCCTAAACCAAACATCAGTATATGACGACTTGCATAGGAGAATGTGTTGGATACACGCATTTGGTTTGGCACTGAGTTTTATGCTGAATGGCCTTCTGAACATCCTTGCATTTTATCCAGGCTGGGGACGGGCACAGGGATACTCAGACTCAGGGCCCCGCTGTGGCCACATAGAGGACTAAACCATCTTAAATTTTAAATTAAAGGAATGAACCTGCTTCGATTCTAGCTTCCTTTTTTTTTTTTTTTTTTTTACTTTTTTTCGGATTTATTCACAGAAAATGCCAACCGAAAGTATTCTTTAACAAGTTTTTTTTTTTCCAAATACTCCTGTTTTAATTGGCTAAAAGCATATTTGGCATTGGTTAATAAATGCAGCAAATGTGCTTTGGTCCTAACCTACCAGTAGATCTGTCTGATACTGGTTTTCCATGGGAAAGTTTCCAACCATCTGTCCAGAGTTATATGCCCTGCAACGATTACTACTACATATGTCATGTGTATGATAAAGTGGGAAGCAGTGTGTGTCATGAGGCCTTTAATAAACTGTCAGTTAAACCGATTCTTGACATTGATCTAGTGATCAGATTAAGACTTCAGTTGAAATAAATACCACAAGGTATTTTACTCTTTTGCTATACCTTGACAGAACATTATTCTCTGCTTTTTAGTAGACCCTGTGTGGTGTTATGCAACCTCTCCTGAAGAATGTAATGAGCTCACACATCAGCAGATGTTCTCAATCAATATTCTGTTGACATGAAATCCCATTAGTTTAGTAATTGCATTTGCATAAACATTTCTTCTCTTCATACCTACGATGCTTAATTGGTTTTCATGCGGAGTTTATCTACAGTGGCCTTCAAGTGCTTACACATGTTTGGTGTAATTACTGCTTGGCAGATGGAACAACATGGACACACAAGCACATGTAGCCAATCACATACTGTGCTCACGGAAGGACAAACATGCAAACAAAACCTCAGCTGCTTCCCGCCCTAAACATCTCGCATTCCTCGCTCGCCGTTGGCCTCAGGTCAACCAACAAACTATCTGCTTTACTGGAAAGCGACAGCGCACTGGTGCCGCTTGTTTGGTGCAAACCCAGCGGTCTTTATAAACATGCTATTGAACTTTGTTTAATGTGAGGAATGACTGGAAAACAGAGTTGAGTTGTTTTGGGGGGTTTTGTCTTGTATGTTATGAGAGAGGTTCTACATTTTTCCCAATCCCCCACCTTCCGTTTTAGGATTTAAAGCCAAATAGAAAGGAGCAAATGTTTCAGTTTCTGAAATGACCACTGTGGTCTGGTGGCAAAAATAATCCATTTCACATTGACTTCCATCATAAAAGGTTTGATACCTCACAATTTACAAACCTTTCGCTGATGTCAGAGCAGAGTAAAGAGTACCTGAAAACCATACTTGAGTAAACGTACAGATACCTTACTGTAAAATGTACTCCATTACAAGTTACAAGTCACCATTCCAATAATACTTCAGTAAAAGTATAAAAGTATCCAATTTTAAAAGAACGTAAGTATTTTACTAATACTGAATGTAAGATCAAAGAAGACCAAGAAATGTAAAGAACAACTATGAGGTTTTATTTCCTATTATTAGAAATGAAATTTAACACCTCAGTGTTTCAAAATGACAGAACAAAATAATAAATAGAACAAAAAGTCAGTCACACTCAAATGTTCATTTTTTCCAGAGCTGGTTATCAAAGTTCTTGAAACTTATTTTAGCTCTTTTTGGTATGAAAATGAGGCCGGCACTGCTAAAAAAGACTAATGAAGTCGAGGTGGGAAGGTTTTCAGGACGATTTTAAAATGGGAGTCAATGGGAAACTGCTCACTCTAAGCACCAGCCTCTCTGGTCAGTTGCGGTACTGCAACGTTTTGTTACTTCCTGGTTGGCCTCACGCTACGTCTCCTACAGTTACCGCTGGAATTTACCTCATAAATGGCATGCAGTACCTCCATTATCCTGCAGATGGCGATATCGTATAATCCGCCCAACAAACCAGCCATAGTGAAGTAGATCAAGATGAGAGGCCTTGGCGCTCAATCACAATGTAATGAGTATCGTAAGTGATCGGTAGTGGAGTAAAGAGTACATGTACTCAATCAAAAATGTAATTGAGTAGAGAGTAAAAGTTGCTTGTATTTATAATACTCAGTACAAGTACAAAGTAGCCAAAAAAGTACTCAAGTAATGTAACAAAGTCCATTTACTCAAGTAGTTTGCACTACTGTGTCAGAGATTGTCTGTTGGGTATGGATACGTAGGTGCCAGGCTTCAGCCTAAACTGGCTAAAAAAGTTGATCCCTATTTTTAGAGCTTATTCCTAGATCAATAATTTCTCCAATACCTTTTTGGATTTTGGAGAAATATTTTCTTCTCTTCATGTAATGAATAAAACATACCTGGCAATATTCTCGTTGTGGGGGAGGAGTGCTGACCACCACACCACCATCTATCACCTATGCTCCAGGTGCGGTATGGGGGGAAAAAAGAAAAATATTGAGGCATCTGATTGGCCACTTGACCAACTTATAAGGAAAATATGAAACAATATAATGACTGAGTAATAGGTGTTTATTTATTAATAGAAGTCTGCAGGATTCTGGCTTTCTATTTGGAAAGCGAAGGAGGGAGGGGATAATGTGTCCAGTTCTCATAGACTGTCAATGGAACTGTACTGGTTACATAGAAAACCACTATACAAGTATACGTTATTTACCATATGATTTCTGGTTTTGCTTTCTGTGGTTCACAAAAATCTGTCACATTTTTCTACTTTGGTAAACTACGAACCCAAATCCCTTGATAAATTTTAGGAGCATTATGGGTATTGTAGTTAGGAACCTAAACTGTAAATGAGTGAAATAAACTTGGACTTATCTGACTGTTTTGTTTTGTTTTGCTAGATGTGGTGTATAGTCCAAAAGTACTTTATATTTAAAATTAAAAGTATGTTATGATTCTTCAACCAGAGAGCCACAAAAGAGGAGTCAATGAGCCACATATGGCTCTGCAGTCGAAGGGTTGCAGAACCCCACCCTAGCTAAAGATTTCACATAGATATACGTTTATGTGTCTCTAATATGTCTGATATCTTTGGTTGCTAATCAAGTCAAACCCCAAGTCTTTGCTAGTCAGTGACTCGGGTTTCATAGTTAAAGTGGGTTTTCTACTATCACAAACGATCAAGAGAAGACAGAAAAGCAGACAGTTGGAGATGATGCACTGAAACGTGACACGTTTTTTGTTAAATCAGACAAAAAAAAACAAAGTTAAACAAATGAACCGAGTTGACACAAAGCAATATGAAACTTTTGAGACTGAGGTTCACGTCCCTGCCTTTGAATTTAGCAGTAAGTGTAACTTACGTGCAAGTCTTCATTGCCATCAAGTAATTTTGTTTTGTGTAGAACCTTTCTTGTTTGAGATGGCACTTCCATCAAATGTCTAAAATCAAGTCAAGACGAAGCATACGGGTTTTGACTTTGCTGCACAGTGGAGTAGTGGTTGGCCCTCTTCCCTCAGAATGAGAAGGCTCTGGTTCGAATCCCGGCTGGGTCTTTTCGGTGAGCCTGTTCCTTTATGCATGAATTTCTTCGGGGACTCCGATTTCCTCCTACAGTCCAAAAAGGACTTCATAAATTCATTGGTTCCTCTAATGCACATGTGTCAAAGTCGAGGTCTGGGGACCGCATCCGGCCCTTCAGGTAATTACATCCGGCCCTCCAGATCATTTTATTTTATTTTTTTTTATTAATGGCCCGATGTTTTCTTGCGCTTATTTCTAACTTGTATAATTATGATAAAATATATTTTTATGGAGAGTAAAGTATTAAAAGTTGTTTAAGGTTTAATTTGATTTTTTTCTGGAATAAAATTCCTGCATTTTTATTTTTCACAGTTATGTAAAAAAGTTAAGTTTTTACAGTTTTAAAAATAAGCATTCTGCTAGCTTTTTGGACTATTTTGTCATTTACTGAGATTTTTGTAGGCTGGTTTGGAGTTTAATTTATATTTCAGCTACATGCTGGGTGTTTTGGCTTATTTAGGGTTTAATTTTTTTTTTTTTCTTTTTTAAAGCTGTTTTGGAGCTAAGCTAATATTTCAGCTACATGCTAGCTATTTTGGCTAACCTAAGGTTTTTTTTTTTTTTTGGGCTAAAATGGCATTTCAGCTTCAGCCGTTTCAGCCAATAGCTTCAGTGATTTCAACTATCAACTTCAGCATTTTTAGCTATCAGCTTCAGTGTTTTTAGCTATCAATTTCAGCATTTTCAGTTATCAGCACTAGCAACTTCAGCGGCCAAATTCAGCTTACAGCATTCACACTAGCATTATTGCAGGTAATGTTATATATCTAGTTCATAATTATGTTAAAAAGTTAATGTTATAAAGTTTGAAGATTTTAGTTTTAGTGTCTTCAATAAAAGTTTATCCTGCTCGACTTAAGGTGTGTTTTGGATTTTGGCCCCCTGTGTGATTGAGTTTGACAAGTGTCTCTAGATTAGAACTTGTGTGTTCTGCAACATTCTAGCGACATATATGAGGTAGACCCAGTCTTCCCGTCATGATAGACTAGCAAGCCAGTGACCCACGAAATAAATATAATGGGTTAGGAAGATAGATAGATCGGTATTTAGAGTTTCTTGAGGGTCAAATAAAAAAAAGAACTTGATATTTGTGCTCTAGACCTAAGTTTGGACACCTCTGCTTTAGCGCTAACACAGGTCTGAACAGCTGAGACTTTTACCGTCCACATATTAAGGCTGTACTCCCTCAAGACATGACAACAGCAGACCCCAGAGGCTGTTCATGCTATTCCTCTGACATGTCGTCACGGGACGAATAACTGGAAGAGAGCCACTGTCACAATGACTTACACCTGTACTTTAAGAAAACTATATCTGCTGTATGGATTTCTGTCTCTCTGGAATACTAACACATACAGTGTGTGCTCCTGTCACGCTTCCACATAGGTTAAATCCACACACAGGGAGGTCGGGACCACCGTTTGACGAAAAACAGCCCTCTCCCCTCTGCATGTTTCACTGTCAGTGTAGCCATGTTGTCTGACAAGGTGGAATAAAATGCATGTTAAGATCCCTTGCTAATTATATAGACTTTGTAACTTTGCAAAACATCGTGGCGTTGCATAACGTTAATGACAGTCTGTTACAGAATTCAGTTGTTCTCAGGCCGTTCACTTTTTCTTAATGATGTCCCATGTTCAAACAAAAAGATTTTATGAATTCCTGATTAAAAACACTTGTGAAAAATACAGCAGTGATCCAGGAAACACAAAAAAAACATTCCCAGCATAATGAAAGTCACAGAGCTGTAGAAATGATCATTTTAAATCAATACATAAGTCTACATCAACAAGTGATTCTGTATGTCGATGTAGCTTTTATGGTGCTTTATGGCTTTATGGGGTTTATGGCCAACTATATGCTGTAGGATTTATGCTGTCTGCGGGGTAAAAAACTGGGGTAACCTGTATGGGGCACGAAGGTGATCTGCACAAAATATTAATGTTGGGGCATGACAAAGTTCAAAGTGACAGCATATAACAACAGGAACGGAACATCAGAATCTAGTATCATCCTCTGCCAATTAATGATATGCATATTATGCAAACACGTTTAGTGTGTGAGAATCACCTGTCGCGATAAATCCACACTTAAAGTAGGACTTCCGGTAAAGTTGTTTCCGTCTGTTCTTCTCTCCCTGCACTAACTAATCCCTCATACATTTGGAAAAAAATGTTCCAGATTCAACTTTTCTAGTGTTACGCGCCGCCGGACTACTTTTAGCACTCTTAGTGCCTAAAAGTGCTGCTAGAGCTCAAGTGACTGAAATGTTGCTGAGAGAATCCTGTTGTCCTAAAACCAAAATATTTTTCAAAATAAAAGCTTGTTGAGAAATATTAAACACTGATTGTCTCTTGGGCACAAAGCTGGCCTGAATCCACTTCAGATGCATCCATTTGGATACATGTTACATTCTTCATTTATTTAGCTGATCCTAAACACACAAGGCACTGTCCAACAGATCCCAGGCCTCATTTGTTATATCCTTTATATCCTGTAAAATATAATAATAAAAAATGTTTATTGTAGCTTTTTCCATAAATGTAAAACACTTAAAAAAGGATGTATCCAAGAAAAGGGCTTTTCATTAAAGCACAAACCTGACAGAACATTTAAACAATTAATAAAAATAGTTTGTCTCTTGTGTTGATCATTTTTAATGGGATCAGGTTATAAAAGAGAGAGAGATGGAGCAACATAACATGTTTCAGCCATTTCTTTTTTCACAAAATGTAAATCATTAATAGTGATTTTTTTACTGAGGTTTACTTTCTTTCTAGTAACTTTTGATATACATATTTTTCCTTTTAACTGGACTTTTAAATACTTTTAAAAGCACTAAGAAAAGTAAATTACTTCATTAGTAATTGACATCTTTGTAATACAAATTTGATTTTATATTGGAGTAGATAGACAGTTTACCTCAGCCTCTGCCCCAAAGTACCCTCCTGGTTAAAGCGATATAAATATTTTCTTTGCACTATTAATACTACTTATCATTAGTACTTGACCCTAAATCACATTGAAACTAGATATATAGCATTACCTGCAATATTGCTAGTGTGAATGCTGTTCGCTGAATGTGACCACTGAAGATGCTAGAGCTGATAGTTAGAAAAGCTGAAGCTGAAAGCTTGCCAAAATATTAGCTAATTGCCAAATTACCCCCCCCCCCAAAACAATGGAAAAAATTCTAATTTTGCCAAAAGAGATAGCCAAATGTTACTATATTAACTAAACTCCTAATTTGTCTAAACCACTCAAAAATTTCAAATATTGCCAATAAAACAGATTTTTGTATTAACATTTGTTCATAAAATTTTCAAAGTCTTTTAATGTCAAATCTCAACATGTAACCATCAGATGACTGACACTAATTCCACATTATTTTTGTCTGCTCAGTATGAACAGGATACAGAAAAAGTCAAACTATATCAGCAAGAAAAAAATAAGAGGATGTCTATCTTTGGATGGATTTTATCATACATTTTTAGAGATCCACTCCCATTTTTTTTCTATATATTTTGCCAATGTTCTAGAATAATTGTCAACCTTTAGATGAAAGGCTTAACTGGTGTGTTCATTTCTGTATCTAATATTTATTATTGTTCCGCATCCTTTGAGTTTTGGTGGAGGCCTGCATGGGAAGCTGAGCGTATCCTCATCCCTCGGATTAATGGTTGTTTTGGCAACATCTGAGCTCACTGCTAATAGGCCGAGGCCATGTTTCCTGTTGGACGGTACCTGATTCTTTTGTGCTGCCACCATGCTTGGTCGCCTGTGCTGCTGTAAAGATTGTGTGACACTGCTCATGAACCATTAATAGGAAGGCATGTGTCCAGTTAAAATGACATTGGACAAAATGACTCAGGGGGTTTGTTGTTACCCAGAATCATGGACTGACTTAAGCAAGCTAATAGGTCAGGTTTATCCCTGAATAATGATTAAACAAGAAAAATCAACGGCCCAGGTTTACATTTACGTTGCAGTGAATTTTGTTGTTGCTGTGGCTGGATTGGATACCATTAAATACAAAAGTTGTCGAATGCCATGTTATGTTCATTCTTCTTTAGAAGAAAGAAACCATTCATATTTGTTAATGGTTGTATCCCTGCTGTTAAGACAAAAAAAAAGGGACAAAGACAGAAAATTGAGAAATTGACTTCAACTTAATTTGCAATGCAAAGTAATATAGCACACAGGATACATAGCAGTGCAGTAAAAAGGCTTAATGGGCTCACGTGTGATGAAATGGGGCTTTGTTTTTCTAATCACAGCATTGTTTGAACTCATCACTATGCACTTGGCTTTTTCTCAGTGGAATATTACAAACATGGCACATCCACGAAAATTTGACCAGATCAATGCCTCCATTTACATGTACAATAAGCGTCCAACAATTATCTCGGTCCGTACACAAGATACTCCAATGTCCTTTATCCTGTTGTGGTGGTTACTGTATCTGACAGGAGCGTAACAATTTTGTTTTGACAATGATTCAATTCATTTATGTTCATTTTGAACAATCCAATTCACTGACCTAAAATGGATCCAGTGATTAATAAAGCATTTTCTACTGTGCTGTACTCTACGCTACTCTACTGTAGACTACACTACTCTACTCTTGTCAAGTCTACTCTTGTCTAGTTTAGTCTAGTCTAGACTACTCTACTGTAGTCTAAACTGCTATACTCTAGTCCAGTCTACTTTATCCTAGTCCACTCTCCCCTACTGTAGACTTTTTTACTCTACTCTACTCTACCCTAGTCTAGTCTGGTCCAGTCTATGCTACTATAGTCCATTCTCCTTTACTCTAGTCCAGACTAGTCTAGTCTAGTCTGGTCTACTCAAGCCTACTCTAGTCTACTCTAGTTTATTCTAGTCAACTTTACTCTAGTCTGGTCCAGTCTACTCAACCCCTAGTCCACTCTCCTCTGCTCTAGTCTAAAATACTCTACTCTAGTCTAGTCCAGTCTACTCTACCATAGTCCAGTCTACTCTACTCTAGACTTTTATACTTTACTCTTCTCTACTCTAGTCTAGTCCAGTCTACTCTCCACTAGTCCACGCTCTTCTATTCTAGTCTTGAATACACTTCTCTAGTCTACTCTGGTCTAGTCTGGTCTACTCTAGTCTAGTCTGGTCTACTCTAGTCTACTCCAGCCTAGTCTACTCTAGTTTAGTCAGTCTACTCTACTCTGGTCTAGTCTGGTCTACTCTAGGTTACTCCAGCCTAGTCTACTCTAGTTTAGTCAGTCTACTCTAGTCTTGTCTATTCTATTCTAGTGTAGTCTACTCTAGTCTTGTCTACTCTACTCTAGTCCACTCTCCTCTACTGCAGTGTAGACTACTCTAGTCCACTCTACTATACTGTAGTCTCCTTTAGTCTAGTCTACTGTACTCTAGCCTAGTCTACTTTATTCTAGTCTACTTTACTCCAGTCTAGTCTAATCCAGTCTATTCTAGCCTGGGACCACTCTCCTCTCCTTTACTCTAGTCTAGACTACTCTACTCTAGTCTACTCTATTCTTGTCTAGTCTACTCTAGTCCAGTTTAGTCTAGTCTACTCTACTCTAAGCACAAGGAGCAATGTTAGGTTCAGTGTCTTGGCCAAGGACACTTTGACACATGAGCAGGCAAGGGGGGAACCAAACCTTTGATCTTTTGATCGGGGGTGGACCACTCCTCCTCTGCCCCACAGCCGCCCCCTGTATTTTGGTTTGGTTACCTTACACATTCAGCAGAGGAACAACCACAAGACTCATAAAGGATGGCTCCTGCATAACTCACTTCCACCACCACCACCCCACCCAAGGCACCTTCTGTCCTCTGGGGTCTGTTTCCTTTCACAGTGAGCTTAACTGCACCAGAGTTAATTTACAAGTGAACTAAGATCCTTGCTTCTGGCTTCTTTGATCTGCACATGAAATTTCAGAGTTTTCACACCTGAAGGGGGAATTGAACTCTGATGTGGACTGAAAACACCAGTATGATTGAAACACAGTCACGATATAAGAAGTAGAAGAAAACTTGACTTAATATTTTACTTTAATAACTAAAACTTTAGCATTGAGCTCTGTAATAGCGGATCTAGATTTAAAAACAAGTAATATTTTATCAACAATATTAGCTCATATAAAAAATACCAAGAATGTTTATGACATTTGCTTCTTCATACACTTTTCTGTTCCCAGAAATCTCATTTAGTCATGCTGCTAACCTGCTTTTCAGGTCAATGGAATCATAGAAAAGGTCAATGACTCGATGTGTTAAATATGTCTGTAATTTAGCTTCAAAGGGACGACAGTTTAAGAAAAGTTTAGAGAGAACACCTGAGCCAATAATCTATGACAGAACACTCCACTTGAGCATCTTCAGTGAACTATCAAGATGAAAATATTTACGTGATGAGAAACATCGTGTGTCTCCCCCCAGACACCATACCAAAAATCCCCCGAGTAAAAGTCCCAGAGCAGGACTGCTCTCGTGAAACAAAAAGACTGATGCTCCAGTACACCACGTACCGTAACAACAGTCTATGTACTGAAAGGTTTACGATGCTTCTGATCCGAATTCTATCATTCCAGCTCTGTTTTGTGCAGAGGCCTCCAAGGATCAAAACAACCGGACTGGAAAATCCAGAGTAAAACTGTCAGGAATGGGCACTGGTTTGGAAGAACAGTCCAGGCTAAGAATTCTTCCCGCTATTCTATACAGATCTACATCCTCACTGTGAAAAATGATTCAGAGAACGCAATATTTTTGATAATTGATGTCTTTTAACGATGAAGCGAAACAGTAAGCTCCTGTCTTTGCAGCTTAAATGGAGTCTCAACAGATAATGAATATTAAAGGGTACTGCTGTTGTTGTTGGCTTTTTCTTCCATTAAATCACTCAAACATGATGTAACCATACGCTACATAAAATGACTTCATGTTAGCGTCATTTCCTTGGAAAGATTTTATTTTTCTCTTATCATGTGGGGAAAAAAAATATTTTTCTTTACTTTGCCTCTAAAATCAGATAATATGCTTGAATAATTTATCCAATGTTTCCACATCATAAAAAAGCATTATACAAAAAGTGAACATGAGCTGTTATAGCTGTTTTATAGCTGTGTGATTTCACATGGTTGAAAATATTGCAACATTGTGTGTGTCAGTAACCACAGCCTAATGTAATTTGCTGACATTTGAAGCTAAGGGACATGCAGGCAACGTGTTTGGCAGCCATTCTGTTGATTGGATGAAACTCTCCCTTAAAATCATGGCACGCTCGAGTCGGACATTCCTCTGCTCATGGGGAGGAAAAGTTGGCACGGTCCAGATACAGAAACAGACAAGTCTGGAATTAGATTGCTCTATTACTGACTGTATCTTCAGCTCATAGTTTTGGTGTATTTGAGACACCTTGTCTTAATTCTTTAACTACCCCCCCCCGCCCCAAAAAAGAAAAAAAAAATGTATTTTTTCTGCTGCTTATTGCCTATGGAGCCCCTAAAGCAGGGGTCTCAAACTCACGGCCCGCGGGGTGATGATTTGCGGCCCGCGTCTTCATATGAAAGATTACTGTTAGTGCGGCCCGCAAGGCTGATATGAATGACAGTTGTGTGCAGAGCTGAACGAACCAATCACAGTGAGGAATATGGCTCTGGAGGCGGGACATCGGCGGTCTGTCCAGTGCCTCTGTCTATCATCCATTCCTTCCTCCAATCAGCTGGGCGGAGGAGGAGCCATGAGGCACCAAACGCGATTTGTGTGACAAATTCTCGTGCCCCGCGCTGGGAATTTACTGCTCACGGCTTGTCAAAAAATGTGTTTCTGTCGCCGCGCCGCGTGTCGAAGGGGCTACCAGCTCTGTCTGTGGATGTCTCTCTTAGAATGAATGGGAGACAGATATGATGTTGAGGAATACGTTTTTTGACTGTTCCTATTAAATCAGAGCTCCACAAGCTCCGAGCCGCAAACCTGTAGCCCGCCCCTCGCGGCGATCCGCTTCACCTGCCTGTCAGACATGTGATCCTGAGCTTTGCTCGCACCTGCGTGCGCGTGTCTGTGAATTTTAAGGCTCACACACCGGCTGTGTCGGCACGCATTCCAGTCCATGTAAACGCGAGTAGAAGTCTGATATTCTGCTACGCACGTTTGAATAGAACCCCCATGGAAAGCACCCCCGAATGCGTGCTGATGCAGCCGGCGCGCGCGAGCACCCCACACCTCCAATGAATGGAAGACATACAGATCAGATTTATTTATTGTGAGGAGTTCTACAAAAATCTACAAAAAATGAAATCCTTCAAAGATTTTCTCGTTACCGGGGCTTCTCTCTCACTAAAGGAAGATCTGTTAATACAGACAATTGAAACTGAATAAAAATAGTTAGTTTTCTCTAGTCAGTCAATGTAGCCACGAGGGGGCCCAAGCCAGGGTCTCATTGTGCCGGTCCCAAGCCCGGATAAATACAGAGGGTTGTGTCAGGAAGGGCATCCGACGTAAAATCTTGCCAAATCAAATATGCGAATCAGACCTACGAAATCCATACCGGATCGGTCGAGGCCCGGGTTAACAACGACCGCCATCGGTGCTGTTCACCGACAGGGTGCCGGTGGAAATTGGACTACTGTTGGTGGAAGAAGGAGAGGAGGAAGGCGGGTTCGTAGGGAGAGAGAGAAGAGGAAAGTCACTAGTGTTGGACTGAGAGTTGGGACTTTGAATGTTGGAACTATGACAGGAAAGGGTAGAGAGTTAGTGGACATGATGCAGAGGAGAAAGGTAGACATACTGTGTGTCCAGGAGACCAGGTGGAAAGGTAGCAAGGCTAGAAGTTTAGGAGCAGGGTTCAAGTTGTTCTATCATGGTGGAGATGGGAAGAGAAATGGAGTAGGAGTTATCCTAAAGGAGGAGTTTGTTAGGAGTGTTGTGGAGGTAAAAAGAGTGTCAGATAGAGTGATGAGTCTGAAGATAGAAATGGAGGGTGTGATGTTCAATGTTGTTAGTGGGTATGCCCCACAGGTAGGATGTGAGCTGGAAGAGAAGGAGAAGTTCTGGTTGGATCTTGATGAAGTGATGATGAGCATCCCTGGAAATGAGAGAGTTGTCATTGGTGCAGATTTCAATGGTCATGTTGGTGCAGGAAACCGAGGTGATGAGGAGGTGATGGGCAGGTTTGGTATCCAGGAGAGGAATGTAGAAGGACAGATGGTGGTTGATTTTGCAAAAAAGATGGAAATGGCGATAGTGAATACATTCTTTGAGAAGAGACAGGAACATAGAGTGACCTATAAGAGTGGAGGTAGAAGCACACAGATAGACTACATCTTGTGTAGACGGTGTAATCTGAAGGAGATCAGTGACTGTAAAGTAGTGGTTGGTGAGAGTGTTTCCAGACAGCACAGGATGGTGGTGTGTAGGATGACTCTGGTGGTGAAGAAGATGAAGAAAGAGAGGGCAAAGGCAGAGAAGAGGACAAACTGGTGGAAGCTGAAAAAAGAAGATTGTTGCATGACTTTTAAGAAACAGTTGAAACAGGCTCTGGGTGGTCAGGAGGTACTCCCAGATGACTGGATAACTACAGCTAATGTGATCAGGGAGACAGGTAGGAGTGTACTTGGTGTGTCATCAGGAAAGAGAGTTGATAAGGAGACTTGGTGGTGGAATGAGGAGGTGCAGGAGTGTATACGGAGTAAGAGACTAGCTAAGAAGAAGTGGGACACTGAGAGGACTGAGGAGAGTAGACAGGAGTACAGGGAGATGCAGCGTAAGGTGAAAGTAGAGGTGTCAAAGGCCAAACAAAGAGCTTATGATGACTTGTATGCTAGGTTGGGTAGTAAGGAGGGAGAGACTGACCTGTACAGACTAGCAAGGCAGAGAGATCGAGATGGGAAGGACATGCAGCAGGTTAGGGTGATCAAGGATAGGAATGGTAATGTGGTGACAGGTGTCAGTGGTGTAATGGAAAGATGGAAAGAATACTTTGAAGAGTTGATGAATGAAGAGAATGAGAGAGAACAAAGAGTAGAAGAGGTGACGGTTGTGGAGCAGGAAGTAAGAAAGATTAGTAAAGGTGAAGTGAGAGGGGCTTTGAAGAGGATGAAGAGTGGAAAGGCTCTTGGTCCTGATGATATACCTGTGGAGGTATGGAAGTGTCTAGGAGAGATGGCAGTGGAGTTTTTGACCGGGTTGTTCAACAGGATCTTAGGTGGTGAGAAGATGCCTGAGGAATGGAGGAGAAGTGTGATGGTGCCCATTTTTAAGAATAAGGGAGATGTGCAGAGTTGTGGTAACTACAGAGGAATAAAGCTGATGAGCCATACAATGAAGGTGTGGGAAAGAGTAGTGGAAGCCAGACTAAGAGCAGAAGTGAACATTTGTGAGCAGCAGTATGGTTTCATGCCAAGAAAGAGCACTACAGATGCAACATTTGCTTTGAGGATGTTGATAGAGAAGTACAGAGAAGGTCAGAGAGAGCTCCACTGTGTCTTTGTAGATCTGGAGAAAGCTTATGACAGAGTGCCCAGAGAGGAACTATGGTATTGTATGAGGAAGTCTGGAGTGACAGAGAAGTATGTCCGAGCAGTGCAGGACATGTATGAGGGCTGTAAGACAGTGGTGAGGTGTGCTGTAGGGGTGACAGAGGAGTTCAAGGTGGAGGTGGGATTACATCAGGGATCAGCTCTGAGCCCCTTCCTGTTTGCAATGGTGATGGACAGACTGACGGATGAGGTTAGACAGGAATCACCATGGACTATGATGTTTGCAGATGATATTGTGATTTGTAGTGAGAGCAGGGAACAGGTGGAGGTGGAGTTAGAGAGGTGGAGGTTTGCCCTGGAAAGGAGAGGAATGAAGGTTAGCCGCAGTAAGACAGAGTACATGTGTGTGAATGAGAGGAACCAGAGTGGAAGAGTGAGGTTACAGGGAGAAGAGATAAAGAAGGTGGAGGAGTTTAAGTATTTAGGGTCAACAGTACAGAGTAATGGAGAGTGTGGAAAAGAAGTGAAGAGGAGAGTGCAAGCAGGTTGGAATGGGTGGAGAAAAGTGTCAGGTGTGATGTGTGACAGAAGAGTTTCAGCACAAATGAAAGGAAAGGTGTACAAGACTGTGGTGAGACCAGCCATGTTGTTTGGACTAGAAACAGTGGGACTGAAGAAAAGACAGGAAGCAGAGCTGGAGGTAGCAGAGATGAAGATGCTGAGGTTCTCTTTGGGAGTGACCAGGATGGATAGGATCAGGAATGAATACATCAGAGGGACAGCACATGTTAGAGGTTTTGGAGATAAAGTCAGAGAGGCCAGACTGAGATGGTTTGGACATGTTCAGAGGAGAGACAGTGAATATATTGGTAGAAGGATGCTGAGTCTAGAGCTGCCAGGAAAGAGGTCTAGAGGAAGACCAAAGAGGAGGTTTATGGATGCAGTGAATGAAGACATGAAGGTGGCTGGTGTTAGAGTGGAGGATGCTGAAGACAGGCTTAGATGGAGGAAACTGATTCGCTGTGGCGACCCCTGAAAGGAAAAGAAGAAGTTTTCTCTAGTCAGTCAATATGTGGTTTCTTCAGTAATATGTATCTGTTGTATGGTCATTATTATTATTTTATTTATTTATCACTAATTTATTTGTTTTTTTAGTCATCTTTTAATGTACATGGTAAAAAACAAGAAAACAACAACAGAAAATTAAATTCTATATAAATTATATATAAAAACATTACACCTCAATTATGCTGTTCGAAATGAAGTAGGAAGAAGTTTAAAAAACTTTTTTTAATCCTACCCCCTAGCAATATATCTTAAGTTTAATCTTCAATATAAACTATTTCAGAAACAGACATTAACTACCCTTATTTTTTATATATATACAAATCAACATGCACAAAGATCTATACACGTCGTTCATTATTTATTCATTATTTTGTGTTAAAAATAAACATTGGTATGTTTTCTCGATTTTCTTGTGGAAATCTTGATACGGCCCGGCCTCACCTAGACTTTGCCTCCAGCGGCTCCCGGCTGAATTGAGTTTGAGACCCCTGCCCTATAGCTCTCCCTCTTAAAAAGAACAAAAACCTGTAATTTCATTGTAGGTATACCTCAACTATACGAGACAAAATGAGGAAAAAAAATGTGGAAAATCTCGTTGTCTGATTTTTAAAGGATATATATGTAAATTGTGGTGGAAAATAAGTTTTTGGTCAATAACAAAAGTCTATCTCAATACTTTGTCATAAACCTTTTGTTAAACGTTTTCTGTAAGTCTTCACAAGGTTTTTATAAACTGTTGCTGGTATTTTTGGTCCATTCCTCCATGCAGATCTCCTCTAGACCAGTAATGTTTTGGGGCAACACAGACTTTCAACTCCCTCCAAAGATTTTCTTTGGGGTTTAGATCTGGAGACTGGCTAGACCACTTCAGGACATTGAAATGCTTCTTCTGAAGCCACTCCTCTGTTACGCGGTCAGTGTGTTTGAGGTGGTTGTCATGGTGACAAACTCAGCCACGTTTCCTCACGTTTGCAGCTCAACAATGTTGTTTCTGGTGTCCTTAGACAGCTCTTTGGTGGAGTTTGGAATGTGACTGAGGATGTGGACATGTGTCTTTTATATAGATAACGAGTTTAAGCAGGTGTCATCAATACAGGTAACGAGTGGAGGACAGAGGATCCTCTTACAGAAGAAGCTACAAGTCTTGCTTGTTTGTTATGGAACCAAATATTTATTTTCCACCATAATTTCTAAATAAATTATTTAAAAATCAGACAATGTGATTCTCTTGATTGTTTTTCTCCTTTTGTCTTTCATAGTTGAGGTATACCAATGATGATAATGACAGGCCTCTCTCCTCTTTTTAAGTGAGAGAACTTGCACAATCAGGTGCTGACAAAATAATTTTTTGCACCACTGTACATGAAGACTAAAGGTGTCTAAATATGAACTCTACTAAATTTAAAAGACTTTTCTCTGCAAAACGATAGTGATCCATCCAAATCTTTACATTAAATTTGACTAAAAAGAGCAGAAGAAGCAGGAAAATGCTTTAAAAGACCCACTCTAATGAAAACTGTGTTTTTAACAAGTTTTTGTAGCATTTTTCTGATGAAGGATGACATACATAAAGAAAATTAAGCTTCAAAATTTCATTTCTGACAATTTCTTCAATCAAATGCTTGTAAATCATGAGCAGACTTTCGGAAACAGCTTGTTGCAGCTCTCTGTATCGCTTTATTCTGATACATCCACTGACATACAAATAAATCCATGAACGTCTTTGTTTTCTCCGTCTGAGCTGGAATCTGGATTTAAACTGTTTTTGTAGATCTGGTTTGGGGACCACAGCATTTCCTCTCTGCTCTTTGCAGATGATGTTGTTCTGTTGGCTCCATCGAACCGGGACCTCCAGCATGCATTGGAGCGGTTTGCAGCCGAATGTGAAGCGGCTGGGATGAGGGTCAGCACCGCTGAGGCCATGGGTCTCAACCGAAGAAAGATAGTTTGCCCTCTCTCGGTGGGTGGAGTGCTCCTGCCTCAGGTGGAGGAGTTTAAATATCTTGGGGTCTTGTTCACGAGTGATAGAAGATCGGAGCGTGAGATCGACAGGCGGATTGGAGCGGCGTCCGCTATTATGCGGTCGCTGTACCGGTCCGTTGTGGTGAAAAGAGAGCTGAGCCAGAAAGCAAAGCTCTCAATTTACCGGTCGATCTTTGTTCCAGTACTCACCTATGGTCATGAGCTCTGGGTCGTGACCGAAAGAACGAGATCCCGACAACAAGCGGTTGAAATGAGTTTTCTCCGGAGAGTGGCTGGGCGCTTCCTTAGAGATAGGGTGAGAAGCTCGATCACCCGAAGAGAGAGCTCGGAGTAGAGCCGCTTCTTCTCCGCATCGAGAGGAGCCAATTGAGGTGGTTTGGGCATCTGATCCGGATGCCACCTGGACGCCTCCCTGGAGAGATGTTCCGGGCATGTCCCACTGGGCGGATGCCCCGGGGAAGACCCAGGACACGCTGGAGAGACTATGTTTCTCGACTGGCCTGGGAACGCTTCGGGTTCCCCCCAGAAGAACTGGAGGAAGTGACCGGGGAGAGGGAAGTCTGGGCATCTTTGCTTAGACTGCTGCCCCCGCGACCTGGTCCCAGATGAAGCGGAAGAAGATGGATGGATGGAATTATATCCATTTTTGGCACGAACAAAAGCAAAAATATAAAAAAAACCTAGTATTTCTCAAAATGGGATTTTTAAAAACATTTTTACCTTTAGTAGGGGCAAATTAATGAAATAGCTAGCATGTTGCCTAATTACTAACTGAACTCCAAATCAGCATAAAATACCTCAGTAAATTAAACCAGCCAAAAATGTTAGCATGTTGCTAAAATGAAATCTAAACTCTAAATTAGCCTGAAAACTCGAGTAGATAACAAATTAGCCAAAAATGTTAGCATGTTGCTAAAATAATAGCTTATCTCCAAATTTTTGAGAATTAATATTTTATTTTTCTTCAGCCAGAGAGCCACCATGGAGGGATAGAAGAGCCACATGTGGCTCTGGAGCCACAGGTTTGTGAATGCAGCTGGTGAATAGGACGGGATACATCACAGTTCCTTGAGGAACTCCAGTGTTGCTCGTCAGGGCGTCAGACACACACCTCTGCAGTCGCACACACTGACAGGTAGTCCTCAATCCATGTGACAAGCAGAGTATCCACCGGCATGTTCTCTAGCTCGGCCCTCGTCAGTCAGATGGTGTTAAAGGCTGAAGAGAAGTTGAACCTGTTTAAGAACTGGTTCAGCTCGTTAGCTCGGTCCACTTTCTCTTCAGCTGCAGACCGTCCCTTCCTCTGAAAGCCAGTGATGGCTCTCATTCCTCTGATGGGTAAACTGCCTCGTGCCTCTTCAACAAAGATCTCCACAGCAGCACGTTCCACCAATTTTATTTTACCTTTTGGTTTAAGACATGCAAACTGGATCTTTGTTGTTTCTGTAATCATGATACTTTTTGAATCACCCTTAGTCCTGCCTGATCCCCCCCAGGAGCTACATCATCACGATGGTGTATTTGCCCCGACCCTAACAAGGGCAGGACAAATCCTCTTGACAACATAGCTCCTGGGGGTAAATTCAGACACTCAAACCCCTCCACCACGGTAAGGTGGGGATTCAGGGAGGGGAAAATTTGTTTTTTACCCAATTGGGTGGGAAAACCTCCGAAGTACTCGGAGAAAACCCAGTGGTCTGCTCAGCCGCTTTTAATTTAGTACCAATAATTCTGTGACTGATTTCTGAATTTGGATAAGTGAGGGGAACCGAAGCACTCGGAGAAAACCCACACAGACACGTGTCTGTCAGGACGCAAAGTTGGCCCGACACACCAACGTGTTGCCCTGTTTCTGAAATGCCACAATGGTGAACTATTTTTCTTTTTTTAAAATATATAATCTTAAAAACAATTACTCTTGTGTGTTTTATTACCTACAGTGTTCTAAATGGTCCTACTATTTACATCTAAATGCCCCCCACCCCCCCACCCTCAATCAACCTTAACCTACAGTAACTATAACCCCCTTACTATTTACGCCTAAATACCTAAAATGCCCCATGGTGAACAATTTTTCTTTCTTTCTTTTTTTTTATTTTTATTTTTTTTTCATATAATCTTTAAAACAATTACCCTTGTGTGTTTTATTACCTACAGTGTTCTAAATGGTCCTACTATTTACATCTAACCACACCCCCACCCTCATTCTACCCTAACCCCCTATAACTATGAAAACCCAACTATTTACGTCCATAAAACCTCCAACCTCTTTCCAGTTCTCTGAGTCTCTGCTGTTCAGCTTCTTTCTCAGAAGGACTCAGAGTTTTCCTCACCACAGCTTTTGCTTGCTGTGTCTTTGTTGAGGCTTGTTTTCCCTCCAATCCGGTTTTGGGTCTCTCACCTGCTTGTCTCACAGCAGGATGCTGAGTTGTGCTCTGAACAGGTTTCTTTGGTTGGATCTTGGATCTCGGTGGTGAATCCTGAGCAGAAACAGCCGGCGTGGTCATCGCAGGAGTCTTGGAATTTTCCATCAGACCCTGACTGTACTGACGTTTCAGCTTACACAACTGATTCTTCAATGTCAAAACTTCTTCCGTCTCAGACTTCATGTCATTTTTGAGGAGCGCATTCTTGAATTTGATTTCCTCCTCTTTCCTCTGCAGAGCTTGGAGTTCTGCTCGGAGTTCTGCGTTTCTTTGCCTCAGAAGCTGAAGTTCAGAGCTGTCATTTCTGGATGGCTGCTCCAGGGATCCAAACGACTGGACAGACTGTTGAACTCTTTGAATCTCCTTTCCAGATTTGTGTTCTCTTGGGAAAGAAGTTTCACGAGAAAGTCGTCCTGATTTTCATTTTCCAACTTTTCATCTTCCCAAGCTTGAATTTGGGATTGAAAAGTTGCTATGAGAATGTCCTCCTCATTTTCATGCTGCCGAGTCATACTAATATCAGTAAATGATATTAGATCCTCCATTTGGCTTTCTTTAGAGGGGACGTTTGGGGCTTCAAAAGGTCTCACGGGCTCCTCTTGTCGTTCCTCCTCTTTTTCATGCTGTCGAGTCATACTAATATCAGTAAATGATATTAGATCCTCCATTTGGCTTTCTTTAGAGGGGACGTTTGGGGCTTCAAAAGGTCCCACGGGCTCCTCTTGTCGTTCCTCCTGTTTTTCATGCCCCTCAGTCATGCTAATATCAGTAAATGATATTAGATCCTCCATTTGGCTTTCTTTAGAGGGGACGTTTGGGACTTCAGAAGGTCCCACGGGCTCCTCTTCTCGTTCCTCCTCACTACAAGATTCATTTTCAAATCTTTTGTAGCGGAATCTCCTGGCATTCTTGAGAATTCTTAAAATCGTTTTAAAAACCATTTTTGTCTCTTGTTTTTTCAGTTTTCCGTAAAGCTGGCTTAAACTTAAAGTTAGTAGTCTCAGTGGAAACTTGTCTTGTCTCATCTCGCTAACATCAGGTATAAAGATTTCTCGCTGATATTTTTTACGCCTGTTATGACCTTGAATGAGGTCACGCAGTGAAATCAAGCATCATTTTACATCACTACGGTGATGTCACAGCCTTGCGATGACATCACTTTACACTACAGTGATGTCACAGCCCTATGATGACATCACTTTACGCCAAAGTGATGTCACAGCCCTGTGATGACATCACACTGCTTAGCAATTTCTGTAAGGTCAATTTAGTCCAATAAGATAAATAAACCTGAACCTGAAATACAAAAAAAGAAAAAAGAAACATTGGGGAGATTGTTTTTTTTTTTCAACCAGTTCATATAGCTGCTATAGCTATACATAAACATGTAGTTTTTTGCCAAAATCCAAATAACTGTGTTGTTTTCTAGAACATGGTTCTTTTCAAAGCTTCTCCATCGTTCTGAAGAAATCCTCTCAGAAAAAAAAATATTTTCTTCTGAATAGAACATCCATTCATCCCTCCATTCACCCATCCATCTATCAGTCAAATCTTCTCCATCAGCGTCTCGATCATCAGATCCTTCCAAACTTTGTGGGAATGTATCCGAACTTTCCATGTTTTCTTTCTGAGAGTGAGTTGTAGAAACTGATTAAAAGATGAGAATCACACAGAACAAACAAATACAATAAACAAACAAAATACTAGTTCTACCTGAAATTCTGAAATTGAAAATTTTACTATAAATGTGATTGTTTTGTCACTAAAATGGAAATATTTTCCCTCTAGATCAGGGGTCTCAAACTCGCGGCCCGCGGGCCATCTGCAGCCCGCAGGATGATAATTTGCGGCCCGCGTCTTCATATGAAAGATTACTGTTAGTGCGGCCCGCAAGGCTGATATGAATGACAGTTGCTGTGTGCAGAGCTGAACGAACCAATCACAGTGAGATATATGACTCTGGAGGCGGGACATCGGCGGGCTGTCCAGTGCCTCGCTTACTCATTCATTCCCCCAATCAGCTGGGAGGAGGAGGAGCCACGAAGCACCAAACACGATTCGCGTGACAAATTCCCCGTGCTCTGCGCGGGGAATTTACTGCTGTCAAACGTGATTCCGAGCTTGGCTCGCACCTGCGCGCGCGTGTCTGTGAATTTTAAGGTTCACACACTGACTGTGTCGGCACTCATTCCAGTCCATGTAAACACGAGTAGAAGTCCAATATTCTGCTACGCGCGTTTGAATAGAACCCCCATGGAAAGCAGCCCCCCCCTCCAAATGCATGCTGATGGAGCCGGCGCGCGCGAGCACCCCACACCTCCAATGAATGGAAGACACATAGATCAGATTTATTTACTGTGGGGAGTTCTACAAAAATCTACAAGAAATAAAATCCTTCAAAGATTTTCTCGGTACCAGGGCTTCTCTCTCTCTGAAGGAAGATCTGTTAATACAGAAATTTGAAACTGAATAAAAATTATTAGTTTTCCCTAGTCAGTCAGTCAATATGTGGTTTCTTCATTAATATGTATCTGTTGTTTGGTCATTATTATTAATTTATTACTGATTTATGGAAGTGTTTTAGTTCCATCAGACTCTGAACTTGTTTTAACCCCTGGATTTTTATCCTGATTTTTTTTTTTAACCTCTGAATTTTTATTCTGAATTTTCTTAACCTCTGAAATTGTATTGTGATTTTTTTATCCTGAATTTTCTTAACCTCTGAATTTTTATTCTGAATTTTCTTAACCTCAGATTTTTTTTCTGATTTTTTTAACCTCTGAATTTTTATTCTGATTTTTTTCAACCCTTGCTTTTAAACAGCAAAATTTTATGCTCCCAAAAATATTTTCTATTTTTAAAAAAAATCTGTGTTTTTAATTTCGAAACTTTCGATGAGTCAGAAATTCAATATAAAAAAAATTCAGAGTGTGCTGGAACTTAAAAACTTCCATACTGATTTGCCTGCTTTTTAATTCATTATTTAATATATTTATTTATTGTATTCATTATTTTGTGTTAAAAACAGAGATACTTGAGAACATTTGAATGTTTTAACAGCGATTTTCTTGTGAAAATCCTGATGCGGCCCGGCCCTTACCCAGACTCTGCCTCCAGTGGCCCCCGGCTAAATTGAGTTAGAGACCCCTGCCCTAAAGGGACATCAAAGTTTAAAAAAAAAAAGAAGTAAAAAAAATGGTTTTTTTTGTTTGTTTTTTTTTATACTCAGGGGCTCAGTAAAATTTTTGAAGTAATAAAAACAAGTTCTGGTTACTAACCAGAACATCACTAGAAACCAGAAAAATAAAAAATAAATTAAAAATCATCTGATTAGTAACTGGTGCACACCAGATAGTGTTTATTTTCTTTTTTTCTAAAAACTGAATATATGACAAAAATTCTGGTTACCAGTTACAATCTGGTGCACATATGTTACTAACTAGAA